>NC_133147.1:33596299-33896299 GCF_048418815.1 Hemitrygon akajei
GAAAACAATGATATGTCAACAACCTGTGCTTAAGGCACCTGACTTTGAAAAACCTTTTTCATTAGCTGTAGATGCTAGTGATGAGGCTGCGGGAGCGGTATTAATGCAAAGGAATGAGGGTGATGAGGTTGATCATCCAGTAGCTTACTTTTCTAAGAAATTTAATAAGCATCAAAGAAGCTATTCGACAATAGAGAAAGAATTGTTATTTCTTGTTTTAGCTTTAGAATATTTCGAGGTATATGTTGGTACAACTCAAAAACCACTTATTGTTTACACAGATCATAATCCGTTAGTTTTTCTGAGTAAGCTGAAAAACAAAAACAGAAGATTATTAAATTGGAGTTTGATGTTACAAGAGTACAATATTGTGATAACTCACGTTAAAGGTAAAGATAATGTGGTTGCTGACTGTCTATCTCGATGTTGAATGTACAATGTAATTTTTTTTATGGAGTGTTTTTTTTTTATTGTAACCCTCCTACTGCATTGTGAGTTGTAAGATGTTATATGACGGTATTGTATATTGTGTGTTATAATATTTACACTTTTGTTTTTCTTGTAAATAATTTTTGAAATTTTTGTTCTTGTCAGACCAAAAATGTTTTTTTTTTGGAGGGAGGTGTTACGTACCCGTGACTCGTGACAGTGGTACCCTTGTCACGTGACTGGGGTTGAAGCTATCCTGGACTTGAGGTAATGGTCTTATGATGGTGGAGTGACGTCATTTTCCCGCCAGTAGAGATCATGTGACAGGTTTTTTTTTACAGGGTATAAGAGGAGGACCCCTCCCTGTGAGGTGGGGCAGTTCGTGGCTGGATTTGCCATGTTGACTTCATGCCACTGCGTGATTTAATGTTATGACGCAGTTTAGTTGAAAGATGAAGTTTTATCTAATGCCTAAAGTTTAAATGGTCATTGCCAGCAGTTTCTTTACAATACTGTTAGTTAAGAATCAGTGGAGAGTGAAGATCGGAGTTCGGGAGTTAAAGATCGAGGAGAATCGAATTTCGACGGTGAAACTGGTTCGGCCTTATTTGATCCTTATTCGAAAGGAATTCGTTGACTGTTCTCGTGTTAATCACTGCGGGATAGCAGAAGATTGAGGACAGTGCGATAAAGGTAAGGTCAGTGCCTTTAAGCCGTGTTGTTTCGTAAATTCTTCGTGGGAAAAGTTCGACGCCGGGGATCGAAACAAGGCGACGTGAAAGAGAATTTAAATCGCCTTAAAAAGTCTCTCCTTTTAAATGGACTGTGAGCATTTTGAACTTTTGACAATACCACTTTTAAGAACTGTTTTTGCAACATCGCTTTAAGGACTGTTTAAGCTGTCTCACAGCAGCTGATTTCCGGTTACGTTAGTGTTTGTTTACTTTTGGGGGGTTTGTTTTCAGTGTTTAATAAACGTATTACTTGTTATAAAAACCCTTGCCTAACTCACATATATTTATTGTTGCCTGAATACCTAACACAGCAAACTTAATTTCCTCAAGTGTACTAACGAATAAAGTGTTGCTGATGTGATCTTTACATTGGCAGATTGACTGGATTGACGAATTGACTGGATCATCGATCCACTGAACACGGGTTTCCGTCCTCTGAGAGTGGCGGATTTATCTTCGCTGTAGTCGGTTCAAGGATTGAGGAAACACGCTGACCGCTGGAAAGAGGAAACATATAACAAATGTCAAATGAAACACTAGACTGACACGCAAGTTGTCCTGCCTTGCAGTCTTAATGGATCAAAGATGCAACCTCGATGTCATTGTCACAATAAGACATAGTTATATATTTCGGGTGATACAACGATTTATCGAATCGGTGTGGAATATTGTCACGCCAAAGGCAAGCAATATGTCCAAAATCATGATCACATTTTATGAATCTCCGCGATTTCCCAACATTTTAGTCCCATATTTTTCTTTATACTTCCAGCAGAATAATATGTTATTTTAAACTGTTATCACCGAATCTATCAGGAGGTTAGGATCACTTTAATTGGTACTGAGGTGACTCTTGAATCTTCACGACTATTGTTTTCATTAGAACTGGTGAGAAGGGAATGCTTTGTCAAATAATGAATGTCACAGACCTGACGATGGACTTTCTACTAGAACAGTTAATTTACTTTCTTACTTCACAGTTGTAACCTCACCTGCTTTTTATTCTTTGTGTTTTCGTTTCTGTTTCAGATTCCACTTTCTCCAGATTCACTCGTTTAGATTGAGTTTGTTGGGAGGCAAGCTATGTATATTTATTTCAGAGGAGCTTCCCTTTAACGTTTTGACTAGGAACATCTTTCTTTCCGCAGGGTGAAGAATCTTGTGTTTTCAGATATATCGTGATAAAATTGCATGAATGTACATCATGTGTCTATAGGATAATATATCAATTGTGTCTGTTTCCGGACAAACGCAGGAAGTTATATTTTTATGTATCATCGATACTGCTGCTGCAATCCTGGAGATCAGAGATACAGATACTGCGTGGATCCGGCCCTTCCGGCCTAATTGAACTGCGCCAGACAGCAATCCACAGATTTAACTCAAGTTTCGTCGCGTGATCGTTTATATTCGCCAATTAATCTTCCAACCGGTCGGTTGTTGGTCTGTGGGATGTAACACCCGGAGGAAAACCACGTGTACAAACATTCTTGCGAAGAACGCCGGTATTGAGCTTCTGATTCCTATTCCCCGAGCTGTGATACTGTCGCGCTAACTGGAGTCCGATATATACTTATAAATTCTAGAGGTTAAGGATTAATAATGAATAAACCTTTCTTCACAGTGTGAATGTATTCAAGTATTTTCCCAGCAAGAATATCTTGAATGCATATCCATTGTTAAAAATATCTCGGCAGTGAAAACAGGTTTTTTCTCGCCATGCGAAATGTTCTTGCTACTCCTTCTGTGAGTCCATTATAAAGCAGAAAGTTTTGGTGAAGATAATTGAAATAAGATTGAAGCAACAGTCAAACAATGAAACCTTACCAACAAGAAAGCGTTTAGCCCGAGCATGTCTGGACTTTTTCTTTCAAATTAGGACTCTGGTTTTAACGATTCTTCTCAGGCAGCAAATGACCATAAGGGCTCCATCGTTCCGCTTATTCTCTTTTTGCAGTTTTGTGGAGAACTTTCCAAGTGGCTGTAACAATTTTGTTTCATTTCTCCACCTTCTTCTACTTTTTTATCGCACAATATCTATTGTTGAATTCCGAAGTTTTTCCAGATGCCATTCCTATTGCTTTTTTTTGACATTTTACGTGGTTACTTTTTAAAAAGCAGATGATAAAGTAGAACGTAAAGCTATTTGTCGTCCGATATCTTAAGCAGATTTGTTGCAACATTGTGGAATATTTCTCATACAGGCACTACTGGGTGACATTTTTTTATTTTCGATTAAATGACATTGCAATGCGCACTACCTGGCTCTTTCATGCTAATTCAATTCATATGCAATCATTACATTGCCTTCGAAATCTGTTTTGCTGAGATCAAGGAATAAATCAAATCACCTTCATTCATTATGTACAGAATCTCTCGTATAATGCTCATCTGCCTAATACACTTAGAATCACTAATACTCCATTTTTCCACAATACTGACTGACGTACTGCGTTACACTGCTGGCCTTCAGCGCAGCAATTCTCCGCTATCTCTGTCTGTCCTTGCAGTCCTACACATATACAGCAGGATACTCAATTGCTGCTTCCTTAATTTTTTTAACCAGTCAAGATTGTTAACAGTGAGCTGATCTGAAGAACCTGGGGAATCACTGAACCATTCTTCGTCTGCCCTGCACCCTTTGAACTATTTTCTTTGAGTCACCCTATGAAGAGCCAAAGTACATAGAAACATAGAAAACAGGTGCAGGAGTAGGCCATTCGGCCCTTTGAACCTGCACCGCCATTCAGTATGATCATGGCTGATCATCCAACTCAGAACCCTGTACCTGCTTTCTCTCCATACCCCCGATCCCTTTAGCCACAAGGACCACAAGGTGCCGAACTGAGCCAACAAAACATTCTCAGGGCCATTGAAGCATGAAAGCCTCCAAGGTTGTAATCGGCTCGGAGGATTGTTCCACAATACGGGTAACAAAATAGTTCGGGACCTCGCTTTCTCTTAAGATTCTTTTTTAAATCGACCGCTTAAATTTCTTCCTCCATGAGATTACAGCTAACTTTGGTGTACTCCGCACAAGCAAAGCACATTCAATACTGTAGAGCTACCGGAACGCCAGCGAAATGGGAGGGAAAATACCCTGTTCTGTTTAAATTCATTGTTGTATAGAATAAACTCTTACCCTCTTGTCATAACATCGGATATTTCCTCACTTTTCCCTCAGATTGTCTGGCCAATTTAAATGCTTTGTGAATGCATGCTTGTTGCCCTCAGCCACTGCCAGCATTTTGACGGCGAGCTAAGTGAAGCTCGTTGTCACATCGCGCAACAAAGGCCTTTCAGTGCACGATATCCATGCAATTCCTGTTGGAAGTAACCATCCAAGTCCCGCTATCTGCATCCGCCTCGCAGCACAGCAAAGCATGTTTCCTCTTGCATCCGTACTCGCTCCCTTCTCGATTCTACCATCAGGCAGACGATGCAGCACCCTTGGGTCTCACTTGCGTAGGTTCAGGAAAAGTCATGACTGTACGACCTTCGGGATCATTACCAGCGTGGATAACGTCAGGCAGCTCAACTCTGTACAGATCCCATAATCTACAGGCTCGCTTCTAAGGACGCTGCAACTGCATAGCACCGTAACCCGATGTTTAGGGATAATATCTGTTCCTGAACCTGGTGGTGTGAGTCATGAGGTTCCTGTACCTTCTTCCTCAAGGCAGCAGGGAAAAGAGAGAACGTCCCGGGTGGTGGAGATGAAGATGGATGCTGCGTTCTTGCAGCAACGTTTCATATAGAAGTGCCCGATGGTGGGGAGTGATTGGGATGTACTGGACTGTACTCAGAACATAGAATATAGAAATCTACAGCACATGACAGGCCGTTCGGCCCACAATGTTCTGCCAACCATGTAACATAACTCTCGAAATTGCCCAGGATTTACCTACCACATAGCCATCGATTTTTCTAAACTCCGTGTACCTATCTAAGACTGGCCAAAAAGACCCTGTTGTACCCGGCTCTACCACCCCCGCTGGTAACCCATTCCACGCACCTACCACTCTCTGCCTGAACATCTCACCTCTGACATCCCCTTCGTACTTTCCCCCTCGTTTTCGCCATTTCAACCCAGGGAAAAAGCCTCCGGCTATCCACACGATCAATACCTCTCATCATCTTATACACCTCTATCAGGTTACCTCTCATCATCCGTCGCTCCAAGGAGAAAAGGCTAAGAGCACTCAACCTATTCTCATAAGACATGCTCTCCAATCTGAACTGCCGCGATAGTATCCACATCCTTCCTGTAGTGAGGTGACCAGAATTAAACACAGTCCTCCAAATGAGGTCTAACCAAGGTCTTATATAGCTGTAACATTACCTCACGACTCTTGAACTCAGTCCCATGACTGATGAAAGCTAACGCGCCATACATCTTCTTAACAACACTGTCAACCTGCGTAGCAGCTTTGAGTGTCCAATGGACACGGACCCCAAGACCTCGCTGATCCTCCACTTTGCCAAGAGTCTTATCATTCATATTATATTCTGCCTTTAAATTTGACTACCGAAATGAGCTACTTCGCACTTATCACAAACCAGTTCTACATCCTGTCAATGTTGCGCTGTAACCTCTGACACGCCTCCACACGATCCGCAGCACCCCCACCTTATGTGTCATCAGAAAATTTACTAATCCACCACTCACCTTCCTAATCCAGGTCACTTTTTGAAGGATTTTTCCGTTCAAGGGTTTTGAGGTTTCTTTTGCGTGTTGTGATACAGTCAGTCAGTCTACTCTCCAGTACAAATCTGTAGAAACTTGTCAATGCTGTAGATGTCCTGCCGAATATCGGAAAACCCTTAGGGAAGGAAAGAGGCTGCCGTGCTTTCATCGTAATTGCACTGACATGCTGGTCCCTGGCAGGCTTTCCGAAACCATAATGGTGAGCAATGTAAAGATGCTCCATCTCTGATATTTCGATCAGGACTAGTTCGTGGATCTCTGGTTTCCTCCAGCTGAAGTCAATAATCAACTCCTTGGTTTTGCAGTCATTGAGTAGAAGGTTATTGTTATGGCACCAGCCAGATTTTCAATCATGCTCCGACGTGCCGATTCGTCATCATCTTTGATTCGGCCTCCAACAGTGATGCTGTCAGTAAACTTGAATATGTCATTGGTGCCGTGCCCAGTCTAGGGTAATGCGGGTATCGCAGGGGGCCATGTACACGGCCGTGTAGTGCACCTGTGCTGATGCTGAGACAGGTGAATACAATATGAGGATATTCTGCATGCAATGAATGGAGGCGATTTGATTTTTTCTTTGATTTTAGCAAAACAGCGTTCGAAAGCATTATAGTGATGAATTGAAACGAGAAAGAATTCATATTTAAGGAACCAACATAAAATAATCAAGTAACTGTCTTACATTTTCATAAAATTAAAAAGTTGACGAAATCGAGTCTGGGATTGTACGGCTTGTCATATGAGGAGCGTTTCATGGCTCTGGGCTTGTATTGACTGAGAGCGTTTATCTAACAATCCATTAGAATCAATAGTGCTCTATTTTTTCACAATACTAACTGACTTACTGCCCTTTCGTGTGGCTTAGTGGACAAGGCATCGGTCTAGTGATCTGAAGGTCACTGGTTCGAGCCTCAGCTGAGGCAGCGTGTTTGTGTCCTTGAGCAAGGCACAACAGCACCTTGCTCTGCGGCGACACCGGTGCCAAGCTGCTTGGGTCCTAGTGCCCTTCCCTTTGACAACGTCAGTGGCGTGGAGAGGGGAAGGCTTGGAGCATGGGCAACTGCCAGTCTCCCATACAACCCTCTCGGGACCAATGGAGGCCTAAAAAAACTGCCCTTTTCACCACAAGAGCAGAATTGTAGGTCTAGACCACGGCACACGGACATGGAAGGATTCTTCATTGTGGTTTCCATCACTATTTTGTTAACCAGTTAGGGTTGGTAACCATGAGATGAAGGCAGAGCCTGGAAGACGGGTGGACAACTCTTAGTCTGGCCTCTCCCCTTTGACATGGGACGCTACCCAGAGCAAAAGCGCAAGGCCCTCACTCCAGCTCACACAGGTCTCCGTGAACCTGAGGCACGCGAGCCTCCAAACCACGACAAGGTTGTGATTCGCTCGGACGATTCTTCCACATTGCTGGATATAAAATAGTTTGGTACTTCGTTTTCTCTTAAGAGGCTCTTTTTTAAATTGACCTTGCGAAATTCCTCCTCCTCGTGTTTATAGCTGACTTTGGCGCACTGTCCACAGATTATAACATGATCATCATCACACAACCTTCTAATTACACAGTTTATGCTACATTAACGCAGCACTGTTAGACTATAACTAACTCTCACCAATTTTCTCGCCACTTTATATCCCTTAGACTCATATAAGCTTATGTCTTTAAGTTTAAATGGTTCCTCTCATTTCACCAGACCTGCTTTCAGTCCCTCTTCAGACTAGAAAAAAAAGCAAACACCTGCTTTATAACTTCTTTCTCCGCCTTGACTTCTCCGCTTCCTGCAGTAGAAACTACATCTGCACATTCTTACAATTGCTCTCGTATAGTGATCATTACTACGGCGGGTGGATCTGACTCCGTACAATCAAAATACATTCAGCTGTAGCAACACCAACGAAATTAGAGGTAAATTGCCCTAATCCGTTTAAATTCAGTGTTGCATGGAATAAAATCTTCCCCTTTCTCAGAATGAGACCTTCGAGATCATTACCAGTGTGGATAACGTCAGGCACCTCAACTCCGTACAGATTCCATAAACTACGGACTCGCTTCCTGGGATACAGCAACTCCATAGCACCGTAGCTTGATGTTGTGGAATAATAACTGTTCCTGAACTTGGTGGCTTAAGTCATGAGGTTCCTGTACTTTCTTCCTTGTGGCAACAGGGGAAAGAGAGCATGTTCCGGGTGGTGGAGGCTCCCTGATGATAAGATACCGCGTTCCTGCGGCAACGTTTCCTATCGAAGTGCCCAGTGGAGGGGAATGACTCGGTCCTATCCATTGATGTTTCCATTCCGGGTGGTGCAGTCAGTCAATCGACTTTCCATTACAAATCTATCGTCGCTTGTCAAAATTTTAGGTGCCATGTCCACACACTTCTCGGGAAGTAGATACGATGCCAGACTTCCTTCTTAATTGCACGTTCGTGCTGGTCGCAGGAGAGGCTATCCTAGAACTTCGATCAGGAGTGGCTCATGAACCTCCGGTTTCCTCCGACTGTAGTCAGAAATCAAATCCTTGGACTTGCAGTCACTGAGCAAGATGTTGTTGCTACGGCACCACTCAGACAAATTTACAGCCTCCCTCCAACATGCTGATTCGACACACTTTTGATTCGGCCTTTTACAGTGGCGTTGTTAGCAAACTTGAATCTGGTATTAGTGCTGTGCCGAGCCATACAGTCACAAGGGTAATGCAAGATTAGCAGGGGGCAAGGTACACAGCCCAGTGAAGCAGCAGCGCTGATGGAGATCGCGGAGGAGCTGCTTTGCAAATCCGAACCGACCGGACTCGATATAAAGGAGTCTTTCATGGTAAGGGGGGAAGACCCGTGATTTTTCAGTTCTGTAAAAAGGGCTTTAGAACGTGATATATGAGCAGAGATAGGCCGTTTGGAACATCGATTCTGCTCCTCCATTTCATCATGACAGATCCATTTGTCTCTCAGCCCCAATCTCCTGCCTTCTCCCTGTATCGCTTCATGCCCTGACCAATCTGGAATCTATCAACCTCTTCCTTTATTATACGTAAGGATGTGCCCTTCACAGCCGCCCGTGACAACGAATTCCTCAATTCCCGCTCTCCTGCTTCATTTCCGATTTAAAAGTAAGCCCCTCTATTCTGAGTCTGTGTCCTCTATCCTGGACTCTCCCATCACAGGTATCCGCCTCCCCAAATCTGCTCTATGAAGGCCTTTCGCCACTAGCTAGGCTTCAATGGGGTCACCCTCAGTCTTCTGCATTGCGGGCAATACAAGCCCAGATACATCAACCGCTCCTCACATGACTAGGCGTTTAATCCTGGAATAATTTTCGTCAATTTGCTTTGAACCCTCTCCAGTGTCAGCACATCCTTTATAAGGTAAGGGCTCCAAGACTATTTACAATACTCCAAGTGAGGCCTCACCAGTGTGTTATAAAGCCGCAACATTACATCCTTACATTTATATTCCTGTCCCCTTGAAGTGAATGATGTCATCGCATTTGCCTTCCTCACCAGCGACTCAACTTGAAAAATGATAGTTCGGGAAACCTGCAGAAGGTCTCCCAAGACCCTTTACACCTCCGCTGTTTGAAATTTCTCTCCGTCCTCTTACTTCTTCTACCGAAGAACATGACTGTGCACCTCCTGACTATTGAAGTTCTTCTATAGCGTCTCTACTTCCTCAAAACTAACTGCTCTTCGTAAAGTCCGCAAACCTTGCAACAAAACCATCAATTCCGTCACCCAAGACATTGACATATAAGGTAAAAAGAAGCGATCCCAACACAGACCCCTGTAGGACACTTGGCAACGGCAAACAAGTAGAGAAAGCTCCCTTTAACCCTACTCTTTGCCTTCCGCCAATCACCATTTCTATAACCATCTGGCATCTTTCCGGTAATACCATGAGCCCTTAGCTTGTTAACCAGCCTCGTGTGTTGCACCTTCCAAAATGCCTTCAGAATATCCAAGTGCACAACATTCACCGATTCTCCTTTGCCTATCCGGCCTGTTATTTCTTCAAATAATTCCAACAGATTTGTCAGGCATGATCTTTCCTTGAGGAATCAACGCTGACAACGGGTTATTTCACCGTGAAACTCCTAGCATCCCGATGCCACATTCTTCGCAATCGATCTCAGTCTCTTCCCAACCACTGAGGTCAGAACTAAATGGCCTATAATTTCCATTCTTCTTGAAGAATGAGGTGACGTTTGCTACTTTCTCTTCCACCATTCCAGGATCTAGTGAATTTTGAAAGATCATTGCTAATGTATCCACAATCTCTTCAGACTCCTCTTTCAGAACCCTGGGCTGTACATTATCTGGTCCAGGTAACGTCTCTGCCTTCAGACCTTTCAGTTTCCCAAGAAGCTTCTCCCGATTAATGGCAACTTCATACATTTCCGACCCCTGGCACTCTCAAACTTCTGAACGCTACTAATGTCTATCACAGTGAAAACATGCAAAATACGCATTGGGTTCATCTGCCATGTGCTTTTCTCCCATTACTACCTCTCTCGCATCGTTTTCCAGCGGTCAGATATCTGCTCGCGCATCTCTTTTAAACTTTATCAATCTGAAGAACCATTTGGTGTCGGTTGGCATCTGCCCCTCTGGAAGGATAATGGGTGATGATCATCATCATCACAAGCCTGGGCGGAAGGTATGGAGATCCTGAGATGCCCAGTCTTCAAGGTCCCCCTCCCGGCCTCACCGTGTAGGAAAGATTATGAAGCAATAGGTTTGGGGCGAGCTTGGCAGCATGAGCTGCCTGAAGGATGTTCAAGTACAACCAGCTGCCTTAGTAGCTCCACTCCGGATTTGCTCTCTGGATCTACTCCCGTAGCGTTCATCTCTCCCGAGGTTGCCCAGAAGGCAGTGGGGCTATTTACCCATACTGGGGATATAGTTCACAAGTACCAGGGCGTGTCTACAAAGGGTGGGTCTGCGTGGTATGTGCGCAGCGGCCAGACATTGCACTCCCAGTTCTCTTTAGTTCAGCCAGTCCGAAGCAGAAAGTGAAAGAGACAAGCTCTACCACATTAGAAGCATCACAGCAACTATTTTGACACCAAAACATATGGTATCCTCCTTAATACTATTGGTTTGCTTACTTTCGTATTGCATCTGTTTCTTCTTAATGATGTTTTTTTGCCTTCTGACGGTTTAAGTAACTTCCCAATCCTCTAACTCCCCAATTATATTTTGCTCTATTAGATGGCTTCCCTTTGGGTTTTATTTTGGCATTGAGGTCTTTTGTTATCCACGGTTGTGTAGGCTCGCCATTAGAATACTTCTTCATCTTTGGTATGTATATGTACTGTGCCTTCCAAATTGCTTTCAGAAATTCCAGCCGTTGCTGCTTTGCCGTCATCCCTGCCAGTGTTCTGTTCCAATCTCTTTTTGTCAAATTCTTCCTCATGGATTTGTAATTCCCTTCACTGGAATACTGACACATCCAACTTTAGCTTGTCCTTCGCAAACTTCACTGTGAATTGTATCATAGACCAGTGAAGGAGGGAAGATATAAAACGGAGGGAAGGAGTGAGGTAGTTCTCTTTTGGAAGAGGACAGCGAGGCTTTGAGATGAAGTGCGGCGGCGGCCATTTTCAAATTGCTTCTCAGATCGGAGTTCTGAGAGGCGGGACTGCGCAGGCGCGTGAAGGAGGCCTGGGAAGGAGGGAAGATATAAAAAGAACGCAGCCTTAAGCAGCGGGCAGCTTCGTTTGCGGGCAGCGGAGTGAGCCGGGAGCAGAGTGTAGGGCTTGGGCTCAGAGGGCTTAGGCGGAAGAGGGCACAGTAGGCTTATCTTTTTGTTCTTGTTATTTTCAGTTATTCGGGAAATATGAGTGTGAGGGCAGCTTGTTGTTCTCGGTGTCGGATGTGGGAGGTCTTGGAGTCTCCGAGCCTCACGGACGTCCACATCTGCGCCAGGTGTGTCGAACTGCAGCTCCTGAGGGACCGAGTTAGGGAACTGGAGCTGCAGCTCGATGACCTTCGCCTGGTCAGGGAGAGTGAGGAGGTGATAGAGAGTAGTTACAGGCAGGTGGTCACTCCGAGGCCACGGGAGGCAGATAGGTGGGTCACGGTCAGGAAGGGGAAGGGGCAGGTACTAGAGAGTACCCCAGTGGCTGTACCCCTTGACAATAAGTACTCATGTTTGAGTACTTTTGGGGGGGACAGTCTACCTGGAGGAAGTGACAGTGGCCGGGCCTCCGGCACAGAGGACGGCCCTGTAGCTCAGAAGGGTAGGGATAGAAGAAAGAGGACCATAGTAATAGGGAACTCGATAGTCAGGGGTTCAGACAGGCGGTTCTGTGGAGGTGATCGGGAGTCCCGGATGGTAGTTTGCCTCCCTGGTGCCAGGGTCCGGGATGTTTCTGATCGCGTCCAAGATATCCTGAAGTGGGAGGGTGAGGAGCCAGAGGTTGTGGTACATGTAGGTACCAATGACATAGGTAGGAAAGGGGAAGAGGTCCTGAAACGAGAGTATAGGGAGTTAGGAAGGCAGTTAAGAAGAAGGACCGCAAAGTTAGTAATCTCGGGATTACTGCCTGTGCCACGCGACAGTGAGAGTAGGAATGGAATTAGGTGGAGGATGAATGCGTGGTTGAGGGATTGGAGCAGGGGGCAGGGATTCAAGTTTCTGGATCATTCGGACCTCTTCTGGGGCAGGCGTGACCTGTTCAAGAAGGACGGGTTACACTTGAATCCTGGGGGGACCAATATCCTAGCGGGGAGGTTTGCTAGGGCTACAGGGCAGACTTTAAACTAGTAAGATGGGGGGGCGGAAATCAATTTGAGGAAACTATGAGAGAGGAGGTCAGTTCACCAGTAGAGCAAGTAAGTAGACAGTGTGTGAGGGAGGAAAGGCAAGTGATGGAGAAGGGATGCGCTCAGCCCGAAGTTGTAGGGGAGAAGAAAGAAAAGGATAATAAATTTGAATGCATTGCTAGGGATGAAAAGAGAGGAGGAGGTGGAGAGTATCTTAAATGTATCTATTTTAATGCTAGGAGCATTGTAAGAAAGGTGGATGAGCTTAAAGTGTGGATTGATACCTGGAATTATGATGTTGTAGCTATTAGTGAAACATGGTTGCAGGAAGGGTGTTATTGGCAACTAAATATTCCTGGATTTAGTTGCTTCAGGTGTGATAGAGTAGGAGGGGTCAGAGGAGGAGGTGTTGCATTGCTTGTCCGAGAAAATCTTATGGCGGTGCTTTGGAAAGATAGATTACAGAGCTCCTCTAGGGAGGCTATTTGGGTGGAATTGATGAATGGGAAAGGTGTAGTAACACTGATAGGAGTGTATTATAGGCCAACTAATGGGGAGCGTGAGTTGGAAGAGCAAATGTGTAAGGAGATAGCAGATATTTGTAGTAAACACAAGGTGGTGATTGTGGGAGATTTTAATTTTCCACACATAGATTGGGAAGCTCATTCTGTAAAAGGGCTGGATGGTTTAGAGTTTGTGAAATGTGTGCAGGATAGTTTTTTGCAACAACACATAGAAGTACCGACTAGAGATGGGGCAGTGTTGGATCTCCTGTTAGTGAATGCGATAGGTCAGCTGACAGATGTATGTGTTGGGGAGCACTTCGGGTCCAGTGATCACAATAGCATTAGCTTCAATATAATTATGGAGAAGGACAGGACTGGACCTAGAGTTGAAATTTTTGATTGGAGAAAGGCTAACTTTGAGGAGTTGCGCAGGGATTTAGAGAGAGTGGATTGGGTCAAGTTGTTTTATGGGAAGGATGTAATAGAGAAATTGAGGTCATTTAAGGGTGAAATTATGAGGGTACAGAATCTTTATGTTCCTGTTCGGTTGAAAGGAAAGGTTAAAGGTTTGAAAGCGCCATGGTTTTCAAGGGATATTAGAAACTTGGTTCGAAAAAAGAGGGATGTCTACAATAGATATAGGCAGCATGGAGTAAAGGAATTGCTCGAGGAATATAAAGAATGTAAAAGGAAACTTAAGAAAGAGATTAGCAAAGCTAAAAGAAGTTACGAGTTTGGTTTGGCAAATAAGGTGGAAGTAAATCCGAAAGGCTTCTACAGTTATATTAAAAGCAAGAGGATAGTGAGGGATAAAATTGGTCCCTTAGAGAATCAGGGTGGTCAGCTATGTGTGGAGCCGAGGGAGATGGGAGAGATTTTGAACGATTTCTTCTCTTCGGTATTCACTAAGGAGAAGGATATTGAATGGTGTAAGGTGTGGGAAACAAGTAAGGAAGTTATGGAACCTATGACAATTAAAGAGGTGGAAGTACTGGCGCTTTTAAGAAATTTAAAAGTGGATAAATCTCCGGGTTCTGACCGGATATTCCCCAGGACCTTGAGGGAAGTTTGTGTAGAGATAGCAGGAGCTCTGACGGAGATCTTTCAGATGTCATTAGAAACGGGGATTGTGCCGTAGGATTGGCGTATTGCTCATGTGGTTCCATTGTTTAAAAAGGGTTCTAGAAGTAAGCCTGGCAATTATAGACCTGTCAGTTTGACATCAGTGGTGGGTAAATTAATGGAAAGTATTCTTAGAGATAGTATTTATAATTATCTGGATAGACAGGATCTGATTAGGAGTAGCCAGCATGGATTTGTGCGTGGAAGGTCATGTTTGACAAACATTATTGAATTGTTTGAAGTAGTTACGAGGAATGTTGACGAGGGTAAGGCAGTGGATGTAGTCTATATGGACTTCAGCAAGGCCTTTGACAAAGTTCCACATGGAAGGTTAGTTAAGAAGGTTCAGTCGTTAGGTATTAATGCTGGAGTAATAAAATGGATTCAACAGTGGCTAGATGGGAGATGCCAGAGAGTAGTGGTGGATAATTGTTTATCGGGATGGAGGCCGGTGACTAGCGGGGTGCCTCAGGGATCTGTTTTGGGCCCAATGTTGTTTGTAATATACATAAATGATCTGGATGATGGGGTGGTAAATTGGATTAGTAAGTATGCTGATGATACTAAGGTAGGAGGTGTTGTGGATAATGAGGTGGGTTTTCAAAGCTTGCAGGGAGATTTATGCCGGTTAAAAGAATGGGCTGAACGTTGGCAGATGGAGTTTAATGCTGAGAAGTGTGAGGTTCTACATTTTGGCAGGAATAATCCAAATAGAACATACAGGGTAAATGGTAGGGCATTGAAGAATGCAGTGGAACAGAGAGATCTAGGAATAAAAGTGCATAGTTCCCTGAAGGTGGAGTCTCATGTAGATAGGGTGGTGAAGAAGGCTTTTGGAACGCTGGCCTTTAAAAATCGGAGCATTGAATACAGAAGTTGGGATGTAATGTTAAAATTGTACAAGGCATTGGTAAAGACAAATTTGGAATATTGTGTACAGTTCTGGTTACCGAATTATAGGAAAGATATCAATAAATTAGAGAGAGTGCAGAGACGATTTACTAGGATGTTACCTGGGTTTCAGCACTTAAGTTACAGAGAAAGGTTGAACAAGTTAGGTCTCTATTCATTGGAGCGTAGAAGGTTGAGGGGGGATTTGATCGAGGTATTTAAAATGTTGAGAGGGATAGATAGAGTTGACGTGAATAGGCTGTTTCCATTGAGAGTAGGGGAGATTCAAACGAGAGGACATGATTTGAGAGTTAGGGGGCAAAAGTTTAAGGGAAACACGAGGGGGTATTTCTTTACTCAGAGAGTGATAGCTGTGTGGAATGAGCTTCCTGTAGAAGTAGTAGACGCCAGTTCAGCTGTGTCATTTAAGGTAAAATTGGATAGGTATATGGACAGGAAAGGAGTGGAGGGTTATGGGCTGAGTGCGGGTAGGTGGGACTAGGTGAGATTAAGAGTTCGGCACGGACTAGGAGGGCCGGAATGGCCTGTTTCCGTGCTGTGATTGTTATATGGTTATATGGTTATATTATGATCACTTTCACCGGAGAGTTCTTCTACCTTACGTGCTCTAATCATTTACCGTTCATTTCACAATGGCCAATCCAAAATAGCTGGATTCTGGGCTACTGGGCTCCAGCATGAGCAGCTCTAAAAAGCCATCTTGCAGGTATTCTAGAAGTACACACTTTTGGGATCCAACATCAATATGATTCGCACGACCTACCTGCATGACTATTGTAGCATTTCCCATTACACCTGTATTTTCTATGTCCTGTTGTAACTTGTTGACTTCATCCATACCATTGTTGGAGGTCTGTATATAACTCCCATCAAGGTCTTTTTATCCTTGCCGTTCCTTAACTCTGTTCACAACGTTACAAAACCTTTCGACCCTATGCCTCCTATTTTTAATGATGTGATTTCAATTTTTACCAATAGCGCCACGCCACACCCTCTGCCTGTCCTTTAGATAAGATATGTATCCCTGGACGTTAAGCTCCCAGCTCTCAGCTTCTTTGACTCATGATTTAGTGATGCCCACAAGGTCATACCTGCCAATCTGAAACTGTGCTGCAGGTGCATCGGCCTTATTCCGCATACTGCGGCAATACAAACAAATCACCTTCAGTCCTGTATTCGCCCTTTTCTATTTTGTCGCCTTTTGCATTGTAACATCATGTTGACTGTAATTCTGCCCTATTATCAGTCTCCCCTTGCTTGGAGTCTCACTAGACACTGGCTCTGTTTGTAAACCTGATGCTCAGCAGTATCACTCCGCTTCTCATCCCCCTACAAATTAGATTACTTCATTTAAAAAAAATAGATTAAATGTACTTTATTATGAATCGTAAAGCCTTGCACCTACTGTTACAAATTACGCCTATTTGAAAGTGATAATAAAGTTAAAAACAGTGTGCCAATTAAGTTTCCGTACAAACATCTTAAATGTTGTGTCATCGAAAAGGAATATGCGACATTCTCCTTCGGAAGCTTGAAGAAAAGAATAAAGAAAATATATTCTATTGTGATATCCTCGATGAACGATGTCCGATGCGCTGTGACTCAATGATAGAAATAGCTTACGTTAATTGTTTGTTTACTGGGCTGTCTCTGATGTGACTAATAAGCTGGTAACCTTTCCTTAGACAGTACAGCATCGTCTCCCTTATAAAAGCTTTCAAATCAATCTGTAGTTTTCAGGAGCAGGAGCATGATAATCTGATCGTCACCTCACACGGAAAATGGAATATCCAGCAATTTACTACATAGAGTGTGTTTATTATCCTGTACTGACTGCGATTGGTATCCCCAGTAAGTAACTGGAGTATGTATGCGACTTCTTCCTCCTCTATCTGCTGCTCTGCATTTTATTTCGCCGAAAAACCATTAGCCACGGTGCTGTGTGCCGAGGACTGTCAGCCTGATCAGGTTTGAAGTATATGCTTTCTCCCTCTGGTCGTACACTCCGTTCCTTGTTGCTGGTTTCTTTCTCAGCTGTAACAACTAAGTTAGCACTAATATGGATCTTGTTTCAGCATTTTACCTTGCCCGACCTTCCAAAACATTCTCTTTTTTTATCGTTCTAAGTCTGATTTGGCATCAATGCCCAAGGCTGAAGCTTTACAACAACAATATAAAAGGTTACCGTCACCACAATATGTTCAGGGAGCTTTCCCTTTCATCCAAGGCACACAGAACTGTTCAGCGCAGAAACAAGATATTCGATATATCTCGTCCTTCCTTAAACTATTTGAACTGCTTACTCCCTTAGCCCTGAACCCGGACCACAGTTATTTAATACCATCCTGCAACAAAAGAGCTCGTTTTCAATATAATTGTCCAAACATTTTTCCATTGTAACAATAACCAAAAAATATATAAATCTCCCGTTTAACGTTTTCGACGTTTTTTTCAGTCTTCAATTTTAACTATGCGGGTTCCTGTACTCACCTGTGTTACGTCAGAAGAAACAGTCCATCTGGGTCCATTACATTTATTCTGGCAACGCTGCCTTCAGCTTTGTCAGTTCCTATGATGGACCTTGTGCGTTTGTAACTAACTCGTATTTTCTTCCTTGCAGTTAATTTGTTGGCCATTGTGATCCTGTGTCGTGGAAAATGCGGACTCTCCAAATGCATCACCCATTACCTGGTGGCAATGGCAGCAGCTGATGTAATGGGCGTTATCATTGGCGTTGCATTGGAGCGGATCAATAATATTTATGTTTTTGCGAGATTTTTGCTCATCACTCCAATTTGCGCGGCGACACTTGTGTTTCGGCTCACACTGATGGACTGTTCAGTCTGGCTGACGGTGGCTTTCACATTTGATCGATGTGTTGCAATTTGCAGTCAGAAGTTGCGGAAACGATTTTGCACCGAGAGGACGGCGATTATAATGGTAGCGATTGTGGGCATAGGGAGCTGCTTAGAGCGTGTTCCATTTTACTTTTCAGTAGATCCTTTCATGATTATTGACAACGTTCCATGGCGCTGTATTGGCAGGGCAGATTACTTTACTTCACCAGTGTGGAAAGCTTACCAGCTGTTTAATAGTATCATTACCCCTTTATTGCCAATCGGTTTAATTCTATTGTTCAATGCTATAACAGTCAGACATATTATAGCGGCAAACAGAGTCCGCCGAGGACTCCGGAGCAGCAATGACGATAAGAAGGATTCAGAGGTGGAGAACCGGAGAAAGTCAATGGTTTTGCTGTTCGCTCTATCAGCCAATTTTATTTTATTGTGGCTTCTCTTCATAGTCTCTACTATGATCTGGCAAGCTCAGAATTATTTTTACACAGACAGATATCTTAATTCTCCATCGTTTATCCTGCAAGAGTTCGCGGTCATGTTGCAATTCCTCAGCACCTGCACCAACACGTGTATCTACACACTGTCCCTGAGGAAATTCAGGGAAGAGATGAAGAAAGGAGTGAAACAACTGGTCACATTAAATGGCCGACTTTGTAGATAAACCGTAAGTCCAATTCTCCGTTTTGTTATGAGATCACATAAATTTTCGGAATCATCAGTAGGTCCGATAAATGCACCATGAATCAGCGAAGCCAGGTGCGTGAAGCTTAGAAACCTGTTTTTCCAGGAAAAGCAAGAAAGTTAATTTAGTTAAATGTCCCAAGGAATAAAGGGTTACTGATATGATTTCTACAGTGGCAGAATTATACTTCAGATCAATGGATTAATACCGGAGGTTTGTGCAAAGAAGCAGGGGATGCTGTTGTGATTCTTACACTGGTAGAATTCTGTTGTAATTGTCCGGAGTTTTGGTCCACTGACAACGCGTCTACATCCTCTGTGACTAACGGTGAAATTTACCTTGAATATTACAATCCTGTGTCAGATAAAGAGAGTTTACGAATTTAACTAACGAACGTTCTTTGAGGAAACATGTTGTCCCTTGCCAAATGGAAGTATGAAACCTGTAGCAAATGAAACCCTCCTCTGACACGTCTGTTGTCCTATCTTGCTGTCTTCATAGTAAGAATCGGTTTCAAAAATGCAACTGCAATGTGCCCTCACAATATGCCATCGTCATATCTTTCGGGTAATGCAATGATTTATCGAATCCTTATCGTTTCACTATACGAGTTTAGGCGCGTCAAAGGCAAGCTATATCTCCATAATCATAATCAAATGTGGGGGCATCTCCGCGACTTTATAACATGTACGTTTGTTTCCCATGTTTATGGCATATTTTTCGTTGTATTTCCATTAAAATAACGTGTTTTTAATCAATGGCTTATCACCAAATCTATCAATCGATTAAGGTCACTGAGATTCGTACCGAGCTGATTCTGAGCTTTTCAGGACGATTGTCTTCTTCGGAATGTTTTAACGTGGAAAGCTGTGTCGAAGACCTGGGACCTGAAGACGGGTCTTCAACCAGAGCAGTTAATTCCCTCTCCCTCTCCCTCTCCCTCTCCCTCTCCCTCTCCCTCTCCCTCTCCCTCTCCCTCTCCCTCTCTCTCTTCACAGTTGTTTCCTCACCTTCTGTTTTATCTGGGGGGTTTCTTTCCGTTTTCGTTTCTGTTTCAGATTCCACTTTCTACAGGTTCACTCTGTTAGATTGTGTTGGCTCGGAGACAAACTAAGTTCGTTTATTTCAGAGGAGTTTCCCTTCAATATCATGTCGAGAAACGTTCTTCAGCAGTGAGACCAATCTTAAATTTCCACGTCTTTCCTGATAAAAATGCATGAATGTACATTATGTGCTTTTAGGATAATATAGCAGTTATATGTGTCTCCGCACAACCCCAGGAAGTTACGTATCAGCGACACCTCACAATTCAGACAAATCCCACAATTCAAAGGTACAG
Source organism: Hemitrygon akajei (assembly GCF_048418815.1). NCBI lineage: Eukaryota > Metazoa > Chordata > Chondrichthyes > Myliobatiformes > Dasyatidae > Hemitrygon > Hemitrygon akajei. The sequence goes on from NC_133147.1 coordinate 33,616,359, forward strand.
ATTATTTAAAGATCAGGCCCTTCTGGCCCTACAAACCACACCGGCCAGAAATCCACCAATTTAAACCGAGCTTCATCATGGGATAATTTACCTGTTAACCTACTAACTGTTCGGGCTTGGGAATGTGGGCGGAAACCCAGACATACAAGGAGACTTACACAGGAGGTAGGAACTAAACTCTGAATTCCGACGACACGGGCTGTGATGACGACTTTTACTCCGCTCTTCGTTGCACTGAGGTTGAGTCTGTCGGCTTCCTCCTGCTCCGGGTCTGCAGGCTCCAGGAAGTCTACTCCGCTCTGTTGAACTCAGACGGAGGCCGTGGGCCGGCTCCAGCTGCTCCGGGCTTCATGCCTGAAACCCCACTTTCGTTCTACATGCCATTTTTGCACGATTTGTTTTCTCCCTCTCCCCACACTGAGTGTTCTTTTAGGTTCCTTGTTTAGTGGCTCTCCGTAAGGAAACGAACCTCAAGGTTGTATAATACATACATACTTTGATAATAAATGTACTTTCAACTTTGAACGTTGAACTCAGACCTTTGAACGCACAGCATGCTCCTATTCAGTATATCACTCTCAGAAGAACACTGCCTTTTCAGCGCTGCTATGGAAGTTAGCCTGAAATCGGATCTGGAAATTTAGAAGCAGGATTGGAAGCAATGAATGATTAGGGAAAGTCAGCAGGGTTTTGTCCATGAGAAGTCCTCTCTTAGTAACTTGACAGAATATTTCAATTAGGAAAATAAGCATATTGACCACGGCAATGCAAACATAAACAGCTGGAGGAGCTCAGGGCGTCGAACAACATCTTTATAAAGAATTCAATTGCTAGTGAATTTGTGTGAAAACTGAATTGAGTTTGTGGGAAAATCTTGCGCCAGGACTCAATCAGAGACCAGTGACCAGTGATGTACCTCCAGGATCAGTGTTGGAACGCTTGATAATTCTCATATATATTATGACTTAGATATGAATGTGGGATTCGTAAGTTTCCTGAGGAATGGAAAACTGCAAACGTTATTCCAGTCTTTACGATGGGAAGGAAGCAAGGGACAGAAAATCATTGGCTAGTTAGCAGGACATCAGTAGCTAGTGAGATACTGGTGTCCATTATTCATAATCAGTTTGGGGGTGCGTGATAAAACAGGCCGAAATGACGATGGTTTCCTGAAGGTGAAATCTTTTCTGCTGGAATGCTTGAGGAAACAGCATGCATGTTACACAAAGGAGAATCAGTGTCCGCTGTTTGCTTGTAATTTAATGTGGCGTTTGGCAAGGTGCGGCACGTGAGGTTGCTAAACTTGGAATTACAGAAAGGATACTAGTCAGGTTTGAATATTGGTTGATTGGCCAGAGGCACAGAGTGCTGGTTGGCTCTCGGTCATTAGTAATGTGGCACAGGGGTCGGTGTTGGGGCCGCTTCTTTTCACAATATAAATGAATATTTATAATGATCGTTATGTCTTTGTGAACAGCTTTCCGGGCTTGGAAAGGAATTTGGAGTTGAAGGCAGTTCTGAGGCAGCAGGGAGTCTACAGAAGGACTTAAACATTTTGGGAAAATGGCAAAGAAGAGGAAAATGAAATATACTGTAGGCACGAGCATAGTCATGCACCTGAGCAGAAGAAATAAAGGCGTAGACTATTTTCTAGAATCCAGAAATCAGATGTGAAAATGGACCCCAGATTTCTTGAAGTATTTCCTGAAGCTTAACTTAAAATTTAAGTCGTTGGTATCCAAGGCAAATGCAATGGTAGCTATCTTTTCCAACTAGAATATAGAATCAATGTGTAATGTTCAGCTTTATCAGTCATTGGTCAGACCGCGCTTGGACTATTGTAAACAGTTTTGTGCCGCTTATCTAAGAAAGGGAGTGCTGACATTGCAGAGGGTTCAGAGGAGGCTCACGGGAATGATTTCGGGTACGAAAAGATAAACGAAGAACCAGAGTTTGATAGCTGTTTGAGGCCAAATTATTGTGTATATTTGAAAGTTAGGTTGACAGGTTCTTGACTCGTCAGGGCGTCAAAGATTACGGGAAGAAGAAAGGAGAATGAGGTTGAGGAAGGGTAGTAAAACAAACATAATGGAATGGGGGAGCAGACTTGATAGACCGAACGCCCTGGTTCTGCTCCTAGTTTTATAAACTTATCTGTGTTTTTAAAAAGCGGTACCATCCTGTAAATAGTGGGCGCATTTGTTAGTGGCCAAAATATGATATCAAGCAGCGATGGTATGTGGAATGTAATACTTATGTTTGAAGTGATGGATTGCGGGAGAGTAAATAAGGCCAGGCATACACTGTACGTGCTAGGGCCCCGTGGAGAACTAATGAACACAGACACCTTGGGGTATAACAGTAAATCTTCGAAAGTGGCATCACAGATCGGGAGGGTGCTAAGCAAGGCGCATGAGATGTTTCCGATTTTTATTTATTTGTTTGTTTGTCTGTTATTGGGATATTGTGTGGAATTGGCCCTTCTGGCCCTTCGTGCGGCGCCTCCCAGCAACCCCCGATTCTACCCTACCCTAATCACGGGACAATTTACAATGACCCTACAGTCGACCAACCACTGCATCTTTGGACAGTAGGAGGAAACTGGAGCACCCAGAGGAAACCCCCGAGGTCATGCAGAGAATGTGCAAATTCCTGACAGAGAGCGGCGTGAATTGAACCCGGGTTGTTGGTACTGTAAAGCGTTCTGGAATCCACTACGTTACTGTGTCACATTTCATCGGTCGTGGCACAGAATAAGAGACAGGATGTGACATCATAACTTTAGAAAACATTGGCTGGACCGTGGCACAGCTGGAGCACTGTTTGCAGTTATGATCACCGCAAAACAAAGAGCTCTACACGTGTGCGAAGAACAAGAGTCTGATAGAGTGAGGGTTAAACTGATAAGCAGTAGAAAAGGAAACATCTGTCTGGAGTCAGAAGAGGAAGGACGGTTCTTAATGATGTAACGAAAATATTTTAAAACTTATGCCTGTTCTTTCCTGATGAGGAGCAAAAGCTATTCGCAAATAAATGAGGCACTGCACCCGTGTTATAGGCTCTAAAGCGCAGTATTAGTTAAATAATGAATAAAATGCGGTAAAAATGAAGATAACGAAGTAGAGAATGAAACAAAACTGTACTTAAAATTCATTGATGATTTGATCCACTATAATCCACTTAATGCCGGAGGGAAACAATGGTGTGAGACAACATTTTATCCAAATACTTTCAAAGATCTAACAACTTTTATCCAAGTAATTTTCCATCCACTAATGGTTACCAGCCCGCACCTTCCTGTCTCTAGTGACAGGCAGCCTGGGCCCATAACGTAGACACAGTGACAGCAGATCTATTAAAAGACAAAGAAAAGGAATAACACTTATGACCAACCGATTATCTATTGCTATTCCTGATCAGAAAAAAAACTATCCTCTCACCAGCACCTAATCGCAACGTTGTGCGATCATGTACGCCTCCAGGCTATAGACCAGTACTGACAATAGACAATAGGTGCAGGAGTAGGCCATTCTGCCCTTCGAGCCAGCACCGCCATTCAATCCGATCGTGGCTGATCATCCACAATCAGTACCCCGTTCCTGCCTTCTCCCCATATCCCTTGACTCCGCTATCTTTAAGAGCTCTATCTAACTCTTTCTTGAAAGCATCCAGAGAATTGGCCTCCATTGCCTTCTGAAGCAGAGCAGTCCATAGATCCACAACTCTCTGGGTGAAAAAGTTTTTCCTGAACTCCGTTCTAAATAGCCTACCCCTTATTCTTAAACTGTGGCCTCTGGTTATGGTCTCCACCAACATCGGGAACATGTTTCCTGCCTCTAGGGTGTCCAATCCCTTAATAAGCTTATATGTTTCAATCAGATCCCCTCTCATCCTTCTAAATTCCAGTGTATACAAGCCCAGTCGCTCCAATCTTTCAACATGTGCTCTCAAAATATGGCTGTAGGCCAGTTCCCTTGTAATTTCCCAAAATATTCTCACATCCGCTACTAACATCATTTGTCTTACCTGTACATTAGAGCACGTATCAAAGACGAGTCAAATTTAAACCTTTCTTTACAAATTACTATCGTGACTGGGACCTTGGCGGTTGTGCAGAGTAAAACAGACTGATACTCTTGGTCGTATTGAAAGAAGTTGTACTGGAGTTTTGAACAAAACGTTGCAGTGGATTATTCTCCGGGTCCAGACGGGGCAGTGCTTAGATGACGGAACAGGAACGACATGGGAACAGACCCTCTGTTCCACAATGTTATGCTGAACCGATTACATTATCCTGTGTTTCTGCAGGAAACACCGGAAGAGGTTGATGCACCCATGGTCAATCACCTTTTCGGGCTGACTGGCCACAGGAATAGCAAAAGCTATTGGTTGGAGGTTACAGGTTGGAGCAAATGCTCTTCCCTTTTTCAGGAAAGGGAATAGAGATAACCGTGGAAATTATAGATAAGAGGGTCTTTCTTCAAAGCTGGGAAAGTTACCAGACACAGTTGGTCACTCTGCTGATAATCTGCTGCACTGGAGATTGTTATTTCGTGAACAAAGTCATCGGAAAGACATTGAAGCTAGTAGATATTGCAGTGTTTTATTCAAGAAAGCCAAGCAGCAAGCAGTAGATGATTCATATGTTTTTCATTCTAAGTCCAACATTGTTTCTGTTAGGTTACCAAATTCAACGATTCAGGAAAATATGGATGAGAAATTAGCACATTTACAGCTAGAGCAGAAACAACAGATGGAGGAATGAATTTTTAAATATAAGGATTTGTTTCCAGATGTTCCGAGAAGGACTACTATAGCTTCACATGATGTAGATGTTGGAGATGCCAAACCTATTAAACAACATCCATATAGGATGAACATGGAAAAATGTGAACTTGCTGAGAAAAAAATTGAATACATGTTAGAGAATGATATTATTAGACATTCTAACTCGAATTGGAGTTCGCCATGTGTTATGGTGCCACAACCAGATGGTAGTATTAGGTTTTGTACGGACTATAGGAAGGTGAATGCTGTAACGAAAACAGATGCATATCCAATTCCTAGAGTAGATGATTGTGTAGATAAAGTTGGAAAAGCAAAGTTCCTTACAAAGATTGATTTATTTAATGGTGTGTTCCATTAACGGACAGAGGTAGAGAGATTTCTGCGTTTGTAACTCCATCTGGGTTATATGGGTATAATGTTTTTCCATTTGGGATGAAGAATGCCCCAGGTACTTTCCAGAGGATGATTAATTCTGTGATTCAAGGATTGAAAGATACTGATGCTTATATTGATGATTTAGTGACAGGAAATGATACTTGGGAAACACACATTATTGCGGTGGAGAAATTGATGGAAAGGCTTTCAAAAGCTAACTTAACTATTAATTTAGCTGAGAGTGAATTTGGACATGCCACCGTGACTTACCTTGGCTATGTTGTGGGTCAAGGTAAGGTAGCTCCTGTTCAGGCAAAGATTCGGGCAATTTTAGAGATTCCCACTCCAACGGGGTAAAATAAACTCTCAGAAGATTACTGGGAATGGTAGGATATTATCGAAAATTTTGTAAGAATTTTGCTAATGTTGCCCTTCCATTAACTAACCTTTTGCAGAAGAATGTGAAGTTTGTGTGGACAGTGCCTTGTCAAGAAGCATTTGACAAATTGAAAACAATGATATGTCAACAACCTGTGCTTAAGGCACCTGACTTTGAAAAACCTTTTTCATTAGCTGTAGATGCTAGTGATGAGGCTGCGGGAGCGGTATTAATGCAAAGGAATGAGGGTGATGAGGTTGATCATCCAGTAGCTTACTTTTCTAAGAAATTTAATAAGCATCAAAGAAGCTATTCGACAATAGAGAAAGAATTGTTATTTCTTGTTTTAGCTTTAGAATATTTCGAGGTATATGTTGGTACAACTCAAAAACCACTTATTGTTTACACAGATCATAATCCGTTAGTTTTTCTGAGTAAGCTGAAAAACAAAAACAGAAGATTATTAAATTGGAGTTTGAAGTTACAAGAGTACAATATTGTGATAACTCACGTTAAAGGTAAAGATAATGTGGTTGCTGACTGTCTATCTCGATGTTGAATGTACAATGTAATTTTTTTTATGGAGTGTTTTGTTTTTTATTGTAACCCTCCTACTGCATTGTGAGTTGTAAGATGTTATATGACGGTATTGTATATTGTGTGTTATAATATTTACACTTTTGTTTTTCTTGTAAATAATTTTTGAAATTTTTGTTCTTGTCAGACCAAAAATGTTTTTTTTTTGGAGGGAGGTGTTACGTACCCGTGACTCGTGACAGTGGTACCCTTGTCACGTGACTGGGGTTGAAGCTATCCTGGACTTGAGGTAATGGTCTTATGATGGTGGAGTGACGTCATTTTCCCGCCAGTAGAGATCATGTGACAGGTTTTTTTTTACAGGGTATAAGAGGAGGACCCCTCCCTGTGAGGTGGGGCAGTTCGTGGCTGGATTTGCCATGTTGACTTCATGCCACTGCGTGATTTAATGTTATGACGCAGTTTAGTTGAAAGATGAAGTTTTATCTAATGCCTAAAGTTTAAATGGTCATTGCCAGCAGTTTCTTTACAATACTGTTAGTTAAGAATCAGTGGAGAGTGAAGATCGGAGTTCGGGAGTTAAAGATCGAGGAGAATCGAATTTCGACGGTGAAACTGGTTCGGCCTTATTTGATCCTTATTCGAAAGGAATTCGTTGACTGTTCTCGTGTTAATCACTGCGGGATAGCAGAAGATTGAGGACAGTGCGATAAAGGTAAGGTCAGTGCCTTTAAGCCGTGTTGTTTCGTAAATTCTTCGTGGGAAAAGTTCGACGCCGGGGATCGAAACAAGGCGACGTGAAAGAGAATTTAAATCGCCTTTAAAAGTCTCTCCTTTTAAATGGACTGTGAGCATTTTGAACTTTTGACAATACCACTTTTAAGAACTGTTTTTGCAACATCGCTTTAAGGACTGTTTAAGCTGCCTCACAGCAGCTGATTTCCGGTTACGTTAGTGTTTGTTTACTTTTGGGGGGTTTGTTTTCAGTGTTTAATAAACGTATTACTTGTTATAAAAACCCTTGCCTAACTCACATATATTTATTGTTGCCTGAATACCTAACACAGCAAACTTAATTTCCTCAAGTGTACTAACGAATAAAGTGTTGCTGATGTGATCTTTACATTGGCAGATTGACTGGATTGACGAATTGACTGGATCATCGATCCACTGAACACGCGTTTCCGTCCTCTGAGAGTGGCGGATTTATCTTCGCTGTAGTCGGTTCAAGGATTGAGGAAACACGCTGACCGCTGGAAAGAGGAAACATATAACAAATGTCAAATGAAACACTAGACTGACACGCAAGTTGTCCTGCCTTGCAGTCTTAATGCATCAAAGATGCAACCTCGATGTCATTGTCACAATAAGACATAGTTATATATTTCGGGTGATACAACGATTTATCGAATCGGTGTGGAATATTGTCACGCCAAAGGCAAGCAATATGTCCAAAATCATGATCACATTTTATGAATCTCCGCGATTTCCCAACATTTTAGTCCCATATTTTTCTTTATACTTCCAGCAGAATAATATGTTATTTTAAACTGTTATCACCGAATCTATCAGGAGGTTAGGATCACTGTAATTGGTACTGAGGTGACTCTTGAATCTTCACGACTATTGTTTTCATTAGAACTGGTGAGAAGGGAATGCTTTGTCAAATAATGAATGTCACAGACCTGACGATGGACTTTCTACTAGAACAGTTAATTTACTTTCTTACTTCACAGTTGTAACCTCACCTGCTTTTTATTCTTTGTGTTTTCGTTTCTGTTTCAGATTCCACTTTCTCCAGATTCACTCGTTTAGATTGAGTTTGTTGGGAGGCAAGCTATGTATATTTATTTCAGAGGAGCTTCCCTTTAACGTTTTGACTAGGAACATCTTTCTTTCCGCAGGGTGAAGAATCTTGTGTTTTCAGATATATCGTGATAAAATTGCATGAATGTACATCATGTGTCTATAGGATAATATATCAATTGTGTCTGTTTCCGGACAAACGCAGGAAGTTATATTTTTATGTATCATCGATACTGCTGCTGCAATCCTGGAGATCAGAGATACAGATACTGCGTGGATCCGGCCCTTCCGGCCTAATTGAACTGCGCCAGACAGCAATCCACAGATTTAACTCAAGTTTCGTCGCGTGATCATTTATATTCGCCAATTAATCTTCCAACCGGTCGGTTGTTGGTCTGTGGGATGTAACACCCGGAGGAAAACCACGTGTACAAACATTCTTGCGAAGAACGCCGGTATTGAGCTTCTGATTCCTATTCCCCGAGCTGTGATACTGTCGCGCTAACTGGAGTCCGATATATACTTATAAATTCTAGAGGTTAAGGATTAATAATGAATAAACCTTTCTTCACAGTGTGAATGTATTCAAGTATTTTCCCAGCAAGAATATCTTGAATGCATATCCATTGTTAAAAATATCTCGGCAGTGAAAACAGGTTTTTTCTCGCCATGCGAAATGTTCTTGCTACTCCTTCTGTGAGTCCATTATAAAGCAGAAAGTTTTGGTGAAGATAATTGAAATAAGATTGAAGCAACAGTCAAACAATGAAACCTTACCAACAAGAAAGCGTTTAGCCCGAGCATGTCTGGACTTTTTCTTTCAAATTAGGACTCTGGTTTTAACGATTCTTCTCAGGCAGCAAATGACCATAAGGGCTCCATCGTTCCGCTTATTCTCTTTTTGCAGTTTTGTGGAGAACTTTCCAAGTGGCTGTAACAATTTTGTTTCATTTCTCCACCTTCTTCTACTTTTTTATCGCACAATATCTATTGTTGAATTGCGACGTTTTTCCAGATGCCATTCCTATTGCTTTTTTTTGACATTTTACGTGGTTACTTTTTAAAAAGCAGATGATAAAGTAGAACGTGAAGCTATTTGTCGTCCGATATCTTAAGCAGATTTGTTGCAACATTGTGGAATATTTCTCATACAGGCACTACTGGGTGATATTTTTTTATTTTCGATTAAATGACATTGCAATGCGCACTACCTGGCTCTTTCATGCTAATTCAATTCATATGCAATCATTACATTGCCTTCGAAATCTGTTTTGCTGAGATCAAGGAATAAATCAAATCACCTTCATTCATTATGTACAGAATCTCTCGTATAATGCTCATCTGCCTAATACACTTAGAATCACTAATACTCCATTTTTCCACAATACTGACTGACGTACTGCGTTACACTGCTGGCCTTCAGCGCAGCAATTCTCCGCTATCTCTGTCTGTCCTTGCAGTCCTACACATATACAGCAGGATACTCAATTGCTGCTTCCTTAATTTTTTTAACCAGTCAAGATTGTTAACAGTGAGCTGATCTGAAGAACCTGGGGAATCACTGAACCATTCTTCGTCTGCCCTGCACCCTTTGAACTATTTTCTTTGAGTCACCCTATGAAGAGCCAAAGTACATAGAAACATAGAAAACAGGTGCAGGAGTAGGCCATTCGGCCCTTTGAACCTGCACCGCCATTCAGTATGATCATGGCTGATCATCCAACTCAGAACCCTGTACCTGCTTTCTCTCCATACCCCCGATCCCTTTAGCCACAAGGACCACAAGGTGCCGAACTGAGCCAACAAAACATTCTCAGGGCCATTGAAGCATGAAAGCCTCCAAGGTTGTAATCGGCTCGGAGGATTGTTCCACAATACGGGTAACAAAATAGTTCGGGACCTCGCTTTCTCTTAAGATTTTTTTTTAAATCGACCGCTTAAATTTCTTCCTCCATGAGATTACAGCTAACTTTGGTGTACTCCGCACAAGCAAAGCACATTCAATACTGTAGAGCTACCGGAACGCCAGCGAAATGGGAGGGAAAATACCCTGTTCTGTTTAAATTCATTGTTGTATAGAATAAACTCTTACCCTCTTGTCATAACATCGGATATTTCCTCACTTTTCCCTCAGATTGTCTGGCCAATTTAAATGCTTTGTGAATGCATGCTTGTTGCCCTCAGCCACTGCCAGCATTTTGACGGCGAGCTAAGTGAAGCTCGTTGTCACATCGCGCAACAAAGGCCTTTCAGTGCACGATATCCATGCAATTCCTGTTGGAAGTAACCATCCAAGTCCCGCTATCTGCATCCGCCTCGCAGCACAGCAAAGCATGTTTCCTCTTGCATCCGTACTCGCTCCCTTCTCGATTCTACCATCAGGCAGACGATGCAGCACCCTTGGGTCTCACTTGCGTAGGTTCAGGAAAAGTCATGACTGTACGACCTTCGGGATCATTACCAGCGTGGATAACGTCAGGCAGCTCAACTCTGTACAGATCCCATAATCTACAGGCTCGCTTCTAAGGACGCTGCAACTGCATAGCACCGTAACCCGATGTTTAGGGATAATATCTGTTCCTGAACCTGGTGGTGTGAGTCATGAGGTTCCTGTACCTTCTTCCTCAAGGCAGCAGGGAAAAGAGAGAACGTCCCGGGTGGTGGAGATGAAGATGGATGCTGCGTTCTTGCAGCAACGTTTCATATAGAAGTGCCCGATGGTGGGGAGTGATTGGGATGTACTGGACTGTACTCAGAACATAGAATATAGAAATCTACAGCACATGACAGGCCGTTCGGCCCACAATGTTCTGCCAACCATGTAACATAACTCTCGAAATTGCCCAGGATTTACCTACCACATAGCCATCGATTTTTCTAAACTCCGTGTACCTATCTAAGACTGGCCTAAAAGACCCTGTTGTACCCGGCTCTACCACCCCCGCTGGTAACCCATTCCACGCACCTACCACTCTCTGCCTGAACATCTCACCTCTGACATCCCCTTCGTACTTTCCCCCTCGTTTTCGCCATTTCAACCCAGGGAAAAAGCCTCCGGCTATCCACACGATCAATACCTCTCATCATCTTATACACCTCTATCAGGTTACCTCTCATCATCCGTCGCTCCAAGGAGAAAAGGCTAAGAGCACTCAACCTATTCTCATAAGACATGCTCTCCAATCTGAACTGCCGCGATAGTATCCACATCCTTCCTGTAGTGAGGTGACCAGAATTAAACACAGTCCTCCAAATGAGGTCTAACCAAGGTCATATATAGCTGTAACATTACCTCACGACTCTTGAACTCAGTCCCATGACTGATGAAAGCTAACGCGCCATACATCTTCTTAACAACACTGTCAACCTGCGTAGCAGCTTTGAGTGTCCAATGGACACGGACCCCAAGACCTCGCTGATCCTCCACTTTGCCAAGAGTCTTATCATTCATATTATATTCTGCCTTTAAATTTGACTACCGAAATGAGCTACTTCGCACTTATCACAAACCAGTTCTACATCCTGTCAATGTTGCGCTGTAACCTCTGACACGCCTCCACACGATCCGCAGCACCCCCACCTTATGTGTCATCAGAAAATTTACTAATCCACCACTCACCTTCCTAATCCAGGTCACTTTTTGAAGGATTTTTCCGTTCAAGGGTATTGAGGTTTCTTTTGCGTGTTGTGATACAGTCAGTCAGTCTACTCTCCAGTACAAATCTGTAGAAACTTGTCAATGCTGTAGATGTCCTGCCGAATATCGGAAAACCCTTAGGGAAGGAAAGAGGCTGCCGTGCTTTCATCGTAATTGCACTGACATGCTGGTCCCTGGCAGGCTTTCCGAAACCATAATGGTGAGCAATGTAAAGATGCTCCATCTCTGATATTTCGATCAGGACTAGTTCGTGGATCTCTGGTTTCCTCCAGCTGAAGTCAATAATCAACTCCTTGGTTTTGCAGTCATTGAGTAGAAGGTTATTGTTATGGCACCAGCCAGATTTTCAATCATGCTCCGACGTGCCGATTCGTCATCATCTTTGATTCGGCCTCCAACAGTGATGATGTCAGTAAACTTGAATATGTCATTGGTGCCGTGCCCAGTCTAGGGTAATGCGGGTATCGCAGGGGGCCATGTACACGGCCGTGTAGTGCACCTGTGCTGATGCTGAGACAGGTGAATACAATATGAGGATATTCTGCATGCAATGAATGGAGGCGATTTGATTTTTTCTTTGATTTTAGCAAAACAGCGTTCGAAAGCATTATAGTGATGAATTGAAACGAGAAAGAATTCATATTTAAGGAACCAACATAAAATAATCAAGTAACTGTCTTACATTTTCATAAAATTAAAAAGTTGACGAAATCGAGTCTGGGATTGTACGGCTTGTCATATGAGGAGCGTTTCATGGCTCTGGGCTTGTATTGACTGAGAGCGTTTATCTAACAATCCATTAGCATCAATAGTGCTCTATTTTTTCACAATACTAACTGACTTACTGCCCTTTCGTGTGGCTTAGTGGACAAGGCATCGGTCTAGTGATCTGAAGGTCACTGGTTCGAGCCTCAGCTGAGGCAGCGTGTTTGTGTCCTTGAGCAAGGCACAACAGCACCTTGCTCTGCGGCGACACCGGTGCCAAGCTGCTTGGGTCCTAGTGCCCTTCCCTTTGACAACGTCAGTGGCGTGGAGAGGGGAAGGCTTGGAGCATGGGCAACTGCCAGTCTCCCATACAACCCTCTCGGGACCAATGGAGGCCTAAAAAAACTGCCCTTTTCACCACAAGAGCAGAATTGTAGGTCTAGACCACGGCACACGGACATGGAAGGATTCTTCATTGTGGTTTCCATCACTATTTTGTTAACCAGTTAGGGTTGGTAACCATGAGATGAAGGCAGAGCCTGGAAGACGGGTGGACAACTCTTAGTCTGGCCTCTCCCCTTTGACATGGGACGCTACCCAGAGCAAAAGCGCAAGGCCCTCACTCCAGCTCACACAGGTCTCCGTGAACCTGAGGCACGCGAGCCTCCAAACCACGACAAGGTTGTGATTCGCTCGGACGATTTTTCCACATTGCTGGATATGAAGGAGTTTGGTACTTCGTTTTCTCTTAAGAGGCTCTTTTTTAAATTGACCTTGCGAAATTCCTCCTCCTCGTGTTTATAGCTGACTTTGGCGCACTGTCCACAGATTATAACATGATCATCATCACACAACCTTCTAATTACACAGTTTATGCTACATTAACGCAGCACTGTTAGACTATAACTAACTCTCACCAATTTTCTCGCCACTTTATATCCCTTAGACTCATATAAGCTTATGTCTTTAAGTTTAAATGGTTCCTCTCATTTCACCAGACCTGCTTTCAGTCCCTCTTCAGACTAGAAAAAAAAGCAAACACCTGCTTTATAACTTCTTTCTCCGCCTTGACTTCTCCGCTTCCTGCAGTAGAAACTACATCTGCACATTCTTACAATTGCTCTCGTATAGTGATCATTACTACGGCGGGTGGATCTGACTCCGTACAATCAAAATACATTCAGCTGTAGCAACACCAACGAAATTAGAGGTAAATTGCCCTAATCCGTTTAAATTCAGTGTTGCATGGAATAAAATCTTCCCCTTTCTCAGAATGAGACCTTCGAGATCATTACCAGTGTGGATAACGTCAGGCACCTCAACTCCGTACAGATTCCATAAACTACGGACTCGCTTCCTGGGATACAGCAACTCCATAGCACCGTAGCTTGATGTTGTGGAATAATAACTGTTCCTGAACTTGGTGGCTTAAGTCATGAGGTTCCTGTACTTTCTTCCTTGTGGCAACAGGGGAAAGAGAGCATGTTCCGGGTGGTGGAGGCTCCCTGATGATAAGATACCGCGTTCCTGCGGCAACGTTTCCTATCGAAGTGCCCAGTGGAGGGGAATGACTCGGTCCTATCCATTGATGTTTCCATTCCGGGTGGTGCAGTCAGTCAATCGACTCTCCATTACAAATCTATCGTCGCTTGTCAAAATTTTAGGTGCCATGTCCACACACTCCTCGGGAAGTAGATACGATGCCAGACTTCCTTCTTAATTGCACGTTCGTGCTGGTCGCAGGAGAGGCTATCCTAGAACTTCGATCAGGAGTGGCTCATGAACCTCCGGTTTCCTCCGACTGTAGTCAGAAATCAAATCCTTGGACTTGCAGTCACTGAGCAAGATGTTGTTGCTACGGCACCACTCAGACAAATTTACAGCCTCCTTCCAACATGCTGATTCGACACTCTTTTGATTCGGCCTTTTACAGTGGCGTTGTTAGCAAACTTGAATCTGGTATTAGTGCTGTGCCGAGCCATACAGTCACAAGGGTAATGCAAGATTAGCAGGGGGCAAGGTACACAGCGCAGTGAAGCAGCAGCGCTGATGGAGATCGCGGAGGAGCTGCTTTGCAAATCCGAACCGACCGGACTCGATATAAAGGAGTCTTTCATGGTAAGGGGGGAAGACCCGTGATTTTTCAGTTCTGTAAAAAGGGTTTTAGAACGTGATATATGAGCAGAGATAGGCCGTTTGGAACATCGATTCTGCTCCTCCATTTCATCATGACAGATCCATTTGTCTCTCAGCCCCAATCTCCTGCCTTCTCCCTGTATCGCTTCATGCCCTGACCAATCTGGAATCTATCAACCTCTTCCTTTATTATACGTAAGGATGTGCCCTTCACAGCCGCCCGTGACAACGAATTCCTCAATTCCCGCTCTCCTGCTTCATTTCCGATTTAAAAGTAAGCCCCTCTATTCTGAGTCTGTGTCCTCTATCCTGGACTCTCCCATCACAGGTATCCGCCTCCCCAAATCTGCTCTATGAAGGCCTTTCGCCACTAGCTAGGCTTCAATGGGGTCACCCTCAGTCTTCTGCATTGCGGGCAATACAAGCCCAGATACATCAACCGCTCCTCACATGACTAGGCGTTTAATCCTGGAATAATTTTCGTCAATTTGCTTTGAACCCTCTCCAGTGTCAGCACATCCTTTATAAGGTAAGGGCTCCAAGACTATTTACAATACTCCAAGTGAGGCCTCACCAGTGTGTTATAAAGCCGCAACATTACATCCTTACATTTATATTCCTGTCCCCTTGAAGTGAATGATGTCATCGCATTTGCCTTCCTCACCAGCGACTCAACTTGAAAAATGATAGTTCGGGAAACCTGCAGAAGGTCTCCCAAGACCCTTTACACCTCCGCTGTTTGAAATTTCTCTCCGTCCTCTTACTTCTTCTACCGAAGAACATGACTGTGCACCTCCTGACTATTGAAGTTCTTCTATAGCGTCTCTACTTCCTCAAAACTAACTGCTCTTCGTAAAGTCCGCAAACCTTGCAACAAAACCATCAATTCCGTCACCCAAGACATTGACATATAAGGTAAAAAGAAGCGATCCCAACACAGACCCCTGTAGGACACTTGGCAACGGCAAACAAGTAGAGAAAGCTCCCTTTAACCCTACTCTTTGCCTTCCGCCAATCACCATTTCTATAACCATCTGGCATCTTTCCGGTAATACCATGAGCCCTTAGCTTGTTAACCAGCCTCGTGTGTTGCACCTTCCAAAATGCCTTCAGAATATCCAAGTGCACAACATTCACCGATTCTCCTTTGCCTATCCGGCCTGTTATTTCTTCAAATAATTCCAACAGATTTGTCAGGCATGATCTTTCCTTGAGGAATCAACGCTGACAACGGGTTATTTCACCGTGAAACTCCTAGCATCCCGATGCCACATTCTTCGCAATCGATCTCAGTCTCTTCCCAACCACTGAGGTCAGAACTAAATGGCCTATAATTTCCACCATTCCAGGATCTAGTGAATTTTGAAAGATCATTGCTAATGTATCCACAATCTCTTCAGACTCCTCTTTCAGAACCCTGGGCTGTACATTATCTGGTCCAGGTAACGTCTCTGCCTTCAGACCTTTCAGTTTCCCAAGAAGCTTCTCCCGATTAATGGCAACTTCATACATTTCCGACCCCTGGCACTCTCAAACTTCTGAACGCTACTAATGTCTATCACAGTGAAAACATGCAAAATACGCATTGGGTTCATCTGCCATGTGCTTTTCTCCCATTACTACCTCTCTCGCATCGTTTTCCAGCGGTCAGATATCTGCTCGCGCATCTCTTTTAAACTTTATCAATCTGAAGAACCATTTGGTGTCGGTTGGCATCTGCCCCTCTGGAAGGATAATGGGTGATGATCATCATCATCACAAGCCTGGGCGGAAGGTATGGAGATCCTGAGATGCCCAGTCTTCAAGGTCCCCCTCCCGGCCTCACCGTGTAGGAAAGATTATGAAGCAATAGGTTTGGGGCGAGCTTGGCAGCATGAGCTGCCTGAAGGATGTTCAAGTACAACCAGCTGCCTTAGTAGCTCCACTCCGGATTTGCTCTCTGGATCTACTCCCGTAGCGTTCATCTCTCCCGAGGTTGCCCAGAAGGCAGTGGGGCTATTTACCCATACTGGGGATATAGTTCACAAGTACCAGGGCGTGTCTACAAAGGGTGGGTCTGCGTGGTATGTGCGCAGCGGCCAGACATTGCACTCCCAGTTCTCTTTAGTTCAGCCAGTCCGAAGCAGAAAGTGAAAGAGACAAGCTCTACCACATTAGAAGCATCACAGCAACTATTTTGACACCAAAACATATGGTATCCTCCTTAATACTATTGGTTTGCTTACTTTCGTATTGCATCTGTTTCTTCTTAATGATGTTTTTTTGCCTTCTGACGGTTTAAGTAACTTCCCAATCCTCTAACTCCCCAATTATATTTTGCTCTATTAGATGGCTTCTCTTTGGGTTTTATTTTGGCATTGAGGTCTTTTGTTATCCACGGTTGTGTAGGCTCGCCATTAGAATACTTCTTCATCTTTGGTATGTATATGTACTGTGCCTTCCAAATTGCTTTCAGAAATTCCAGCCGTTGCTGCTTTGCCGTCATCCCTGCCAGTGTTCTGTTCCAATCTCTTTTTGTCAAATTCTTCCTCATGGATTTGTAATTCCCTTCACTGGAATACTGACACATCCAACTTTAGCTTGTCCTTCGCAAACTTCACTGTGAATTGTATCATAGACCAGTGAAGGAGGGAAGATATAAAACGGAGGGAAGGAGTGAGGTAGTTCTCTTTTGGAAGAGGACAGCGAGGCTTTGAGATGAAGTGCGGCGGCGGCCATTTTCAAATTGCTTCTCAGTTCGGAGTTCTGAGAGGCGGGACTGCGCAGGCGCGTGAAGGAGGCCTGGGAAGGAGGGAAGATATAAAAAGAACGCAGCCTTAAGCAGCGGGCAGCTTCGTTTGCGGGCAGCGGAGTGAACCGGGAGCAGAGTGTAGGGCTTGGGCTCAGAGGGCTTAGGCGGAAGAGTGCACAGTAGGCTTATCTTTTAGTTCTTGTTATTTTCAGTTATTCCAGAAGTATGAGTGTGAGGGCAGCTTGTTGTTCTCGGTGTCGGATGTGGGAGGTCTTGGAGTCTCCGAGCCTCACGGACGTCCACATCTGCGCCATGGGGTTTTACCCAAAACCCCATGTTTTGGGTAAACATGTACCCAAAAGTACATGTTTGAGTACTTTTGGGGGGGACAGTCTACCTGGAGGAAGTGACAGTGGCCGGGCCTCCGGCACAGAGGACGGCCCTGTAGCTCAGAAGGGTAGGGATAGAAGAAAGAGGACCATAGTAATAAGGAACTCGATAGTCAGGGGTTCAGACAGGCGGTTCTGTGGAGGTGATCGGGAGTCCCGGATGGTAGTTTGCCTCCCTGGTGCCAGGGTCCGGGATGTTTCTGATCGCGTCCAAGATATCCTGAAGTGGGAGGGTGAGGAGCCAGAGGTTGTGGTACATGTAGGTACCAATGACATAGGTAGGAAAGGGGAAGAGGTCCTGAAACGAGAGTATAGGGAGTTAGGAAGGCAGTTAAGAAGAAAGACCGCAAAGTTAGTAATCTCGGGATTACTGCCTGTGCCACGCGACAGTGAGAGTAGGAATGGAATTAGGTGGAGGATGAATGCGTGGTTGAGGGATTGGAGCAGGGGGCAGGGATTCAAGTTTCTGGATCATTCGGACCTCTTCTGGGGCAGGCGTGACCTGTTCAAGAAGGACGGGTTACACTTGAATCCTGGGGGGACCAATATCCTAGCGGGGAGGTTTGCTAGGGCTACAGGGCAGACTTTAAACTAGTAAGATGGGGGGGCGGAAATCAATTTGAGGAAACTATGAGAGAGGAGGTCAGTTCACCAGTAGAGCAAGTAAGTAGACAGTGTGTGAGGGAGGAAAGGCAAGTGATGGAGAAGGGATGCGCTCAGCCCGAAGTTGTAGGGGAGAAGAAAGAAAAGGATAATAAATTTGAATGCATTGCTAGGGATGAAAAGAGAGGAGGAGGTGGAGAGTATCTTAAATGTATCTATTTTAATGCTAGGAGCATTGTAAGAAAGGTGGATGAGCTTAAAGTGTGGATTGATACCTGGAATTATGATGTTGTAGCTATTAGTGAAACATGGTTGCAGGAAGGGTGTTATTGGCAACTAAATATTCCTGGATTTAGTTGCTTCAGGTGTGATAGAGTAGGAGGGGTCAGAGGAGGAGGTGTTGCATTGCTTGTCCGAGAAAATCTTATGGCGGTGCTTTGGAAGGATAGATTACAGAGCTCCTCTAGGGAGGCTATTTGGGTGGAATTGAGGAATGGGAAAGGTGTAGTAACACTGATAGGAGTGTATTATAGGCCACCTAATGGGGAGCGTGAGTTGGAAGAGCAAATGTGTAAGGAGATAGCAGATATTTGTAGTAAACACAAGGTGGTGATTGTGGGAGATTTTAATTTTCCACACATAGATTGGGAAGCTCATTCTGTAAAAGGGCTGGATGGTTTAGAGTTGGTGAAATGTGTGCAGGATAGTTTTTTGCAACAACACATAGAAGTACCGACTAGAGATGGGGCAGTGTTGGATCTCCTGTTAGTGAATGCGATAGGTCAGCTGACAGATGTATGTGTTGGGGAGCACTTCGGGTCCAGTGATCACAATAGCATTAGCTTCAATATAATTATGGAGAAGGACAGGACTGGACCTAGAGTTGAGATTTTTGATTGGAGAAAGGCTAACTTTGAGGAGATGCGCAGGGATTTAGAGAGAGTGGATTGGGTCAAGTTGTTTTATGGGAAGGATGTAATAGAGAAATGGAGGTCATTTAAGGGTGAAATTATGAGGGTACAGAATCTTTATGTTCCTGTTCGGTTGAAAGGAAAGGTTAAAGGTTTGAAAGCGCCATGGTTTTCAAGGGATATTAGAAACTTGGTTCGAAAAAAGAGGGATGTCTACAATAGATATAGGCAGCATGGAGTAAAGGAATTGCTCGAGGAATATAAAGAATGTAAAAGGAAACTTAAGAAAGAGATTAGCAAAGCTAAAAGAAGTTACGAGTTTGGTTTGGCAAATAAGGTGGAAGTAAATACGAAAGGCTTCTACAGTTATATTAAAAGCAAGAGGATAGTGAGGGATAAAATTGGTCCCTTAGAGAATCAGGGTGGTCAGCTATGTGTGGAGCCGAGGGAGATGGGAGAGATTTTGAACGATTTCTTCTCTTCGGTATTCACTAAGGAGAAGGATATTGAATGGTGTAAGGTGTGGGAAACAAGTAAGGAAGTTATGGAACCTATGACAATTAAAGAGGTGGAAGTACTGGCGCTTTTAAGAAATTTAAAAGTGGATAAATCTCCGGGTCCTGACCGGATATTCCCCAGGACCTTGAGGGAAGTTTGTGTAGAGATAGCAGGAGCTCTGTCGGAGATCTTTCAGATGTCATTAGAAACGGGGATTGTGCCGGAGGATTGGCGCATTGCTCATGTGGTTCCATTGTTTAAAAAGGGTTCTAGAAGTAAGCCTGGCAATTATAGACCTGTCAGTTTGACATCAGTGGTGGGTAAATTAATGGAAAGTATTCTTAGAGATAGTATTTATAATTATCTGGATAGACAGGATCTGATTAGGAGTAGCCAGCATGTATTTGTGCGTGGAAGGTCATGTTTGACAAACCTTATTGAATTGTTTGAAGTAGTTACGAGTAATGTTGACGAGGGTAAGGCAGTGGATGTAGTCTATATGGACTTCAGCAAGGCCTTTGACAAAGTTCCACATGGAAGGTTAGTAAAGAAGGTTCAGTCGTTAGGTATTAATGCTGAAGTAATAAAATGGATTCAACAGTGGCTAGATGGGAGATGCCAGAGAGTAGTGGTGGATAATTGTTTATCGGGATGGAGGCCGGTGACTAGCGGGGTGCCTCAGGGATCTGTTTTGGGCCCAATGTTGTTTGTAATATACATAAATGATCTGGATGATGGGGTGGTAAATTGGATTAGTAAGTATGCTGATGATACTAAGGTAGGAGGTGTTGTGGATAATGAGGTGGGTTTTCAAAGCTTGCAGGGAGATTTATGCCGGTTAAAAGAATGGGCTGAACGTTGGCAGATGGAGTTTAATGCTGAGAAGTGTGAGGTTCTACATTTTGGCAGGAATAATCCAAATAGAACATACAGGGTAAATGGTAGGGCATTGAGGAATGCAGTGGAACAGAGAGATCTAGGAATAACAGTGCATAGTTCCCTGAAGGTGGAGTCTCATGTAGATAGGGTGGTGAAGAAGGCTTTTGGAACGCTGGCCTTTATAAATCGGAGCATTGAATACAGAAGTTGGGATGTAATGTTAAAATTGTACAAGGCATTGGTAAAGACAAATTTGGAATATTGTGTACAGTTCTGGTTACCGAATTATAGGAAAGATATCAATAAATTAGAGAGAGTGCAGAGACGATTTACTAGGATGTTGCCTGGGTTTCAGCACTTAAGTTACAGAGAAAGGTTGAACAAGTTAGGTCTCTATTCATTGGAGCGTAGAAGGTTGAGGGGGGATTTGATCGAGGTATTTAAAATGTTGAGAGGGATAGATAGAGTTGACGTGAATAGGCTGTTTCCATTGAGAGTAGGGGAGATTCAAACGAGAGGACATGATTTGAGAGTTAGGGGGCAAAAGTTTAAGGGAAACACGAGGGGGTATTTCTTTACTCAGAGAGTGATAGCTGTGTGGAATGAGCTTCCTGTAGAAGTAGTAGACGCCAGTTCAGCTGTGTCATTTAAGGTAAAATTGGATAGGTATATGGACAGGAAAGGAGTGGAGGGTTATGGGCTGAGTGCGGGTAGGTGGGACTAGGTGAGATTAAGAGTTCGGCACGGACTAGGAGGGCCGGAATGGCCTGTTTCCGTGCTGTGATTGTTATATGGTTATATGGTTATATGGTTATATTATGATCACTTTCCCCGGAGAGTTCTTCTACCTTACGTGCTCTAATCATTTACCGTTCATTTCACAATGGCCAATCCAAAATAGCTGGATTCTGGGCTACTGGGCTCCAGCATGAGCAGCTCTAAAAAGCCATCTTGCAGGTATTCTAGAAGTACACACTTTTGGGATCCAACATCAATATGATTCCCACGACCTACCTGCATGACTATTGTAGCATTTCCCATTACACCTGTATTTTCTATGTCCTGTTGTAACTTGTTGACTTCATCCATACCATTGTTGGAGGTCTGTATATAACTCCCATCAAGGTCTTTTTATCCTTGCCGTTCCTTAACTCTGTTCACAACGTTACAAAACCTTTCGACCCTATGCCTCCTATTTTTAATGATGTGATTTCAATTTTTACCAATAGCGCCACGCCACACCCTCTGCCTGTCCTTTAGATAAGATATGTATCCCTGGACGTTAAGCTCCCAGCTCTCAGCTTCTTTGACTCATGATTTAGTGAAGCCCACAAGGTCATACCTGCCAATCTGAAACTGTGCTGCAGGTGCATCGGCCTTATTCCGCATACTGCGTGCATACAAACAAATCACCTTCAGTCCTGTATTCGCCCTTTTCTATTTTGTCGCCTTTTGCATTGTAACATCATGTTGACTGTAATTCTGCCCTATTATCAGTCTCCCCTTGCTTGGAGTCTCACTAGACACTCGCTCTGTTTGTAAACCTGATGCTCAGCAGTAATACTCCGCTTCTCATCCCCCTACAAATTAGATTACTTCATTTAAAAAAAATAGATCAAATGTACTTTATTATGAATCGTAAAGCCTTGCACCTACTGTTACAAATTACGCCTATTTGAAAGTGATAATAAAGTTAAAAACAGTGTGCCAATTAAGTTTCCGTACAAACATCTTAAATGTTGTGTCATCGAGAAGGAATATGCGACATTCTCCTTCGGAAGCTTGAAGAAAAGAATAAAGAAAATATATTCTATTGTGATATCCTCGATGAACGATGTCCGATGCGCTGTGACTCAATGATAGAAATAGCTTACGTTAATTGTTTGTTTACTGGGCTGTCTCTGATGTGACTAATAAGCTGGTAACCTTTCCTTAGACAGTACAGCATCGTCTCCCTTATAAAAGCTTTCAAATCAATCTGTAGTTTTCGGCAGCAGGAGCATGATAATCTGATCGTCACCTCACACGGAAAATGGAATATCCAGCAATTTACTACATAGAGTGTGTTTATTATCCTGTACTGACTGCGATTGGTATCCCCAGTAAGTAACTGGAGTATGTATGCGACTTCTTCCTCCTCTATCTGCTGCTCTGCATTTTATTTCGCCGAAACACCATTAGCCACGGTGCTGTGTGCCGAGGACTGTCAGCCTGATCAGGTTTGAAGTATATGCTTTCTCCTTCTGGTCGTACACTTCGTTCCTTGTTGCTGGTTTCTTTCTCAGCTGTAACAACTAAGTTAGCACTAATATGGATCTTGTTTCAGCATTTTACCTTGCCCGACCTTCCAAAACATTCTCTTTTTTTTATCGTTCTAAGTCTGATTTGGCATCAATGCCCAAGGCTGAAGCTTTACAACAACAATATAAAAGGTTACCGTCACCACAATATGTTCAGGGAGCTTTCCCTTTCATCCAAGGCACACAGAACTGTTCAGCGCAGAAACAAGATATTCGATATATCTCGTCCTTCCTGAAACTATTTGAACTGCTTACTCCCTTAGCCCTGAACCCGGACCACAGTTATTTAATACCATCCTGCAACAAAAGAGCTGGTTTTCAATATAATTGTCCAAACATTTTTCCATTGTAACAATAACCAAAAAATATATAAATCTACCGTTTAACGTTTTCGACGTTTTTTTCCGTCTTCTATTTTAACTATGCGGGTTCCTGTACTCACCTGTGTTACGTCAGAAGAAACAGTCCATCTGGGTCCATTACATTTATTCTGGCAACGCTGCCTTCAGCTTTGTCAGTTCCTATGATGGACCTTGTGCGTTTGTAACTAACTCGTATTTTCTTCCTTGCAGTTAATTTGTTGGCCATTGTGATCCTGTGTCGTGGAAAATGCGGACTCTCCAAATGCATCACCCGTTACCTGGTGGCGATGGCAGCAGCTGATGTCATGGGCGTTATCATTGGCGTTGCATTGGAGCGGATCAATAATATTTATGTTTTTGCGAGATTTTTGCTCATCACTCCAATTTGCGCGGCGACACTTGTGTTTCGGCTCGCGCTGATGGACTGTTCAGTCTGGCTGACGGTGGCTTTCACATTTGATCGATGTGTTGCAATTTGCAGTCAGAAGTTGCGGAAACGATTTTGCACCGAGAGGACGGCGATTATAATGGTAGCGATTGTGGGCATAGGGAGCTGCTTAGAGCGTGTTCCATTTTACTTTTCAGTAGATCCTTTCATGATTATTGACAACGTTCCATGGCGCTGTATTGGCAGGGCAGATTACTTTACTTCACCAGTGTGGAAAGCTTACCAGATGTTTAATGGTATCATTACCCCTTTATTGCCAATCGGTTTAATTCTATTGTTCAATGCTATAACAGTCAGACATATTATAGTGGCAAACAGAGTCCGCCGAGGACTCCGGAGCAGCAATGACGATAAGAAGGATTCAGAGGTGGAGAACCGGAGAAAGTCAATGGTTTTGCTGTTCGCTCTATCAGCCAATTTTATTTTATTGTGGCTTCTCTTCATAGTCTCTACTATGATCTGGCAAGCTCAGAATTATTTTTACACAGACAGATATCTTAATTCTCCATCGTTTATCCTGCAAGAGTTCGCGCTCATGTTGCAATTCCTCAGCACCTGCACCAACACGTGTATCTACACACTGTCCCTGAGGAAATTCAGGGAAGAGATGAAGAAAGGAGTGAAACAACTGGTCACATTAAATGGCCGACTTTGTAGATAAACCGTAAGTCCAATTCTCCGTTTTGTTGTGAGATCACATAAATTTTCGGAATCATCAGTAGGTCCGATAAATGCACCATGAATCAGCGAAGCCAGGTGCGTGAAGCTTAGAAACCTGTTTTTCCAGGAAAAGCAAGAAAGTTAATTTAGTTAAATGTCCCAAGGAATAAAGAGTTACTGATATGATTTCTACAGTGGCAGAATTATACTTCAGATCAATGGATTAATACCGGAGGTTTGACCAAAGAAGCAGGGGATGCTGTTGTGATTCTTACACTGGTAGAATTCTGTTGTAATTGTCCGGAGTTTTGGTCCACTGACAACGCGTCTACATCCTCTGTGACTAACGGTGAAATTTACCTTGAATATTACAATCCTGTGTCAGATAAAGAGAGTTTACGAATTTAACTAACGAATGTTCTTTGAGGAAACATGTTGTCCCTTGCCAAATGGAAGTATGAAACCTGTAGCAAATGAAAACCTCCTCTGACACGTCTGTTGTCCTATCTTGCTGTCTTCATAGTAAGAATCGGTTTCAAAAATGCAACTGCAATGTGCCCTCACAATATGCCATCGTCATATCTTTCGGGTAAAGCAATGATTTAACGAATCCGTATCGTTTCACTATACGAGTTTAGGCGCGTCAAAGGCAAGCTATATCTCCATAATCATAATCAAATGTGGGGGCATCTCCGCGACTTTATAACATGTACGTTTGTTTCCCATGTTTATGGCATATTTTTCGTTATATTTCCATTAAAATAACGTGTTTTTAATCAATGGCTTATCACCAAATCTATCAATCGATTAAGGTCACTGAGATTCGTACCGAGCTGATTCTGAACTTTTCAGGACGATTGTCTTCTTCGGAACGTTTTAACGTGGAAAGCTGTGTCGAAGACCTGGAACCTGAAGACGGGTCTTCAACCAGAGCAGTTAATTCCCTCTCCCTCTCCCTCTCCCTCACCCTCTCCCTCTCCCTCTCCCTCTCCCTCTCCCTCTCCCTCTCTCTCTTCACAGTTGCTTCCTCACCTTCTGTTTTATCTGGGGGGTTTCTTTTCGTTTTCGTTTCTGTTTCAGATTCCACTTTCTACAGGTTCACTCTGTCAGATTGTGTTGGCTCGGAGACAAACTAAGTTCGTTTATTTCAGAGGAGTTTCCCTTCAATATCATGTCGAGAAACGTTCTTCAGCAGTGAGACCAATCTTAAATTTCCACGTCTTTCCTGATAAAAATGCATGAATGTACATTATGTGCTTTTAGGATAATATAGCAGTTATATGTGTCTCCGCACAACCCCAGGAAGTTACGTATCAGCGACACCTCGCAATTCAGACAAATCCCACAATTCAAAGGTACAGATTATTTAAAAATCAGGCCCTTCTGGCCCTACAAACCACACCGGCCAGAAATCCACCAATTTAAACCGAGCTTCATCATGGGATAATTTACCTGTTAACCTACTAACTGTTCGGGCTTGGGAATGTGGGCGGAAACCCAGACATACAAGGAGACTTACACAGGAGGTAGGAACTGAACTCTGAATTCCGACGACACGGGCTGTGATGACGACTTTTACTCCGCTCTTCGTTGCACTGAGGTTGAGTCTGTCGGCTTCCTCCTGCTCCGGGTCTGCAGGCTCCAGGAGGTCTACTCCGCTCTGTTGAACTCAGACGGAGGCCGTGGGCCGGCTCCAGCTGCTCCGGGCTTCATGCCTGAAACCCCACTTTCGTTCTACATGCCATTTTTGCACGATTTGTTTTCTCTCTCTCCCCACACTGAGTGTTCTTTTAGGTTCCTTGTTTAGTGGCTCTCCGTAAGGAGACGAACCTCAAGGTTGTATAATACATACATACTTTGATAATAAATGTACTTTCAACTTTGAACGTTGAACTCAGACCTTTGAACGCACAGCATGCTCCTATTCAGTATATCACTCTCAGAAGAACACTGCCTTTTCAGCGCTGCTATGGAAGTTAGCCTGAAATCGGATCTGGAAATTTAGAAGCAGGATTGGAAGCAATGAATGATTAGGGAAAGTCAGCAGGGTTTTGTCCATGAGAAGTCCTCTCTTAGTAACTTGACAGAATATTTCAATTAGGAAAATAAGCATATTGACCACGGCAATGCAAACATAAACAGCTGGAGGAGCTCAGGGCGTCGAACAACATCTTTATAAAGAATTCAATTGCTAGTGAATTTGTGTGAAAACTGAATTGAGTTTGTGGGAAAATCTTGCGCCAGGACTCAATCAGAGACCAGTGACCAGTGATGTACCTCCAGGATCAGTGTTGGAACGCTTGATAATTCTCATATATATTATGACTTAGATATGAATGTGGGATTCGTAAGTTTCCTGAGGAATGGAAAACTGCAAACGTTATTCCAGTCTTTACGATGGGAAGGAAGCAAGGGACAGAAAATCATTGGCTAGTTAGCAGGACATCAGTAGCTAGTGAGATACTGGTGTCCATTATTCATAATCAGTTTGGGGGTGCGTGATAAAACAGGCCGAAATGACAATGGTTTCCTGAAGGTGAAATCTTTTCTGCTGGAATGCTTGAGGAAACAGCATGCATGTTACACAAAGGAGAATCAGTGTCCGCTGTTTGCTTGTAATTTAATGTGGCGTTTGGCAAGGTGCGGCACGTGAGGTTGCTAAACTTGGAATTACAGAAAGGATACTAGTCAGGTTTGAATATTGGTTGATTGGCCAGAGGCACAGAGTGCTGGTTGGCTCTCGGTCATTAGTAATGTGGCACAGGGGTCGGTGTTGGGGCCGCTTCTTTTCACAATATAAATGAATGATCATAATGATTGTTATGTCTTTGTGAACAGCTTTCCGGGCTTGGAAAGGAATTGGGAGTTGAAGGCAGTTCTGAGGCAGCAGGGAGTCTACAGAAGGACTTAAACATTTTGGGAAAATGGCAAATAAGAGGAAAATGAAATATACTGTAGGCACGAGCATAGTCATGCACCTGAGCGGAAGAAATAAAGGCGTAGACTATTTTCTAGAATCCAGAAATCAGATGTGAAAATGGACCCCAGTTTTCTTGAAGTATTTCCTGAAGCTTAATTAAAAAGTAAGTCGTTGGTATCCAAGGCAAATGCAATGGTAGCTATCTTTTCCAACTAGAATATAGAATCAATGTGTAATGTTCAGCTTTATCAGTCATTGGTCAGACCGCGCTTGGACTATTGTAAACGTTTGAAGTGATGGATTGTGGGAGAGTAAATAAGGCCAGGCATACACTGTACGTGCTAGGGCCCCGTGGAGAACTAACGAACACAGACACCTTGGGGTATAACAGTAAATCTTCGAAAGTGGCATCACAGATCGGGAGGGTGCTAAGCAAGGCGCATGAGATGTCTCCGATTTTTATTTATTTGTTTGTTTGTCTGTTATTGGGATATTGTGTGGAATTGGCCCTTCTGGCCCTTCGAGCGGCGCCGCCCAGCAACCCCCGATTCTACCCTACCCTAATCACGGGACAATTTGCAATGACCCTACAGTCGACCAACCACTGCATCTTTGGACTGTAGGGGGAAACTGGAGCACCCAGAGGAAACCCCCGAGGTCATGCAGAGAATGTTCAAGCTCCTAACAGAGAGCGGCGTGAATTGAACCCGGGTTGTTGGTACTGTAAAGCGTTCTGAAATCCACTACGTTACTGCGTCACATTTCATCGGTCGTGGCACAGAATAAGAGACAGGATGTGACATTATAACTTTAGAAAACATTGGCTGGACCGTGGCACAGCTGGAGCACTGTTTGCAGTTATGATCACCGCAACACAAAGAGCTCTACACGTGTGCGAAGAACAAGAGTCTGATAGAGTGAGGGTTAAACTGATAAGCAGTAGAAAAGGAAACATCTGTCTGGAGTCGGAAGAGGAAGGACGGTTCTTAATGATGTAACGAAAATATTTTAAAACTTATGCCTGTTCTTTCCTGATGAGGAGCAAAAGCTATTCGCAAATAAATGAGGCACTGCACCCGTGTTATAGGCTCTAAAGCGCAGTATTAGTTAAATAATGAATAAAATGCGGTAAAAATGAAGATAACGAAGTAGAGAATGAAACTAAACTGTACTTAAAATTCATTGATGATTTGATCCACTATAATCCACTTAATGCCGGAGGGAAACAATGGTGTGAGACAACATTTTATCCAAATACTTTCAAAGATCTAACAACTTTTATCCAAGTCATTTTCCATCCACTAATGGTTATCAGCCCGCACCATCCTGTCTCTAGTGACAGGCAGCCTGGGCCCATAACGTAGACACAGTGACAGCAGATCTATAAAAAGACAAAGAAAAGGAATAGCACTTATGACCAACCGATTATCTATTGCTATTCCTGATCAGAAAAAAAACTATTCTCTCACCAGCACCTAATCGCAACGTTGTGCGATCACGTACGCCTCCAGGCTTTAGACAAGTACTGACAATAGACAATAGGTGCAGGAGTAGGCCATTCTGCCCTTCGAGCCAGCACCGCCATTCAATCCGATCGTGGCTGATCATCCACAATCAGTACCCCGTTCCTGCCTTCTCCCCATATCCCTTGACTCCGCTATCTTTAAGAGCTCGATCTAACTCTTTCTTGAAAGCATCCAGAGAATTGGCCACCATTGCCTTCTGAAGCAGAGCAGTCCATAGATCCACAACTCTCTGGGTGAAAAGGTTTTTCCTGAACTCCGTTCTAAATAGCCTACCCCTTATTCTTAAACTGTGGCCTCTGGTTATGGACTCCACCAACATCGGGAACATGTTTCCTGCCTCTAGGGTGTCCAATCCCTTAATAAGCTTATATCTTTCAATCAGATCCCCTCTCATCCTTCTAAATTCCAGTGTATACAAGCCCAGTCGCTCCAATCTTTCAACATGTGCTCTCCAAATATGGCTGTAGACCAGTTCCCTTGTAATTTCCCAAAATATACTCACATCCGCTACTAACATCATTTGTCTTACCTGTACATTAGAGCACGTACCAAAGACGAGTCAAATTTAAACCTTTCTTTACAAATTACTATCGTGCCTGGGACCTTTACTCTGCGATTGTGCAGAGTAAAACAGACTGATACTCTTGGTCGTATTGAAAGAAGTTGTACTGGAGTTTTGAACAAAACGTTGCAATGGATTATTCTCCGGGTCCAGACGGGGCAGTGCTTAGATGACGGAACAGGAATGACATGGGAACAGACCCTCTGTTCCACAATGTTATGCTGAACCGATTACATTATCCTATGTTTCTGCAAGGAAACACCGGAAGAGGTTGATGCACCCATGGGCAATCACCTTTTCGGGCTGACTGGCCACAGGAATAGCAAAAGCTATTGGTTGGAGGTTAAAGGTTGGAGCAAATGCTCTTCCCATTTTCAGGAAAGGGAATAGAGATAACCGTGGAAATTATAGATAAGAGGGTCTTTCTTCAAAGCTGGGAAAGTTACCAGACACAGTTGGTCACCCTCCTGATAATCTGCCGCACTGGAGATTGATATTTCGTGAACAAAGTCATCGGAAAGACATTGAAGCTAGTAGATATTGCAGTGTTTTATTCAAGAAAGCCAAGCAGCAAGCAGTAGATGATTCATCTGACTTTCATTCTAAATCCAACATTGTTTCTGTTAGGTTACCAAATTCAACCATTCTGGAAAATATGGATGAGAAATTAGCACATTTACAGCTAGAGCAGAAACAACAGATGGAGGAATTAATTTTTAAATATAAGGATTTGTTTCCAGATGTTCTGAGAAGGACTACTATAGCTTCACATGATGTAGATGTTGGAGATGCCAAACCTATTAAACAACATCCATATAGGATGAACATGGAAAAATGTGAACTTGCTGAGAAATAAATTGAATACATGTTAGAGAATGATATTATTAGACATTCTAACTCGAATTGGAGTTCGCCATGTGTTATGGTGCCACAACCAGATGGTAGTATTAGGTTTTGTACGGACTATAGGAAGGTGAATGCTGTAACGAAAACAGATGCATATCCAATTCCTAGAGTAGATGATTGTGTAGATAAAGTTGGAAAAGCAACGTTCCTTACAAAGATTGATTTATTGAAAGGGTATTGGTGTGTTCCATTAACGGACAGATGTAGAGAGATTTCTGCATTGGTAACTCCATCTGGGTTATATGAGTATAATGTTTTTCCATTTGGGATGAAGAATGCCCCAGGTACTTTCCAGAGGATGATTAACTCTGTGATTCAGGGATTGAAAGATGCTGATGCATATATTGATGATTACGTGACAGGAAATGATACTTGGGAAGCACACATTATTGCGGTGGGGAAATTGATTGAAAGGCTTTCAAAAGCTAACTTAACTATTAATTTAGCAAAGAGTGAATTTGGACATGCCACCGTGACTTACCTTGGCTATGTTGTGGGTCAAGGTAAGGTAGCTCCTGTTCAGGCAAAGGTTCTGGCAATTTTAGAGATTCCCACTCCAACGGGGAAAAAAACTCTCAGAAGATTCTTGGGAATGGTAGGATATTATCGAAAATTTTGTAAGAATTTTGCTAATGTTGCCCTTCCATTAACTAACCTTTTGCAGAAGAATGTGAAGTTTGTGTGGACAGTGCCTTGTCAAGAAGCATTTGACAAATTGAAAACAATGATATGTCAACAACCTGTGCTTAACGCACCTGACTTTGAAAAACCTTTTCCATTAGCTGTAGATGCTAGTGATGAGGCTGCGGGAGCAGTATTAATGCAAAGGAATGAGGGTGATGAGGTTGATCATCCAGTAGCTTACTGTTCTAAGAAATTTAATAAGCATCAAAGAAACTATTCGGCAATAGAGAAAGAATTGTTATCTCTTGTTTTAGCTTTAGAATATTTTGAGGTATATGTTGGTACAACTCAAAAACCACTTATTGTTTACACTGATCATAATCCGTTAGTTTTTCTGAGTAAGATGAGAACCCAAAACAGAAGATTATTAAATTGGAGTTTGATGTTACAAGAGTACAACATTGTGATAACTCACAAGGTAAAGATAATGTGGTTGCTGATTGTCTATCTCGATGTTGAATGTACAATGTAATTGTATATTGTGTGTTATAATATTTACACTTTTGTTTTTCTTGTGAATAATTTTTGAAATTTTTGTTCTTGTCAGACCAAAAATGTTTTTTTTTGGAGGGAGGTGTAACGTACCCGTGACACGTGACAGTGGTACCCTTGTCACGTGACTGGGGTTGAAGCTATCCTGGACGAGATAATGGTCTTGTGCTGGTGGAGTGACGTCATTTTCCCGCCAGTAGAGATCATGTGATCATCTTTACAGGGTATAAGAGGAGGACCCCTCCCTGTGAGGTGGGGCAGTTCGTGGTTGGATTTGCCATGTTGACTTCATGCCACTGCCTGATTTAATGTTATGACGCAGTTTAGTTGAAAGATGAAGTTTTATCTAATGCCTAAAGTTTAAATGGTCATTGCCAGCAGTTTCTTTACAATACTGTTAGTTAAGAATCAGTGGAGAGTGAAGATCGGAGTTCGGGAGTTAAAGATCGAGGAGAATCGAATTTCGACGGTGAAACAGGTTCGGCCTTATTTCATCCTTATTCGAAAGGAATTCGTTGACTGTTCTCGTGTTAATCTCTGCGGGATAGCAGTAGATTGAGGACAGTGCGATAAAGGTAAGGTCAGTGCCTTTAAGCCGTGTTGTTTCGTAAATTCTTCGTGGGAAAAGTTCGACGCCGGGGATCGAAACAAAGCGACGTGAAAGAGAATTTAAATCGCCTTAAAATGTCTCTACTTTTAAATGGACTGTGAGCATTTTGAACTTTTGGCAATA
The DNA here is from genome assembly GCF_048418815.1 of Hemitrygon akajei. NCBI lineage: Eukaryota > Metazoa > Chordata > Chondrichthyes > Myliobatiformes > Dasyatidae > Hemitrygon > Hemitrygon akajei. The sequence continues at coordinate 33,648,347 of NC_133147.1, forward strand.
CCACTTTCAAGAACTGTTTTTGCAACATCGCTTTAAGGACTGTTTAAGCTGCCTCACAGCAGCTGATTTCCGGTTACGTTAGAGTTTGTTTACTTTTGGGGGGTTTGTTTTCAGTGTTTAATAAACGTATTACTTGTTATAAAAACCCTTGCCTAACTCACATATATTTATTGTTGCCTGAATACGTAACACAGCAAACTTAATTTTCTCAAGTGTACGAACGAATAAAGTGTTGCTGATGTGATCTTTACATTGGCAGATTGACTGGATTGACTAATTGACTGGATCATCGATCCACTGAACACGCGTTTCCGTCCTCTGAGAGTGGCGGATTCATCTTCGCTGTAGTCGGTTCAAGGATTGAGGAAACACGCTGATCGCTGGAAAGAGGAAACATATAACAAATGTCAAATGAAACCCTAGACTGACACGCAAGTTGTCCTGCCTTGCACTCTTAATGCATCAAAGATGCAACCTCGATGTCATTGTCACAATAAGACATAGTTATATATTTCGGGTGATACAACGATTTATCGAATCGGTGTGGGATATTGTCACGCCAAAGGCAAGCAATACGTCCAAAATCATGATCACATTTTATGAATCTCCGCGATTTCCCAACATTTTAGTCCCATATTTTTCTTTATATTTCCAGCAGAATAATATGCTATTTTAAACTGTTATCACCGAATCTATCAGAGGTTAGGATCACTGTAATTGGTACTGAGGTGACTCTTGAATCTTCACGACTATTGTTTTCATTAGAACTGGTGAGAAGGGAATGCTTTGTCAAATAATTAATGTCAGAGACCTGACGATGGACGATGGACTTCCTACTAGAACAGTTAATTTACCTTCTTACTTCACAGTTGTAACCTCACCTGCTTTTTATTCTTTGTGTTTTCGTTTCTGTTTCAGATTCCACTTTCTCCAGAGTCACTCGTTTAGATTGAGTTTGTTGGGAGGCAAGCTATGTATATTTATTTCAGAGGAGCTTCCCTTTAACGTTTTGACTAGGAACATCTTTCCTTCGGCAGGGTGAAGAATCTTGTGTTTTCAGAAATATCGTGATAAAATTGCATGAATGTACATCATGTGTCTATAGGATAATATATCAATTGTGTCTGTTTCCGGACAAACGCAGGAAGTTATATTTTTATGTATCATCGACGCCGCTGCTGCAATCCTGGAGATCAGAGATACAGATACTGCGTGGATCAGGCCCTTCCGGCCTAATTGAACTGCGCCAGACAGCAATGCACAGATTTAACTCAAGTTTCGTCGCGTGATCGTTTATAGTCGCCAATTAATCTTCCAACCGGTCGGTTGTTGGTCTGTGGGATGTAACACCCGGAGAAAAACCACGTGTACAAACAGTCTTGCAAAGAACGCCGGTATTGGGCTCCGGATTCCGACTCCCCGAGCTGTGATACTGTCGCGCTAACTGGAGTCCGATATATACGTATAAATTCTAGAGGTTGAGGACTAATAATGAATCAAGGTTTCTTCACAGTGTGAATGTATTCAAGTATTTTCCCAGCGAGAATATCTTGAATGCATATCCATTCTTAAAAATATCTCGGCAGTGAAAAGAGTTTTTTTTTGCCATGCGAAAAGTTCTTGCTACTCCTTCTGTGAGTCCATTATAAAGCAGAAAGTTTTGGTGAAGATAATTGAAATAAAATTGAAGCAACAGTCAAACAATGAAACCTTACCAACAAGAAAGCGTTTGCCCGAGCATGTCTGGACTCTTTCTTTCAAATTAGGACTCTGGTTTTAACGATTCTTCTCAGGCAGCAAATGACCATAAGGGCTCCATCGTTCCGCTTATTCTCTTTTTGCAATTTTGTGGAGAACTTTCCAAGTGGCTGTAACAATTTTGTTTCATTTCTCCATCTTCTTCTACTTTTTTATCGCATTGTTGAATTGCGAAGTTTTTCCAGATGCCATTCCTATTGCTTTTTTTTTTGACATTTTACGTGGTTACTTTTTTAAAAGCAGAGGATAAAGTAGAACGTAAAGCTATTTGTCGTCCGATATCTTAAGCAGATTTGTTGCAACATTGTGGAATATCTCTCATACAGGCACTACTGGGTGACATTTTTTTTATTTTCGATTAAATGACATTGTAATGCGCACTACCTGGCTCTTTCATGCTAATTAAATTCATATGCAATCATTACATTGCCTTCGAAATTTGTTTTGCTGAAATCAAGGAATAAATCAAATCACCTTCATTCATTATGTACAGAATCTCTCGTATAATGCTCATCTGCCTAATACACTTAGAATCACTAATACTCCATTTTTCCACAATACTGACTGACGTACTGCGTTACACTGCTGGCCTTCAGCGCAGCAATTCTCCGCTACCTCTGTCTGTCCTTGCAGTCCTACACATATACAGCAGGATACTCAATTGCTGCTTCCTTAATTTTTTTAACCAGTCAAGATTGTTAACAGTGAGCTGATCTGAAGAACCTGGGGGATCACTGAATCATTCTTCGTCTGGCCTGCACCCTTTGAACTATTTTCTTTGAGTCACCCTATGAAGAGCCAAAGTACATAGAAACATAGAAAATAGGTGCAGGAGTAGGTCATTCGGCCCTTTGAGCCTGCACCGCCATTCAGTATGATCATAGCTGATCATTCAACTGAGAACACTGTACCTGCTTTCTCTCCTTACCCCCGATCCCTTTAGCCACAAGGACCACAAGGTGCCGAACTGAGCCAACAAAACATTCTCAGGGCCATTGAAGCATGAAAGCCTCCAAGGTTGTCGTCGGCTCGGAGGATTGTTCCACAATACGGGTAACAAAATAGTTCGGGGCCTCGTTTTCTCTTAAGATTTTTTTTTAAATCGACCGCTTAAATTTCTTCCTCCATGAGATTACAGCTAACTTTGGTGTACTCCGCACAAGCAAAACACATTCAATACTGTAGAGCTATCGGAACGCCAGCGAAATGGGAGGGAAAATACCCAGTTCTGTTTAAATTCATTGTTGTATACAATAAACTCTTACCCTCTTGTCATAACATCGGATATTTCCTCACTTTTCCCTCAGATTGTCTGGCCAATTTAAATGCTTTGTGAATGCATGCTTGTTACCCTCAGCCAATGACAGCATTTTGACGGCGAGCTAAGTGAAGCTCGTTGTTACATCACGCAACAAAAGCCTTTCAGTGCACGATATTCATGCAATTCCTGTTGGAAGTAACCATCCAAGACCCGCTTTCTGCATCCGCCTCGCAACCTAACAAAGCATGTTTTCTCTTGCATCCGTTCTCGCTCTCTTCTCGATTCTACCATCAGGCAGACAACGCAGCACCCTTGGGTCCCACGCGCAGGTTCAGGAAAAGTCATGACCGTACGACCTTCGGGATCATTACCAGCGTGGATAACGTCAGGCAGCTCAACTCTGTACAGATCCCATAATATACAGGCTCGCTTCCAAGGACGCTGCAACTGCATAGCACCGTAACCCGATGTTTAGGGATAATATCTGTTCCTGAACCTGGTGGTGTGAGTCATGAGGTTCCTGTACCTTCTTCCTCAAGGCAGCAGGGAAGAGAGAGAACATCCCGGGTGGTGGAGGGTCGCTGAAGATGGATGCTGCGTTCTTGCAGCAACGTTTGCATATAGAAGTGCCCAATGATGGGGAGTGACTGGGATGGACTGGATTGTACTCAGAACATAGAATATAAAAATCTACAGCACATGACAGGCCGTTCGGCCCACAATGTTCTGCCAACCATGTAACCTGCTCTCGAAATTGCCCAGGATTTACCTACCACATAGCCATCGATTTTTCTAAACTCCGTGTACCTATCTAAGACTGGCCTAAAAGACCCTGTTGTATCCGGCTCTACCACCTCCGCTGGTAACCCATTCCACGCACCTACCACTGAACATCGCACCTCTGACATCCCCTTCGTACTTTCCCCCTCGTTTTCGCCATTTCAACCCAGGGGAAAAGCCTCTGGCTATCCACACGATCAATACCTCTCATCATCTTATACACCTCTATCAGGTTACCTCTCATCCTCCATCGCTCCAAGGAGAAAAGGCTAAGAGCACTCAACCTATTCTCATAAGACATGCTCTCCAATCTGAACTGCCTCGATAGTATCCACATCCTTCCTGTAGTGAGGTGACCAGAATTAAACACAGTACTCCAAATGAAGTCTAACCAAGGTCTTATATAGCTGTAACATTACCTCACGACTCTTGAACTCAGTCCCATGGCTGATGAAGGCTAACGCGCCATACATCTTCTTAACAACACTGTCAACCTGCGTAGCAGCTTTGAGTGTCCAATGGACACGGACCCCAAGACCTCGCTGATCCTCCACTTTGCCAAGAGTCTTATCATTCATATTATATTCTGCCTTTAAATTTGACCTACCGAAATGAGCCACTTCGCACTTATCACAAACCAGTTCTACATCCTGTCAATGTTGCGCGGTAACCTCTGACACGCCTCCACACGAACCGCAAAGCCCCCACCTTATGTGCCATCAGAAAACTTACTAATCCACCACTCACCTTCCTAATCCAGGTCACTTTTTGAAGGATTTTTCCGTTCAAGGGTATTGATGTTTCTTTTGCGTGTTGTGATACAGTCACTCAGTCTACTCTCCAGTACAAATCTGTAGACACTTGTCAATGCTTTAGATGTCCTGCCGAATATCGGAAAACCCTTAGGGAAGGAAAAGGCTGCCGTGCTTTCATCGTAATTGCACTGACATGCTGGTCCCTGGCAGGCTCTCCGAAACAATAATGGCGAGCAATGTAAAGATGCTCCATCTCTGATATTTCGATCAGGACTAGTTCGTGGATCTCTGGTTTCCTCCGGCTGAAGTCAATAATCAACTCCTTGGTTTTGCCGTCATTGAGTAGAAGGTTATTGTTATGGCACCAGCCAGATTTTCAATCCGATTCGTCATCATCTTTGATTCGGCCTCCAACAGTGATGTTGTCAGTAAACTTGAATATGGCATTGGTGCCGTGCCCAGTCTACTGTAATGCGGGTATCGCAGGGGGCCACGTACACGGCCGTGTAGTGCACCTGTGCTGATGCTGAGACAGGTGAATACAATATGAGGATATTCTGCATGCAATGAATGGAGGCGATTTGATTTTTTCTTTGATTTTAGCAAAACAGCGTTCGAAAACATTGTAGTGATGAATTGAAACGAGAAAGAATTCATATTTAAGCAACAAACATAAAATAATCAAGTAATTGTCTTACATTTTCATAAAATTAAAAAGTTGACGAAATCGAATCTGGGATTGTACGGCTTGTCATATGAGGAGCGTTCCATGGCTCTGGGCTTGTATTGACTGAGAGCGTTTATCTAACAATGCATTAGAATCAATAGTGCTCTATTTTTTCTCAATACTAACTGACTTACTGCCCTTTCGTGTGGCCTAGTGGACAAGGCATCGGTCTGGTGATCTGAAGGTCACTGGTTCGAGCCTCAGCTGAGGCAGCGTTTGTGTCCTTGAGCAAGGCACAACAGCACATTGCTCTGCGGCGACACCGGTGCCAAGCTGCTTGGGACCTGGTGCCCTTCCCTTGGACAACGTCAGTGGCGTGGAGAGGGGAAGGCTTGGAGCATGGGCAACTGCCAGTCTCCCATACAACCCTGCCCAGGCCTGCGCCCTGGAAACTTTCCAAGGCGCAAATCCATGTTCTCTCGAGACCAATGGAGGCCTAAAAAAAACTGCCCTTTTCACCACTAGAGCAGAATTGAAGGTCTAGACCATGGCACACGGATATGGAAGGATTCTTCATTGTGGTTTCCATTACAATTTTGTTAACCAGTTAGGGTTGGTAACCATGAGATGAAGGCAGAGCCTGGAAGACGGGTGGACAACTCTTAGTCTGGCCTCTCCCCTTTGACATGGGACGCTACCCAGAGCAAAAGCGCAAGGCCCTCACTCCAGCTCACACAGGTCTCCGTGAACCTGAGGCACGCGAGCCTCCAAACCACGACAAGGTTGTGATTCGCTCGGACGATTTTTCCACATTGCTAGATATAAAATAGTTTGTTACTTCCTTTTCTCTTAAGAGGCTCTTTTTTAAATTGACCTTGCGAAATTCCTCCTCCTCGTGTTTATAGCTGACTTTGGCGCACGGTCTACAGATTATAACATGATCATCATCACACAAACTTCTAATTACACAGTTTATGCTTCATTAACGCAGCACTGTTAGACTATAACTAACTCTCACCAATTCTCTCGCCACTTTATATCCCTTAGACTCATATAAGCTTATGTCTTTAAGTTTAAATGGTTCCTCTCATTTCACCAGACCTGTTTTCAGTCCCTCTTCAGACTAGGAAAAAAAAGCAAACACCTGCTTTATAACTTCTTTCTCCGCCTTGACTTCTCCGCTTCCTGCAGTAGAAACTACATCTGCACATTCTTACAATTGCTTTCATATAGTGATCATTACTACGGCGGGTGGATCTGACTCCGTACAATCAAAATACATTCAGCTGTAGCATCACCAACGAAATTAGAGGTAAATTGCCGTAATCCGTTTAAGTTCGGTGTTGCATGGGATAAAATCTTCCCCTTTCTCAGAATGAGACCTTCGAGATCATTACCAGTGTGGATAACGTCAGGCACCTCAACTCCGTACAGATTCCATAATCTACGGACTCGCTTCCTGGGCTACTGCAACTCCATAGCACCGTAGCTTGATGTTGTGGAATAATAACTGTTCCTGAACTTGGTGGCTTAAGTCATGAGGTTCCTGTACCTTCTTCCTTGTGGCAACAGGGAAAAGAGAGCATGTTCCGGGTGCTGGAGGCTCCCTGATGATAAGAAACCGCGTTCCTGCGGCAACGTTTCCTATCGAAGTGCCCAATGGTGGGGAGTGACTCGGTCGTATCCATTGATGTTTCCATTCCGGGTGGTGCAGTCAGTCAATCGACTCTCCATTACAAATCTATAGACGCTTGTCAAAATTTTAGGTGCCATGTCCACACACTCCTCGGGAAGTAGATACGATGCCAGACTTCCTTCTTAATTGCACGTTCGTGCTGGTCGCAGGAGAGGCTATCCTAGAACTTCGATCGGGAGTGGCTCATGAACCTCCGGTTTCCTCCTACTGCAGTCAAAAATCAAATCCTTGGACTTGCAGTCACTCAGCAAGACGTTGTTGCTACGGCACCACTCAGACAAATTTACAGCCTCCCTCCAACATGCTGATTCGTCACCACTTTTGATTCGGCCTTTTACAGTGGCGTTGTTAGCAAACTTGAATCTGGCATTAGTGCTGTGCCGAGCCATACAGTCACAAGGGTAATGCAAGATTAGCAGGGGGCAAGGTACACAGCCCCGTGAAGCAGCAGCGCTGATGGAGATCGCGGAGGAGCTGCTTTGCAAATCCGAACAGACCGGACTCGATATAAAGGAGTCTTTCATGGTAAGGGGGGAAGACCCGTGATTTTTCAGTTCTGTAAAAAGGACTTTAGAACGTGATATATGAGCAGAGGTAGGCCGTTTGGAACATCGATTCTGCTCCTCCATTTCATCATGACAGATCCATTTGTCTCTCAGCCCCAATCTCATGCCTTCTCACTGTATCGCTTCATGCCCTGACCAATCTGGAATCTATCAACCTCTTCCTTTATTATACGTAAGGATGTGCCCTTCACAGCCGCCCGTGACAACGAATTCCTCAATTCCCGCTCTCCTGCTTCATTTCCGATTTAAAAGTAAGCCCCTCTATTCTGAGTCTGTGTCCTCTATCCTGGACTCTCCCATCACAGGTATCCGCCTCTCCAAATCTGCTCTATGAAGGCCTTGCGCCACTAGCTAGGCTTCAATGGGGTCACCCTCAGTCTTCTGCATTGCGGGCAATACAAGCCCAGGTACATCAACCGTTCCTCATATGACAAGGTGTTTAATCCTGGAATAATGTTCGTCAATTTGATTTGAGCCCTCTCCAGTGTCAGCACATCCTTTATAAGATAAGGGCTCCAAGACTATTTACAATACTCCAAGTGAGGCCTCACCAGTGTGTTATAAAGCCGCAACGTTACATCCTTGCATTTATATTCCGGTCCCCTTGAAGTGAATGATGTCATCGCATTTGCCTTCCTCACCAGCGACTCAACTTGAAAAAGGATAGTTCGGGAAACCTGCAGAAGGTCTCCCAAGACCCTTTACACCTCCGCTGTTTGAAATTTCTCTCCGTCCTCTTACTTCTTCTACCGAAGAACATGACTGTGCACCTCTTGACTATTGAAGTTCTTCTATAGCGTCTCTACTTCCTCAAAACTAACTGCTCTTCGTATCGTCCGCAAACCTTGCAACAAAACCATCAGTTCCGTCACCCAAGACATTGACATATAAGGTAAAAAGAAGCGATCCCAACACAGACCCATGTAGGACACTTGGCAACGACAAACAAGTAGAGAAAGCTCCCTTTAACCCTACTCTTTGCCTTCCGCCAATCTATAACCATCTGGCATCTTTCCGGTAATACCATGAGCCCTTAGCTTGTTAACCAGCCTCGTGTGTTGCACCTTCCAAAATGCCTTCAGTATATCCAAGTGCACAACATTCACCGATTCTCCTTTGCCTATCCGTCCTGTTAATTCTTCAAATAATTCCAACAGATTTGTCAGGCATGATCTTTCCTTGAGGAATCAACGCTGCCAACGGGCTATTTCACCGTGAAACTCCTAGCATCCCGATGCCACATTCTTCGCAATCGATCTCAGTCTCTTCCCAACCACTGAGGTCAGAACTAAATGGCCTATAATTTCCATTCTTCTTGAAGAATGAGGTGACGTTTGCTACTTTCTCTTCCACCATTCCAGGATCTAGTGAATTTTGAAAGATCATTGCTAATGTATCCACAATCTCTTCAGACTCCTCTTTCAGAACCCTGGGCTGTACATTATCTGGTCCAGGTAACGTCTCTGCCTTCAGACCTTTCAGTTTCCCAAGAAGCTTCTCCCGATTAATGGCAACTTCATACATTTCCGACCCCTGGCACTCTCAAACTTCTGAACGCTACTAATGTCTATCACAGTGAAAACATGCAAAATACGCATTGCGTTCATCTGCCATGTGCTTTTCTCCCATTACTACCTCTCTCGCATCGTTTTCCAGCGGTCAGATATCTGCTCGCGCATCTCTTTTAAACTTTATCAATCTGAAGAACCATTTGGTGTCGGTTGGCATCTGCCCCTCTGGAAGGATAATGGGTGATGATCATCATCATCACAAGCCTGGGCGGAAGGTATGGAGATCCTGAGATGCCCAGTCTTCAAGGTCCCCCTCCCGGCCTCACCGTGTAGGAAAGATTATGAAGCAATAGGTTTGGGGCGAGCTTGGCAGCATGAGCTGCCTGAAGGATGTTCAAGTACAGCCAGCTGCCTTAGTAGCTCCACTCCGGATTTGCTCTCTGGATCTACTCCCGTAGCGTTCATCTCTCCCGAGGTTGCCCAGAAGGCAGTGGGGCTATTTACCCATACTGGGGATATAGTTCACAAGTACCAGGGCGTGTCTACAAAGGGTGGGTCTGCGTGGTATGTGCGCAGCGGCCAGACATTGCACTCCCCGTTCTCTTTAGTTCAGCCAGTCCGAAGCAGAAAGTGAAAGCGACAAGCTCTACCACATTAGACGCATCACAGCAACTATTTTGACACCAAAACATATGGTATCCTCCTTAATACTATTGGTTTGCTTACTTTCGTATTGCATCTGTTTCTTCTTCATGATGTTTTTTTGCCTTCTGACGGTTTAAGTAACTTCCCAATCCTCTAACTCCCCAATTATATTTTGCTCTATTAGATGGCTTCTCTTTGGGTTTTATTTTGGCATTGAGGTCTTTTGTTATCCACGGTTGTGTAGGCTCGCCATTAGAATACTTCTTCATCTTTGGTATGTATATGTACTGTGCCTTCCAAATTCCTTTCAGAAATTCCAGCCGTTGCTGCTTTGCCGTCATCCCTGCCAGTGTTCTGTTCCAATCTCTTTTTGTCAAATTCTTCCTCATGGATTTGTAATTCCCTTCACTGCAATACTGACACATCCAACTTTAGCTTGTCCTTCGCAAACTTCACTGTGAATTCTATCATAGACCAGGGAAGGAGGGAAGATATAAAAAGCAGAGAAGGAGTGAGGTAGTGCTCTTTTGGAAGAGGACAGCGAGCCTTGAGAAGAAGTGCGGCGGCGGCCATTTTCAAATTGCTTCTCAGATCGGAGTTCTGAGAGGCGGGACTGCGCAGGCGCGCGAAGGAGACCTGGGAAGGAGGGAAGATATAAAAAGGAGAGAAGGAGTGAGGTAGTTCTCTTTTGGAAGAGGACAGCGAGACTTTGAGAAGAAGTGCGGCGGCGGCCATTTTCAAATTGCTTCTCAGATCGGAGTTCTGAGAGGTGGGACTGCGCAGACGCGTGAAGGATGCCTGGGAAGGAGGGAAGATATAAAAAGAACGCAGCCTTAAGCAGCGGGCAGCGTCGTTTGCGGGCAGCGGAGTGAACCGGGAGCAGAGTGTAGGGCTTGGGCTCAGAGGGCTTAGGCGGAAGAGTGCACAGTAGGCTTATCTTTTAGTTCTTGTTATTTTCAGTTATTCGGGAAGTATGAGTGTGAGGGCAGATTGTTGTTCTCGGTGTCGGATGTGGGAGGTCTTGGAGTCTCCGAGCCTCACGGACGTCCACATCTGCGCCAGGTGTGTCGAACTGCAGCTCCTGAGGGACCGAGTTAGGGAACTGGAGCTGCAGCTCGATGACCTTCGCCTGGTCAGGGAGAGTGAGGAGGTGATAGAGAGTAGTTACAGGCAGGTGGTCACTCCGAGGCCACGGGAGGCAGATAGGTGGGTCACGGTCAGGAAGGGGAAGGGGCAGGTACTAGAGAGTACCCCAGTGGCTGTACCCCTTGACAATAAGTACTCATGTTTGAGTACTTTTGGGGGGAACAGCCTACCTGGAGGAAGTGACAGTGGCCGGGCATCCGGCTCAGAGGACGGCCCTGTAGCTCAGAAGGGTAGGGATAGAAGAAAGAGGACCATAGTAATAGGGAACTCGATAGTCAGGGGTTCAGACAGGCGGTTCTGTGGAGGTGATCGGGTGTCCCGGATGGTAGTTTGCCTCCCTGGTGCCAGGGTCCGGGATGATTCTGATCGCGTCCAAGATATCCTGAAGTGGGAGGGTGAGGAGCCAGAGGTTGTGGTACATGTAGGTAACAATGACCTAGGTAGGAAAGGGGAAGAGGTCCTGAAACGAGAGTATAGGGAGTTAGGAAGGCAGTTAAGAAGAAGGACCGCAAAGGTAGTAATCTCGGGATTACTGCCTGTGCCACGCGACAGTGGGAGTAGGAATGGAATTAGGTGGAGGATGAATGCGTGGTTGAGGGATTGGAGCAGGGGGCAGGGATTCAAGTTTCTGGATCATTGGGACCTCTTCTGGGGCAGGCTTGACCTGTTCAAGAAGGACGGGTTACACTTGAATCCTGGGGGGACCAATATCCTAGCGGGGAGGTTTGCTAGGGCTACAGGGCAGACTTTAAACTAGTAAGATGGGGGGGGGGCGGAAATCAATTTGAGGAAACTATGAGAGAGGAGGTCGGTTCACCAGTAGAGCAAGTAAGTAGACAGTGTGTGAGGGAGGAAAGGCAGGTGATGGAGAAGGGATGCGCTCAGCCCGAAGTTGTAGGGGAGAAGAAAGAAAAGGATAATAAATTTGAATGCATTGCTAGGGATGAAAAGAGAGGAGGAGGTGGAGAGTATCTTAAATGTATCTATTTTTATGCTAGGAGCATTGTAAGAAAGGTGGATGAGCTTAAAGTGTGGTTTGATACCTGGAATTATGATGTTGTAGCTATTAGTGAAACATGGTTGCAGGAAGGGTGTGATTGGCAACTAAATATTCCTGGATTTAGTTGCTTCAGGTGTGATAGAGTAGGAGGGGTCAGAGGAGGAGGTGTTGCATTGCTTGTCCGAGAAACTCTTATGGCGGTGCTTTGGAAGGATAGATTACAGAGCTCCTCTAGGGAGGCTATTTGGGTGGAATTGAGGAATGGGAAAGGTGTAGTAACACTGATAGGAGTGTATTATAGGCCACCTAATGGGGAGCGTGAGTTGGAAGAGCAAATGTGTAAGGAGATAGCAGATATTTGTAGTAAACACAAGGTGGTGATTGTGGGAGATTTTAATTTTCCACACATAGATTGGGAAGCTCATTCTGTAAAAGGGCTGGATGGTTTAGAGTTTGTGAAATGTGTGCAGGATAGTTTTTTGCAACAACACATAGAAGTACCGACTAGTGATGGGGCAGTGTTGGATCTCCTGTTAGTGAATGCGATAGGTCAGCTGACAGATGTATGTGTTGGGGAGCACTTCGGGTCCAGTGATCACAGTAGCATTAGCTTCAATATAATTATGGAGAAGGACAGGACTGGACCTAGAGTTGAGATTTTTGATTGGAGAAAGGCTAACTTTGAGGAGATGCGCAGGGACTTAGAGAGAGTGGATTGGGTCAAGTTGTTTTATGGGAAGGATGTAATAGAGAAATGAAGGTCATTTAAGGGTGAAATTATGAGGGTACAGAATCTTTATGTTCCTGTTCGGTTGAAAGGAAAGGTTAAAGGTTTGAAAGCGCCATGGTTTTCAAGGGATATTAGAAACTTGGTTCGAAAAAAGAGGGATGTCTACAATAGATATAGGCAGCATGGAGTAAAGGAATTGCTCGAGGAATATAAAGAATGTAAAAGGAAACTTAAGAAAGAGATTAGAAAAGCTAAAAGAAGTTACAAGTTTGGTTTGGCAAATAAGGTGGAAGTAAATCCGAAAGGCTTCTACAGTTATATTAAAAGCAAGAGGATAGTGAGGGATAAAATTGGTCCCTTAGAGAATCAGGGTGGTCAGCTATGTGTGAAGCCGAGAGAGATGGGAGAGATTTTGAACTATTTCTTCTCTTCGGTAGTCACTAAGGAGAAGGATATTGAATGGTGTAAGGTGTGGGAAACAAGTAAGGAAGTTATGGAACCTATGACAATTAAAGAGGTGGAAGTACTGGCGCTTTTAAGAAATTTAAAAGTGGATAAATCTCCGGGTCCTGACCGGATATTCCCCAGGAACTTCAGGGAAGTTTGTGTAGAGATAGCAGGAGCTCTGACGGAGATCTTTCAGATGTCATTAGAAACGGGGATTGTGCCGGAGGATTGGCGTATTGCTCATGTGGTTCCATTGTTTAAAAAGGGTTCTAGAAGTAAGCCTGGCAATTATAGACCTGTCAGTTTGACATCAGTGGTGGGTAAATTAATGGAAAGTATTCTTAGAGATAGTATTTATAATTATCTGGATAGACAGGATCTGATTAGGAGTTGCCAGCATGTATTTGTGCGTGGAAGGTCATGTTTGACAAACCTTATTGAATTTTTTGAAGTAGTTACGAGGAATGTTGACAAGGGTAAGGCAGTGGATGTAGTCTATATGGACTTCAGCAAGGCCTTTGACAAAGTTCCACATGGAAGGTTAGTTAAGAAGGTTCAGTCGTTAGGTATTAATGCTGGAGTAATAAAATGGATTCAACAGTGGCAAGATGGGAGATGCCAGAGAGTAGTGGTGGATAATTGTTTATCGGGATGGAGGCCAGTGACTAGCGGGGTGCCTCAGGGATCTGTTTTGGGCCCAATGTTGTTTGTAATATACATAAATGATCTGGATGATGGGGTGGTAAATTGGATTAGTAAGTATGCTGATGATACTAAGGTAGGAGGTGTTGTGGATAATGAGGTGGGTTTTCAAAGCTTGCAGGGAGATTTATGCCGGTTAGAAGAATGGGCTGAACGTTGGCAGATGGAGTTTAATGCTGAGAAGTGTGAGGTTCTACATTTTGGCAGGAATAATCCAAATAGAACATACAGGGTAAATGGTAGGGCATTGAGGAATGCAGTGGAACAGAGAGATCTAGGAATCTCATGTAGATAGGGTGGTGATGAAGGCTTTTGGAACGCTGGCCTTTATAAATCAGAGCATTGAATACAGAAGTTGGGATGTAATGTTAAAATTGTACAAGGCATTGGTAAGGCCAAATTTGGAATATTCTGTACAGTTCTGGTCACCGAATTATAGGAAAGATATCAATAAATTAGAGAGAGTGCAGAGACGATTTACTAGGATGTTACCTGGGTTTCAGCACTTAAGTTACAGAGAAAGGTTGAACAAGTTAGGTCTCTATTCATTGGAGCGTAGAAGATTGAGGGGGGATTTGATCGAGGTATTTAAAATGTTGAGAGGGATAGATAGAGTTGACGTGAATAGGCTGTTTCCATTGAGAGTAGGGGAGATTCAAACGAGAGGACATGATTTGAGAATTAGGGGGCAAAAGTTTAAGGGAAACACTAGGGGGTATTTCTTTACTCAGAGAGTGATAGCTGTGTGGAATGAGCTTCCTGTAGAAGTAGTAGACGCAGGTGCATCGGCCTTATTCCGCATACTGCGTGCATACAAACAAATCACCTTCAGTCCTGTATTCGCCCTTTTCTATTTTGTCGCCTTTTGCATTGTAACATCATGTTGACTGTAATTCTGCCCTATTATCAGTCTCCCCTTGCTTGGAGTCTCACTAGACACTGGCTCTGTTTGTAAACCTGATGCTCAGCAGTATCACTCCGCTTCTCATCCCCCTACAAATTAGATTACTTCATTTAAAAAAATAGATTAAATGTACTTTATTATGAATCGTAAAGCCTTGCACCTACTGTTACAAATTACGCCTATTTGAAAGTGATAATAAAGTTAAAAACAGTGTGCCAATTAAGTTTCCGTACAAACATCTTAAATGTTGTGTCATCGAGAAGGAATATGCGACATTCTCCTTCGGAAGCTTGAAGAAAGGAATAAAGAAAATATATTCTATTGTGATATCCTCGATGAACGATGTTCGATGCGCTGTGACTCAATGATAGAAATAGCTTACGTTAATTGTTTGTTTACTGGGCTGTCTCTGATGTGACTAATAAGCTGGTAACCTTTCCTTAGACAGTACAGCATCGTCTCCCTTATAAAAGCTTTCAAATCAATCTGTAGTTTTCGGCAGCAGGAGCATTATAACCTGATCGTCACCTCACACGGAAAATGGAATATCCAGCAATTTACTACATAGAGTGTGTTTATTATCCTGTACTGACTGCGATTGGTATCCCCAGTAAGTAACTGCAGTATGTATGCGACTTCTTCCTCCTCTATCTGCTGCTCTGCATTTTATTTCGCCGAAAAACCATTAGCCACGGTGCTGTGTGCCGAGGACTGTCAGCCTGATCAGGTTTGAAGTATATGCTTTCTCCCTCTGGTCGTACACTTCGTTCCTTGTTGCTGGTTTCTTTCTCAGCTGTAACAACTAAGTTAGCACTAATATGGATCTTGTTTCAGCATTTTACCTTGCCCGACCTTCCAAAACATTCTCTTTTTTTTATCGTTCTAAGTCTGATTTGGCATCAATGCCCAAGGCTGAAGCTTTACAACAACAATATAAAAGGTTACCGTCACCACAATATGTTCAGGGAGCTTTCCCTTTCATCCAAGGCACACGGAACTGTTCAGCGCAGAAACAAGATATTCGATATATCTCGTCCTTCCTGAAACTATTTGAACTGCTTACTCCCTTAGCCCTGAACCCGGACCACAGTTATTTAATACCATCCTGCAACAAAAGAGCTGGTTTTCAATATAATTGTCCAAACATTTTTCCATTGTAACAATAACCAAAAAATATATAAATCTCCCGTTTAAAGTTTTCGACGTTTTTTTCAGTCTTCAATTTTAACTATGCGGGTTCCTGTACTCACCTGTGTTACATCAGAGGAAACAGTCCATCTGGGTCCATTACATTAGTTCTGTCAACGCTGCCTTCAGCTTTGTCAGTTCCTATGATGGACCTTGTGCGTTTGTAACTAACTCGTATTTTCTTCCTTGCAGTTAATTTGTTGGCCATTGTGATCCTGTGTCGTGGAAAATGCGGACTCTCCAAATGCATCACCCGTTACCTGGTGGCGATGGCAGCAGCTGATGTCATGGGCGTTATCATTGGCGTTGCATTGGAGCGGATCAATAATATTTATGTTTTTGCGAGATTTTTGCTCATCACTCCAATTTGCGCGGCGACACTTGTGTTTCGGCTCACACTGATGGACTGTTCAGTCTGGCTGACGGTGGCTTTCACATTTGATCGATGTGTTGCAATTTGCAGTCAGAAGTTGCGGAAACGATTTTGCACCGAGAGGACGGCGATTATAATGGTAGCGATTGTGGGCATAGGGAGCTGCTTAGAGCGTGTTCCATTTTACTTTTCAGTAGATCCTTTCATGATTATTGACAACGTTCCATGGCGCTGTATTGGCAGGGCAGATTACTTTACTTCACCAGTGTGGAAAGCTTACCAGCTGTTTAATAGTATCATTACCCCTTTATTGCCAATCGGTTTAATTCTATTGTTCAATGCTATAACAGTCAGACATATTATAGCGGCAAACAGAGTCCGCCGAGGACTCCGGAGCAGCAATGACGATAAGAAGGATTCAGAGGTGGAGAACCGGAGAAAGTCAATGGTTTTGCTGTTCGCTCTATCAGCCAATTTTATTTTATTGTGGCTTCTCTTCATAGTCTCTACTATGATCTGGCAAGCTCAGAATTATTTTTACACAGACAGATATCTTAATTCTCCATCGTTTATCCTGCAAGAGTTCGCGGTCATGTTGCAATTCCTCAGCACCTGCACCAACACGTGTATCTACACACTGTCCCTGAGGAAATTCAGGGAAGAGATGAAGAAAGGAGTGAAACAACTGGTCACATTAAATGGCCGACTTTGTAGATAAACCGTAAGTCGAATTCTCCGTTTTGTTATGAGATCACATAAAATTTCGGAATCATCAGCAGGTCCGATAAATGCACCATGAATCAGCGAAGCCAGGTGCGTGAAGCTTAGAAACCAGTTTTTCCAGGAAAAGCAAGAAAGTTCATTTAGTTAAATGTCCCAAGGAATAATGGGTTACTGATATGATTTCTACAGTGGCAGAATTATACTTCAGATCAATGGATTAATACCGGAGGTTTGTGCAAAGAAGCAGGGGATGCTGGTGTGATTCTTACACTGGTAGAATTCTGTTCTAATTGTCCGGAGTTTTGGTCCACTGACAACGCGTCTACATCCTCTGTGACTAACGGTGAAATTTACCTTGAATATTACAATCCTGTGTCAGATAAAGAGAGTTTACGAATTTAACTAACGAATGTTCTTTGAGGAAACATGTTGTCCCTTGCCAAATGGAAGTATGAAACCTGTAGCAAATGAAACCCTCCTCTGACAGGTCTGTTGTCCTATCTTGCTGTCTTCATAGTAAGAATCGGTTTCAAAAATGCAACTGCAATGTGCCCTCACAATATGCCATCGTCATATGTTTCGGTTAATGCAATGATTTATCGAATCCGTATCGTTTCACTATACGACTTTAGGCGCGTCAAAGGCAAGCTATATCTCCATAATCATAATCAAATGTGTGGGCATCTACGCGACTTTATAACATGTACGTTTGTTTCCCATG
Organism: Hemitrygon akajei; assembly: GCF_048418815.1. Lineage (NCBI taxonomy): Eukaryota > Metazoa > Chordata > Chondrichthyes > Myliobatiformes > Dasyatidae > Hemitrygon > Hemitrygon akajei. The sequence goes on from NC_133147.1 coordinate 33,665,920, forward strand.
TTTATGGCATATTTTCCGTTATATTTCCATCAAAATAACGTGTTTTTAATCAATGGCTTATCACCGAATCTATCAATCGATTAAGGTCACTGAGATTCGTACCGAGCTGATTCTGAACTTTTCAGGACGATTGTCTTCTTCGGAACGTTTTAACGTGGAAAGCTGTGTCGAAGACCTGGGACCTGAAGACGGGTCTTCAACCAGAGCAGTTAATTCCCTCTCCCTCTCCCTCTCCCTCACCCTCTCCCTCTCCCTCTCCCTCTCCCTCTCCCTCTCCCTCTCTCTCTTCACAGTTGCTTCCTCACCTTCTGTTTTATCTGGGGGGTTTCTTTTCGTTTTCGTTTCTGTTTCAGATTCCACTTTCTACAGGTTCACTCTGTTAGATTGTGTTGGCTCGGAGACAAACTAAGTTCGTTTATTTCAGAGGAGTTCCCCTTCAATATCATGTCGAGAAACGTTCTTCAGCAGTGAGACCAATCTTAAATTTCCACGTCTTTCCTGATAAAAATGCATGAATGTACATTATGTGCTTTTAGGATAATATAGCAGTTATATGTGTCTCCGCACAACCCCAGGAAGTTACGTATCAGCGACACCTCACAATTCGGACAAATCCCACAATTCAAAGATACAGATTATTTAAAGATCAGGCCCTTCTGGCCCTACAAACCACACCGGCCAGAAATCCACCAATTTAAACCGAGCTTCATCATGGGATAATTTACCTGTTAACCTACTAAATGTTCGGGCTTGGGACTGTGGGCAGAAACCCAGACATACAAGGAGACTTACACAGGAGGTAGGAACTGAACTCTGAATTCCGACGACACGGGCTGTGATGACGACTTTTACTTCGCTCTTCGTTGCACTGAGGTTGAGTTTGTCGGCTTCCTCCTGCTCCGGGTCTGCAGGCTCCAGGAAGTCTACTCCGCTCTGTTGAACTCAGACGGAGGCCGTGGGCCGGCTCCAGCTGCTCCGGGCTTCATGCCTGAAACCCCACTTTCGTTCTACATGCCATTTTTGCACGATTTGTTTTCTCCCTCTCCCCACACTGAGTGTTCTTTTAGGTTTCTTGTTCAGTGGCTCTCCGTAAGGAGACGAACCTCAAGGCTGTATAATACATACATACTTCGATAATAAATCTACTTTCAACTTTGAACGTTGAACTCAGACCTTTGAACGCACAGCATGCTCCTATTCAGTATATCACTCTCAGAAGAACACTGCCTTTTCAGCGCTGCTATGGACGTTAGCCTGAAATCGGATCTGGAAATTTAGAAGCATGATTGGAAGCAATGAATGATTAGGGAAAGTCAGCAGGGTTTTGTCCGTGAGAAGTCCGCGCTCAGTAACTTGACAGAATATTTCAATTAGGAAAATAAGCATATTGACCACGGCAATGCAAACATAAACAGCTGGAGGAGCTCAGGGCATCGAACAACATCTTTATAAGGAATTCAATCGATAGTGAATTTGTGTGAACATTGAATTGAGTTTGTGTGAAAATCTTGCGCCAGTACTCAATCAGAGACCAGTGACCAGTAATGTACCTCCAGGATCAGTGTTGGAACGCTTGATAATTCTCATATATATTATGACTTAGATATGAATGTGGGATTCGTAAATTTCCTGAGGAATGGAAAACTGCAAACGTTATTCCAGTCTTTACGATGGGAAGGAGGCAAGGGGCAGAAAATCATTGGCCAGTTAGCAGGACATCAGTAGCTAGTGAGATACTGGTGTCCATTATTCATAATCAGTTTGGGGGTGCGTGATAAAACAGGCCGAAATGACGATGGTTTCCTGAAGGTGAATTTTTTTCTGCTGGAATGCTTGAGGAAACAGCATGCATGTTACACAAAGGAGAATCAGTGTCCGCTGTTTGCTTGTAATTTAATGTGGCGTTTGGCAAGGTGCGGCACGTGAGGTTGCTAAACTTGGAATTACAGAAAGGATACTAGTCAGGTTTGAATATTGGTTGATTGGCCAGAGGCACAGAGTGCTGGTTGGTTCTCGGTCATTAGTAATGTGGCACAGGAGTCGGTGTTAGGGCCGCTTCTTTTCACAATATAAATGAATGATTATAATGATTGTTATGTCTTTGTGAACAGCTTTCCGGGATTGGAAAGGAATTTGGAGTTGAAGGCAGTTCTGAGGAAGCAGGGAGTCTACAGAAGGACTTAAACATTTTGGGAAAATGGCAAAGAAGAGGAAAATGAAATATACTGTAGGCACGAGCATAGTCATGCACCTGAGCGGAAGAAATAAAGGCGTAGACTATTTTCTAGAATCCAGAAATCAGATGTGAAAATGGACCCTAGTTTTCTTGAAGTATTTCCTGAAGCTTAACTTAAAATGTAAGTCGTTGGTATCCAAGGCAAATGCAGTGGTAGCTATCTTTTCGAACTAGAATATAGAAGCAATGTGTAATGTTCAGCTTTATCAGTCATTGGTCAGACCGCGCTTGGACTATTGTAAACAGTTTTGTGCCGCTTATCTAAGAATGGGAGTGCTGACATTGCAGAGGGTTCAGAGGAGGCTCACGAGAATGATTTCGGGTACGAAAAGATAAACGAAGAACCAGAGTTTGATAGCTGTGGGCCAGTGTTCGTCTGAGTTTATAAGAACGAAGGGGATCTCATTGAAAGCTATCGAATATCAAAAGGCCTAGGTCGAGTGCAGGTAGTGAGGAGGTTTTCTATAGTAGGGGAGTTCAGGACCTGAGAGCATAGCCTCAGAACTTAAGGACATCCCGTTAGAACGAGTAATGAGATGGAATTTCTTTAGCTACAGGGTGGTAAAGCTGTGGAATTCACTGGTACAGATGACTGCGGAGGCCAAATTATTGTGTACATTTGAAAGTTAGGTTGACAGGTTCTTGACTCGTCAGGGCGTCAAAGATTACAGGAAGAAGAAAGGAGAATGAGGTTGAGAAAGGGTAGTAAAACAAACATAATGGAATGGGGGAGCAGACTTGATAGACCGAACGCCCTGGTTCTGCTCCTAGTTTTATAAACTTATCTGTGTTTTTAAAAAGCGGTACCATCCTGTAAATAGTGGGCGCATTTGTTAGTGGCCAAAATATGATATCAAGCAGCGATGGTATGTGGAATGTAATACTTATGTTTGAAGTGATGGATTGCGGGAGAGTAAATAAGGCCAGGCATACACAGCACGTGCTAGGGCCCCGTGGAGAACTAACGAACACAGACACCTTGGGGTATAACAGTAAATCTTCGAAAGTGGCATCACAGATCGGGAGGGTGCTAAGCAAGGCGCATGAGATGTCTCCGATTTTTATGTATCTGTTTGTTTGTCTGTTATTGGGATATTGTGTGGAATTGGCCCTTCTGGCCCTTCGGGCGGCGCCGCCCAGCAACCCCCGATTCTACCCTAACCTAATCACGGGACAATTTACAATGACCCTACAGTCGACCAACCACTGCATCTTTAGACTGTAGGAGGAAACTGGAGCACCCAGAGGACACCCCCGAGGTCATGCAGAGAATGTGCAAGCTCCTGACAGAGAGCGGCGTGAATTGAACCCGGGTTGTTGGTACTGTAAAGCGTTCTGGAATCCACTGCGTTACTGTGTCACATTTCATCGGTCGTGGCACAGAATAAGAGACAGGATGTGACATCATAACTTTAGAAATCATTGGCTGGACCGTGGCACAGCTGGAGCACTGTTTGCAGTTATGATCACCGCAAAACAAAGAGCTCTACACGTGTGCGAAGAACAAGAGTCTGATAGAGTGAGGGTTAAACTGATAAGCAGTAGAAAAGGAAACATCTATCTGGAGTCGGAAGAGGAAGGACGGTTCTTAATGATGTAACGAAAATATTTTAAAACTTATGCCTGTTCTTTCCTGATGAGGAGCAAAAGCTATTCGCAAATAAATGAGGCACTGCACCCGTGTTATAGGCTCTAAAGCGCAGTATTAGTTAAATAATGAATAAAATGCGGTAAAAATGAAGATAACGAAGTAGAGAATGAAACAAAACTGTACTTAAAATTCATTGATGATTTGATCCACTATAATCCACTTAATGCCGGAGGGAAACAATGGTGTGAGACAACATTTTATCCAAATACTTTCAAAGATCTAACAACTTTTATCCAAGTAATTTTCCATCCACTAATGGTTACCAGCCCGCACCTTCCTGTCTCTAGTGACAGGCAGCCTGGGCACATAACGTAGACACAGTGACAGCAGATCTATAAAAAGACAAAGAAAAGGAATAGCACTTATGACCAACCGATTATCTATTGCTATTCCTGATCAGAAAAAAAACTATTCTCTCACCAGCACCTAATCGCAACGTTGTGCAACCATGTACGCCTCCAGGCTATAGACCAGTACTGACAATAGACAATAGGTGCAGGAATAGGACATTCTGCCCTTCGAGCCAGCACCGGCATTCAATCCGGTCGTGGCTGATCATCCACAATCAGTACCCCGTTCCTGCCTTCTCCCCATATCCCTTGACTCCGCTATCTTTAAGAGCTCTATCTAACTCTTTCTTGAAAGCATCCAGAGAATTGGCCTCCATTGCCTTCTGAAGCAGAGCAGTCCATAGATCCACAACTCTCTGGGTGAAAAACTTTTTCCTGAACTCCGTTCTAAATAGCCTACCCCTTATTCTTAAACTGTGGCCTCTGGTTATGGACTCCACCAACATCGGGAACATGTTTCCTGCCTCTAGGGTGTCCAATCCCTTAATAAGCTTATATGTTTCAATCAGATCCCCTCTCATCCTTCTAAATTCCAGTGTATACAAGCCCAGTCGCTCCAATCTTTCAACATGTGCTCTCCAAATATGGCTGTAGACCAGTTCCCTTGTAATTTCCCAAAATATACTCACATCCGCTACTAACATCATTTGTCTTACCTGTACATTAGAGCACGTACCAAAGACGAGTCAAATTTAAACCTTTCTTTACAAATTACTATCGTGACTGGGACCTTGGCGGTTGTGCAGAGTAAAACAGACTGATACTCTTGGTCGTATTGAAAGAAGTTGTACTGGAGTTTTGAACAAAACGTTGCAGTGGATTATTCTCCGGGTCCAGACGGGGCAGTGCTTAGATGACAGAACAGGAACGACATGGGAACAGATCCTCTGTTCCACAATGTTATGCTGAACCGATTACATTATCCTATGTTTCTGCAAGGAAACACCGGAAGAGGTTGATGCACCCATGGGCAATCACCTTTTCGGGCTGACTGGCCACAGGAATAGCAAAAGTTATTGGTTGGAGGTTAAAGGTTGAAGCAAATGCTCTTCCCTTTTTCAGGAAAGGGAATAGAGATAACAGTGGAAATTATAGATAAGAGGGTCTTTCTTCAAAGCTGGGAAAGTTACCAGACACAGTTGGTCACCCTGCTGATAATCTGCTGCACTGGAGATTGTTATTTCGTGAACAAAGTCATCGTAAAGACATTGAACCTAGTAGATATTGCAGTGTTTTATTCAAGAAAGCCAAGCAGCAAGCAGTAGATGATTCATCTGAATTTCATTCTAAATCCAACATTGTTTCTGTTAGGTTACCAAATTCAACCATTCTGGAAAATATGGATGAGAAATTAGCACATTTACAGCTAGAGCAGAAACAACAGATGGAGGAATTAATTTTTAAATATAAGGATTTGTTTCCAGATGTTCCGAGAAGGACTACTATAGCTTCACATGATGTAGATGTTGGAGATGCCAAACCTATTAAACAACATCCATATAGGATGAACATTGAAAAATGTGAACTTGCTGAGAAAGAAATTGAATACATGTTAGAGAATGATATTATTAGACATTCCAACTCGAATTGGAGTTCGCCATGTGTTATGGTGCCACAGCCAGATGGTAGTATTAGGTTTTGTACGGACTATAGGAAGGTGAATGCTGTAACGAAAACAGATGCATATCCAATTCCTAGAGTAGATGATTGTGTAGATAAAGTTGGAAAAGCAAAGTTCCTTACAAAGATTGATTTATTGAAAGGGTATTGGTGTGTTCCATTAACGGACAGATGTAGAGAGATTTCTGCATTGGTAACTCCATCTGGGTTATATGAGTATAATGTTTTTCCATTTGGGATGAAGAATGCCCCAGGTACTTTCCAGAGGATGATTAACTCTGTGATTCAGGGATTGAAAGATGCTGATGCTTATATTGATGATTACGTGACAGGAAATGATACTTGGGAAGCACACATTATTGCGGTGGGGAAATTGATTGAAAGGCTTTCAAAAGCTAACTTAACTATTAATTTAGCTGAGAGTGAATTTGGACATGCCACCGTGACTTACCTTGGCTATGTTGTGGGTCAAGGTAAGGTAGCTCCTGTTCAGGCAAAGGTTCGGGCAATTTTAGAGATTCCCACTCCAACGGGGAAAAAAACTCTCAGAAGATTCTTGGGAATGGTAGGATATTATCGAAAATTTTGTAAGAATTTTGCTAATGTTGCCCTTCCATTAACTAACCTTTTGCAGAAGAATGTGAAGTTTGTGTGGACAGTGCCTTGTCAAGAAACATTTGACAAATTGAAAACAATGATATGTCAACAGCCTGTGCTTAAGGCACCTGACTTTGAAAAACCTTTTTCATTAGCTGTAAATGCTAGTGATGAGGCTGCGGGAGCAGTATTAATGCAAAGGAATGAGGGTGATGTGGTTGATCATCCAGTAGCTTACTTTTCTAAGAAATTTAATAAGCATCAAAGAAACTATTCGGCAATAGAGAAAGAATTGTTATCTCTTGTTTTAGCTTTAGAATATTTTGAGGTATATGTTGGTACAACTCAAAAACCACTTATTGTTTACACTGAGCATAATCCGTTACTTTTTCTGAGTAAGATGAGAACCAAAAACAGAAGATTATTAAATTGGAGTTTGATGTAACAAGAGTACAATATTGTGATAACTCACGTTAAAGGTAAAGATAATGTGGTTGCTGATTGTCTATCTCGATGTTGAATGTACAATGTAATTTTTTTTATGGAGTGCTTTTTTTATTGTAACACTCCTACTGTATTGTGAGTTGTAAGATGTTATATGACGGTATTGTATATTGTGTGTTATAATATTTACACTTTTGTTTTTCTTGTAAATAATTTTTGAAATTTTTGTTCTTGTCAGACCAAAAATGTTTTTTTTTTTTGGAGGGAGGTGTTACGTACCCGTCACACGTGACAGTGGTACCCTTGTCACGTGACTGGGGTTGAAGCTATCCTGGACTTGAGGTAATGGTCTTATGATGGTGGAGTGACGTCGTTTTCCCGCCAGTAGAGATCATGTGACAGGTTTGTTTTACAGGGTATAAGAGGAGGACCCCTCCCTGTGAGGTGGGGCAGTTCGTGGCTGGATTTGCCATGTTGACTTCATGTCACTGCGTGATTTAATGTTATGACGCAGTTTAGTTGACGCCGGGGATCGAAACAAAGCGACGTGAAAGAGAATTTAAATCGCCTTAAAAAGTCTCTCCTTTTAAATGGACTGTGAGCATTTTGAACTTTTGGCAATACCACTTTTAAGAACTGTTTTTGCAACATCGCTTTAAGGACTGTTTACGCTGCCTCACAGCAGCTGATTTCCGGTTACGTTAGTGTTTGTTTACTTTTGGGGGGTTTGTTTTCAGTGTTTAATAAACGTATTACTTGTTAAAACCCTTGCCTAACTCACATATATTTATTGTTGCCTGAATACGTAACACAGCAAACTTAATTTTCTCAAGTGTACTAACGAATAAAGTGTTGCTGATGTGATCTTTACATTGGCAGATTTACTGGATTGACGAATTGACTGGATCATCGATCCACTGAACACGCGTTTCCGTCCTCTGAGAGTGGCGGATTTATCTTCGCTGTAGTCGGTTCAAGGATTGAGGAAACACGCTGATCGCTGGAAAGAGGAAACATATAACAAATGTCAAATGAAACCCTAGACTGACACGCAAGTTGTCCTGCCTTGCAGTCTTAATGCATCAAAGATGCAACCTCGATGACATTGTCACAATAAGACATAGTTATATATTTCGGGTGATACAACGATTTATCGAATCGGTGTGGAATATTGTCACGCCAAAGGCAAGCAATATGTCCAAAATCATGATCACATTTTATGAATCTCCGCGATTTCCCAACATTTTAGTCCCATATTTTTCTTTATAATTTCCAGCAGAATAATATGTTATTTTAAACTGTTATCACCGAATCTATCAGGAGGTTAGGATCACTGTAATTGGTACTGAGGTGACTCTTGAATCTTCACGTCTATTGTTTTCATTAGAACTGGTGAGAAGGGAATGCTTTGTCAAATAATTAATGTCACAGACCTGACGATGGACTTTCTACTAGAACAGTTAATTTACTTTCCTACTTCACAGTTGTAACCTCACCTGCTTTTTATTCTTTGTGTTTTCGTTTCTGTTTCAGATTCCACTTTCTCCAGAGTCACTCGTTTAGATTGAGTTTGTTGGGAGGCAAGCTATGTATATTTATTTCAGAGGAGCTTCCCTTTAACGTTTTGACTAGGAACATTTTTCTTTCCGCAGGGTGAAGAATCTTGTGTTTTCAAATATATCGTGATAAAATTGCATGAATGTACATCATGTGTCTATAGGATAATATATCAATTGTGTCTGTTTCCGGACAAACGCAGGAAGTTATATTTTTATGTATCATCGATACCGCTGCTGCAATCCTGGAGATCAGAGATACAGATACTGCGTGGATCAGGCCCTTCCGGCCTAATTGAACTGCGCCAGACAGCAATCCACAGATTTAACTCAAGTTTCTTCGCGTGATCATTTATATTCGCCAATTAATCTTCCAACCGGTCGGTTGTTGGTCTGTGGGATGTAACACCCGGAGGAAAAACCACGTGTACAAACATTCTTGCAAAGAACGCCGGTATTGGGCTCCGGATTCCGACTCCCCGAGCTGTGATACTGTCGCGCTAACTGGAGTCCGATATATACGTATAAATTCTAGAGGTTAAGGATTAATAATTAATCAAGGTTTCTTCACAGTGTGAATGTATTCAAGTATTTTCCCAGCGAGAATATCTTGAATGCATATCCATTGTTAAAAGTATCTCGGCAGTGAAAAGAGTTTTTTTTCGCCATGCGAAATGTTCTTGCTACTCCTTCTGTGAGTCCATTATAAAGCAGAAAGTTTTGGTGAAGATAATTGAAATAAAATTGAAGCAACAGTCAAACAATGAAAGCTTACCAACAAGAAAGCGTTTGCCCGAGCATGTCTGGACTCTTTCTTTCAAATTAGGACTCTGGTTTTAACGATTCTTCTCAGGCAGCAAATGACCATAAGGGCTCCATCGTTCCGCTTATTCTCTTTTTGCAGTTTTGTGGAGAACTTTCCAAGTGGCTGTAACAATTTTGTTTCATTTCTCCACCTTCTTTTACTTTTTTATCTCACAATATCTATTGTTGAATTGCGACGTTTTTCCAGATGCCATTCCTATTGCTTTTTTTTTTGACATTTTACGTGGTTACTTTTTAAAAAGCAAAGGATAAAGTAGAACGTAAAGCTATTTGTCGTCCGATATCTTAAGCAGATTTGTTGCAACATTTTGGAATATTTCTCATACAGGCACTACTGGGTGACATTTTTTTATTTTCGATTAAATGACATTGTAATGCTCACTACCTGGCTCTTTCATGCTAATTCAATTCATATGCAATCATTACATTGCCTTCGAAATCTGTTTTGCTGAGATCAAGGAATAAATCAAATCACCTTCATTCATTATGTACAGAATCTCTCGTATAATGCTCATCTGCCTAATACACTTAGAATCACTAATACTCCATTTTTCCACAATACTGACTGACGTACTGCGTTACACTGCTGGCCTTCAGCGCAGCAATTCTCCGCTATCTCTGTCTGTCCTTGCAGTCCTACACATATACAGCAGGATACTCAATTGCTGCTTCCTTAATTTTTTTAACCAGTCAAGATTGTTAACAGTGAGCTGATCTGAAGAACCTGGGGAATCACTGAACCATTCTTCGTCTGCCCTGCACCCTTTGAACTATTTTCTTTGAGTCACCCTATGAAGAGCCAAAGTACATAGAAACATAGAAAACAGGTGCAGGAGTAGGCCATTCGTCCCTTTGAACCTGCACCGCCATTCAGTATGATCATGGCTGATCATCCAACTCAGAACCCTGTACCTGCTTTCTCTCCATACCCCCGATCCCTTTAGCCACAAGGACCACAAGGTGCCGAACTGAGCCAACAAAACATTCTCAGGGCCATTGAAGCATGAAAGCCTCCAAGGTTGTAGTCGGCTCGGAGGAATTTTCCGCAATACGGGTAACAAAATATTTCGGGACCTCGTTTTCTCTTAAGATTTTTTTTTAAATCGACCGCTTAAATTTCTTCCTCCATGAGATTACAGCTAACTTTGGTGTACTCCGCACAAGCAAAGCACATTCAATACTGTAGAGCTACCGGAACGCCAGCGAAATGGGAGGAAAAATACCCTGTTCTGTTTAAATTCATTGTAGTATAGAATAAACTCTTACCCTCTTGTCATAACATCGGATATTTCCTCACTTTTCCCTCAGATTGTCTGGCCAATTTAAATGCTTTGTGAATGCATGCTTGTTACCCTCAGCCACTGCCAGCATTTTGACGGCGAGCTAAGTGAAGCTCGTTGTCACATCGCGCAACAAAGGCCTTTCAGTGCACGATATCCATGCAATTCCTGTTGGAAGTAACCATCCAAGTCCCGCTATCTGCATCCGCCTCGCAGCACAGCAAAGCATGTTTCCTCTTGCATCCGTACTCGCTCCCTTCTCGATTCTACCATCAGGCAGACGATGCAGCACCCTTGGGTCTCACTTGCGTAGGTTCAGGAAAAGTCATGACTGTACGACCTTAGGGATCATTACCAGCGTGGATAACGTCAGGCAGCTCAACTCTGTACAGATCCCATAATCTACAGGCTCGCTTCCAAGGACGCTGCAACTGCATAGCACCGTAACCCGATGTTTAGGGATAATATCTCTTCCTGAACCTGGTGGTGTGAGTCATGAGGTTCCTGTACCATCTTCATCAAGGCAGCAGGGAAAAGAGAGAACGTCCCGGGTGGTGGAGGGTCGCTGAAGATGGATGCTGCGTTCTTGCAGCAACGTTTCATATAGAAGTGCCCGATGGTGGGGAGTGACTGGGATGTACTGGACTGTACTCAGAACATAGAATATAGAAATCTACAGCACATGACAGGCCGTTCGGCCCACAATGTTCTGCCAACCATGTAACCTGCTCTCGAAATTGCCCAGGATTTACCTACCACATAGCCATCGATTTTTCTAAACTCCGTGTACCTATCTAAGACTGGCCTAAAAGACCATGTTGTACCCGGCTCTACCACCTCCGCTGGTAACCCATTCCACGCACCTACCACTCTCTGCCTGAACATCTCACCTCTGACATCCCCTTCGTACTTTCCCCCTCGTTTTCGCCATTTCAACCCAGGGAAAAAGCCTCCGGCTATCCACACGATCAATACCTCTCATCATCTTATACACCTCTATCAGGTTACCTCTCATCATCCGTCGCTCCAAGGAGAAAAGGCTAAGAGCACTCAACCTATTCTCATAAGACATGCTCTCCAATCTGAACTGCCGCGATAGTATCCACATCCTTCCTGTAGTGAGGTGACCAGAATTAAACACAGTCCTCCAAATCAGGTCTAACCAAGGTCTTATATAGCTGTAACATTACCTCACGAACTCAGTCCCATGACTGATGAAAGCTAACGCGCCATACATCTTCTTAACAACACTGTCAACCTGCGTAGCAGCTTTGAGTATCCAATGGACACGGACCCCAAGACCTCGCTGATCCTCCACTTTGCCAAGAGTCTTATCATTCATATTATATTCTGCCTTTAAATTTGACTACCGAAATGAGCCACTTCGCACTTATCACAAACCAGTTCTACATCCTGTCAATGTTGCGCTGTAACCTCTGACACGCCTCCACACGATCCGCAACACCCCCACCTTATGTGTCATCAGAAAACTTACTAATCCACCACTCACCTTCCTAATCCAGGTCACTTTTTGAAGGATTTTTCCGTTGAAGCGTATTGATGTTTCTTTTGCGTGTTGTGATACAGTCAGTAAGTCTACTCTCCAGTACAAATCTGTAGACACTTGTCAATGCTGTAGATGTCCTGCCGAATATCGGAAAACCCTTAGGGAAGGAAAGAGGCTTCCGTGCTTTCATCGCAATTGCACTGACATGCTGGTCCCTGGCAGGCTTTCCGAAACCATAATGGCGATCAATGTAAATTTGCTGATCTTCTCCATCTCTGATATTTCGATCAGGACTAGTTCGTGGATCTCAGGTTTCCTCCAGCTGAAGTCAATAATCAACTCCTTGGTTTTGCAGTCATTGAGTAGAAGGTTATTGTTATGGCATCAGCCAGATTTTCAATCATGCTACGACGTGCCGATTCGTCATCATCTTTGATTCGGCCTCCAACAGTGATGTTGTCAGTAAACTTGAATATAGCATTGGTGCCGTGCCCAGTCTAGGGTAATGCGGGTATCGCAGGGGGCCACGTACACGGCCGTGTAGTGCACCTGTGCTGATGTTGAGACAGGTGAATACAATATGAGGATATTCTGCATGCAATGAATGGAGGCGATTTGATTTTTGCTTTGATTTTAGCAAAACAGCGTTCGAAAGCATTGTAGTGATGAATTGAAACGAGAAAGAATTCTTATTTAAGGAACCAACATAAAATAATCAAGTAATTGTCTTACATTTTCATAAAATTAAAAAGTTGACGAAATCGAATCTGGGATTGTACGGCTTGTCATATGAGGAGCGTTTCATGGCTCTGGGCTTGTATTGACTGAGAGCGTTTATCTAACAATCCATTAGCATCAATAGTGCTCTATTTTTTCACAATACAAACTGACTTACTGCCCTTTCGTGTGGCTTAGTGGACAAGGCATCGGTCTAGTGATCTGAAGGTCACTGGTTGGAGCCTCAGCTGAGGCAGCGTGTTTGTGTCCTTTAGCAAGGCACCACAGCACATTGCTCTGCGGCGACAACGGTGCCAAGCTGCTTGGGTCCTAGTGCCCTTCCCTTGGATAACGTCAGTGGCGTGGAGAGGGGAAGGCTTGGAGCATGGGCAACTGCCAGTCTCCCATACAACCCTGCCCAGGCCTGCGCCCTGGAAACCTTCCAAGGCGCAAATCCATGGTCTCTCGAGACCAATGGAGGCCTAAAAAAACTGCCCTTTACACCACAAGAGCAGAATTGAAGGTCTAGACCACGGCACACGGACATGGAAGGATTCTTCATTGTGGTTTCCACCACTATTTTGTTAACCAGTTAGGGTTGGTAACCATGAGATGAAGGCAGAGCCTGGAAGACGGGTGGACAACTCTTAGTCTGGCCTCTCCCCTTTGACATGGGACGCAACCCAGAGCAAAAGCGCAAGGCCCTCACTCCAGCTCACACAGGTGTCCGTGAACCTGAGGCACGCGAGCCTCCAAACCACGACAAGGTTGTGATTCGCTCGGACGATTTTTCCACATTGCTGGATATAAAATAGTTTGGTACTTCGTTTTCTCTTCAGAGGCTCTTTTTTAAATTGACCTTTCGAAATTCCACCTCCTCGTGTTTATAGCTGACTTTGGCGCACTGTCTACAGATTATAACATGATCATCATCACACAACCTTCTAATTACACAGTCTATGCTACATTAACGCAGCACTGTTAGACTATAACTAACTCTCACCAATTTTCTCGACACTTTATATCCCTTAGAATCATATGAGCTTATGTCTTTAAGTTTAAATGGTTACTCTCATTTCACCAGACCTGCTTTCAGTCCCTCTTCAGACTAGAAAAAAAAAGCAAACACCTGCTTTATAACTTCTTTCTCTGCCTTGACTTCTCCGCTTCCTGCAGTAGAAACTACATCTGCCCATTCTTACAATTGCTCTCGTATAGTGATCATTACTACGGCGGGTGGATCTGACTCCGTACAATCAAAACACATTCAGCTGTAGCAACACCAACGAAATTAGAGGTAAATTGCCCTAATCCGTTTAAATTCAGTGTTGCATGGAATAAAATCTTCCCCTTTCTCAGAATGAGACCTTCGAGATCATTACAAGTGTGGATAACGTCAGGCACCTCAACTCCGTACAAATTCCATAATCTACGGACTCGCTTCCTGGGATACTGCAACTCCATAGCACCGTAGCTTGATGTTGTGGAATAATAAATGTTCCTGAACCTGGTGGCTTAAGTCATGAGGTTCCTGTACTTTCTTCCTTGTGGCAACAGGGGAAAGAGAGCATGTTCCGGGTGGTGGAGGCTCCCTGATGATAAGATACCGCGTTCCTGCGGCAACGTTTCCTATCGAAGTGCCCAGTGGAGGGGAATGACTCGGTCGTATCCATTGATGTTTCCATTCCGGGCGGTGCAGTCAGTCAATCGACTCTCCATTACAAATCTATAGACGCTTGTCAAAATTTTAGGTGCCATGTCCACACACTCCTCGGGAAGTAGATACGATGCCAGACTTCCTTCTTAATTGCACGTTCGTGCTGGTCGCAGGAGAGGCTATCCTAGAACTTCGATCAGGAGTGGCTCATGAACCTCCGGTTTCCTCCGACTGTAGTCAGAAATCAAATCCTTGGACTTGCAGTCACTGAGCAAGATGTTGTTGCTACGACACCACTCAGAAAAAATTTACAGCCTCCCTCCAACATGCTGATTCGTCACCACTTTTGATTCGGCCTTTTACAGTGGCGTTGTTAGCAAACTTGTATCTGGTATTAGTGCTGTGCCGAGCCATACAGTCACAAGGGTAATGCAAGATTAGCAGGGGGCAAGGTACACAGCCCTGTGAAGCAGCAGCGCTGATGGAGATCGCGGAGGAGCTGCTTTGCAAATCCGAACCGATCGGACTCGATATAAAGGAGTCTTTCATGGTAAGGGGGGAAGACCCGTGATTTTTCAGTTCTGTAAAAAGGACTTTAGAACGTGATATATGAGCAGAGGTAGGCCGTTTGGAACATCGATTCTGTTCCTCCATTTCATCATGACAGACCCATTTGTCTCTCAGCCCCAATCTCCTGCCTTCTCCCTGTATCGCTTCATGCCCTGACCAATCTGGAATCTATCAACCTCTTCCTTTATTATACGTAAGGATGTGCCCTTCACAGCCGCCCGTGACAACGAATTCCTCAATTCCCGCTCTCCTGCTTCATTTCCGATTTAAAAGTAAGCCCCTCTATTCTGAGTCTGTGTCCTCTATCCTGGACTCTCCCATCACAGGTATTCGCCTCTCCAAATCTGCTCTATGAAGGCCTTTCGCCACTAGCTAGGCTTCAATGGGGTCACCCTCAGTCTTCTGCATTGCGGGCAATACAATCCCAGATACATCAACCGCTCCTCATATGACAAGGTGTTTAATCCTGGAATAATGTTCGTCAATTTGCTTTGAGCCCTCTCCAGTGTCAGCACATCCTTTATAATATAAGGGCTCCAAGACTATTTACAATACTCCAAGTGAGGCCTCACCAGTGTGTTATAAAGCCGCAACATTACATCCTTACATTTATATTCCGGTCCCCTTGAAGTGAATGACGTCATCGCATTTGCCTTCCTCACCAGCGACTCAACTTGAAAAATGATAGTTCGGGAAACCTGCAGAAGGTCTCCCAAGACCCTTTACACCTCCGCTGTTTGAAATTTCTCTCCGTCCTCTTACTTCTTCTACCGAAGTGCATGACTGAGCACCTTCTGACTATTGAAGTTCTTCTATAGTGTCTCTACTTCCTTAAAACTAACTGCTCTTCGTATCGTCCGCAAACCTTGCAATAAAACCATCAATTCCGTCACCCAAGACATTGCCATATAAGGTAAAAAGAAGCGATCCCAACAAAGACCCATGTAGGACACTACATGGCAACGGCAAACAAGTAGAGAAAGCTCCCTTTACCCCTTCTCTTTGCCTTCCGCCAATCACCATTTCTATAACCATCTGGTATCTTTCCGGTAATACCATGAGCCCTTAGCTTGTTAACAAGCCTCGTTTGTTGCACCTTCCAAAATGCCTTCAGTATATCCAAGTGCACAACATTCACCGATTCTCCTTTGCCTATCCGGCCTGTTATTTCTTCAAATAATTCCAACAGATTTGTCGGGCATGATATTTCCTTGAGGAATCAATGCTGACTACGGGCTATTTCACCGTGAAACTCCTAGTATCCCGAAGCCACATTCTTCGCAATCGATCTCAGCCTCATCCCAACCACTGAGGTCAGACCTAAATGGCCTATAATTTCCATTCTTCTTGAAGAATGAGGTGACATTTGCTATTTTCTCTTCCACCATTCCAGGATCTAGTGAATTTTGAAAGATCATTACTATTGTATCCACAATCTCTTCAGACTCCTCTTTCAGAACCCTGGGCTGTACATTATCTGGTCCAGGTAACGTCTCTGCCTTCAGACCTTTCAGTTTCCCAAGAAGCTTCTCCCGATTAATGGCAACTTCATACATTTCCGAACCCTGGCACTCTCAAACTTCTGGTACGCTGCTAATGTCTATCACAGTGAAAACATGCAAAATACGTATTGAGTTCATCTGCCATGTGCTTTTCTCCCATTACTACCTCTCTCGCATATGTTTCCAGCGGTCAGATATCTGCTCGCGCATCTCTTTTAAACTTTATCAATCTGAAGAATCATTTGGTGGCGGTTGGCATCTGCCTCTCTAAAAGGATAATGGGTGATGATTATCATCATCACAAGCCTGGGCGGAAGGTATGGAGATCCTGAGATGCCCAGTCTTCAAGGTCCCCCTCTCGGCCTCACCGTGTAGGAAAGATTATGAAGCAATATGTTTGGGGCGAGCTTGGCAGCATGAGCTGCCTGAAGGATGTTCAAGTACATCCAGCTGCCTTAGTAGCTCCACTCCGGATTTGTTTTCTGGATCTACTCCCGTAGCGTTCATTTCTCCCGAGGTTGCCCAGAAGGCAGTGGGGCTATTTACCCATACTGGGGATATGGTTCACAAGTACCAGGGCGTGTCTACAAAGGGT
Source organism: Hemitrygon akajei (assembly GCF_048418815.1). NCBI lineage: Eukaryota > Metazoa > Chordata > Chondrichthyes > Myliobatiformes > Dasyatidae > Hemitrygon > Hemitrygon akajei. The sequence goes on from NC_133147.1 coordinate 33,683,027, forward strand.
GGGTCTGCGTGGTATGTGCGCAGCGGCCAGACCTTGCACTCCCCGTTCTCTTTAGTTCAGCCAGTCCGAAGCAGAAAGTGAAAGCGACAAGCTCTACCACATTAGACGCATCACAGCAACTATTTTGACACCAAAACATATGGTATCCTCCTTAATACTATTGGTTTGCTTACTTTCGTATTGCATCTGTTCCTTCTTAATGACGTTTGGTTGCCTTCTGACTGTTTAAGTAACTTGCCAATCCTCTAACTCCCCCATTATATTTTGCTCTATTAGATGGCTTCTCTTTGGGTTTTATTTTGGCATTGAGGTCTTTTGTTATCCACGGTTGTGTAGGCTCGACATTAGAAAACTTCTTCATCTTTGGTATGTATATGTACTGTGCCTTCCAAATTGCTTTCAGAAATTCCAGCCGTTGCTGCTTTGCCGTCATCCCTGCCAGTGTTCTGTTCCAGTCTCTTTTTGTCAAATTCTTCCTCATGGATTTGTAATTCCCTTCACTGGAATACTGACACATCCAACTTTAGCTTGTCCTTCGCAAACTTCACTGTGAATTGTATCATATTATGATCATTTTCCCCGGAGAGTTCTTCTACCTTACGTGCTCTAATCATTTACCGTTCATTTCACAATGGCCAATCCAAAATAGCTGGATTCTGGGCTACTGGGCTCCAGCATGAGCAGCTCTAAAAAGCCATCTTCCAGGTATTCTAGAAGTACACACTTTTGGGATCCAACATCAATATGATTCCCACGACCTACCTGCATGACTATTGTAGCATTTCCCATTACACCTGTATTTTCTATGTCCTGTTGTAACTTGTTGACTTCATCCATACCATTGTTGGAGGTCTGTATATAACTCCCATCAAGGTCTTTTTATCCTTGCCGTTCCTTAACTCTGTTCACAACGTTACAAAACCTTTCGACCCTATGCCTCCTATTTTTAATGATGTGATTTCAATTTTTACCAATAGCGCCACGCCACACCCTCTGCCTGTCCTTTAGATAAAATATGTATCCCTGGACGTTAAGCTCCCAGCTCTCAGCTTCTTTGACTCATGATTTAGTGATGCCCACAAGGTCATACCTGCCAATCTGAAACTGTGCTGCAGGTGCATCGGCCTTATTCCGCATACAGCGTGCATACAAACAAATCACCTTCAGTCCTGTATTCGCCCTTTTCTATTTTGTCGCCTTTTGCATTGTAACATCATGTTGACTGTAATTCTGCCCTATTATCAGTCTCCCCTTGCTTGGAGTCTCACTAGACACTGGCTCTGTTTGTAAACCTGATGCTCAGCAGTATCACTCCGCTTCTCATCCCCCTACAAATTAGATTACTTCATTTAAAAAAATAGATTAAATGTACTTTATTATGAATCGTAAAGCCTTGCACCTACTGTTACAAATTACGCCTATTTGAAAGTGATAATAAAGTTAAAAACAGTGTGCCAATTAAGTTTCCGTACAAACATCTTAAATGTTGTGTCATCGAGAAGGAATATGCGACATTCTCCTTCGGAAGCTTGAAGAAAAGAATAAAGAAAATATATTCTATTGTGATATCCTCGATGAACGATGTCCGATGAGCTGTGACTCAATGATAGAAATAGCTTACGTTAATTGTTTGTTTACTGGGCTGTCTCTGATGCGACTAATAAGCTGGTAACCTTTCCTTAGACAGTACAGCATCGTCTCCCTTATAAAAGCTTTCAAATCAGTCTGTAGTTTTCGGCAGCAGGAGCATGATAATCTGATCGTCACCTCACACGGAAAATGGAATATCCAGCAATTTACTACATAGAGTGTGTTTATTATCCTGTACTGACTGCGATTGGTATCCCCAGTAAGTAACTGGAGTATGTATGCGACTTCTTCCTCCTCTATCTGCTGCTCTGCCTTTTATTTCGCCGAAAAACCATTAGCCACGGTGCTGTGTGCCGAGGACTGTCAGCCTGATCAGGTTTGAAGTATATGCTTTCTCCCTCTGGTCTTACACTTCGTTCCTTGTTGCTGGTTTCTTTCTCAGCTGTAACAACTAAGTTAGCACTAATATGGATCTTGTTTCAGCATTTTACCTTGCCCGACCTTCCAAAACATTCTCTTTTTTTTATCGTTCTAAGTCTGATTTGGCATCAATGCCCAAGGCTGAAGCTTTACAACAACAATATAAAAGGTTACCGTCACCACAATATGTTCAGGGAGCTTTCCCTTTCATCCAAGGCACACGGAACTGTTCAGCGCAGAAACAAGATATTCGATATATCTCGTCCTTCCTGAAACTATTTGAACTGCTTACTCCCTTAGCCCTGAACCCGGACCACAGTTATTTAATACCATCCTGCAACAAAAGAGCTGGTTTTCAATATAATTGTCCAAACATTTTTCCATTGTAACAATAACCAAAAAATATATAAATCTCCCGTTTAACGTTTTCGACGTTTTTTTCAGTCTTCAATTTTAACTATGCGGGTTCCTGTACTCACCTGTGTTACGTCAGAAGAAACAGTCCATCTGGGTCCATTACATTTATTCTGTCAACGCTGCCTTCAGCTTTGTCAGTTCCTATGATGGACCTTGTGCGTTTGTAACTAACTCGTATTTTCTTCCTTGCAGTTAATTTGTTGGCCATTGTGATCCTGTGTCGTGGAAAATGCGGACTCTCCAAATGCATCACCCGTTACCTGGTGGCGATGGCAGCAGCTGATGTCATGGGCGTTATCATTGGCGTTGCATTGGAGCGGATCAATAATATTTATGTTTTTGCGAGATTTTTGCTCATCACTCCAATTTGCGCGGCGACACTTGTGTTTCGGCTCACACTGATGGACTGTTCAGTCTGGCTGACGGTGGCTTTCACATTTGATCGATGTGTTGCAATTTGCAGTCAGAAGTTGCGGAAACGATTTTGCACCGAGAGGACGGCGATTATAATGGTAGCGATTGTGGGCATAGGGAGCTGCTTAGAGCGTGTTCCATTTTACTTTTCAGTAGATCCTTTCATGATTATTGACAACGTTCCATGGCGCTGTATTGGCAGGGCAGATTACTTTACTTCACCAGTGTGGAAAGCTTACCAGCTGTTTAATAGTATCATTACCCCTTTATTGCCAATCGGTTTAATTCTATTGTTCAATGCTATAACAGTCAGACATATTATAGCGGCAAACAGAGTCCGCCGAGGACTCCGGAGCAGCAATGACGATAAGAAGGATTCAGAGGTGGAGAACCGGAGAAAGTCAATGGTTTTGCTGTTCGCTCTATCAGCCAATTTTATTTTATTGTGGCTTCTCTTCATAGTCTCTACTATGATCTGGCAAGCTCAGAATTATTTTTACACAGACAGATATCTTAATTCTCCATCGTTTATCCTGCAAGAGTTCGCGGTCATGTTGCAATTCCTCAGCACCTGCACCAACACGTGTATCTACACACTGTCCCTGAGGAAATTCAGGGAAGAGATGAAGAAAGGAGTGAAACAACTGGTCACATTAAATGGCCGACTTTGTAGATAAACCGTAAGTCGAATTCTCCGTTTTGTTATGAGATCACATAAATTTTCCGAATCATCCGTAGGTCCGATAAATGCACCATGAATCAGAGAAGCCAGGTGCGTAAAGCTTAGAAACCTGTTTTTCCAGGAAAACCAAGAAAGTTAGTTTAGTTAAATGTCCCAAGGAATAAAGGGTTACTGATATGATTTCTACAGTGGCAGAATTATACTTCAGATCAATGGATTAATACCGGAGGTTTGTGAAAAGAAGCAGGGGATGCTGGTGTGATTCTTACACTGGTAGAATTCTGTTGTAATTGTCCGGAGTTTTGGTCCACTGACAACGCGTCTACATCCTCTGTGACTAACGGTGAAATTTACCTTGAATATTACAATCCTGTGTCAGATAAAGAGAGTTTACGAATTTAACTAACGAATGTTCTTTGAGGAAACATGTTGTCCCTTGCCAAATGGAAGTATGAAACCTGTAGCAAATGAAACCCTCCTCTGACACGTCTGTTGTCCTATCTTGCTGTCTTCATAGAAAGAACCGGTTTCAAAAATGCAACTGCAATGTGCCCTCACAATATGCCATCGTCATATGTTTCGGGTAATGCAATGATTTATCGAATCCTTATCGTTTCACTATACGACTTTAGGCGCGTCAAAGGCAAGCTATTTCTCCATAATCATAATCAAATGTGGGGCATCTCCGCGACTTTATAACATGTACGTTTGTTTCCCATGTTTATGGCATATTTTTCGTTATATTTCCATCAAAATAACGTGTTTTTAATCAATGGCTTATCACCGAATCTATCAATCGATTAAGGTCACTGAGATTCGTACCGAGCTGATTCTGAACTTTTCAGGACGATTGTCTTCTTCGGAATGTTTTAACGTGGAAAGCTGTGTCGAAGACCTGGGACCTGAAGACGGGTCTTCAACCAGAGCAGTTAATTCCCTCTCCCTCTCCCTCTCCCTCTCCCTCTCCCTCTCCCTCTCCCTCTCCCTCTCTCTCTTCACAGTTGTTTCCTCACCTTCTGTTTTATCTGGGGGGTTTCTTTTCGTTTTCGTTTCTGTTTCAGATTCCACTTTCTACAGGTTCACTCTGTTAGATTGTGTTGGCTCGGAGACAAACTAAGTTCGTTTATTTCAGAGGAGTTCCCCTTCAATATCATGTCGAGAAACGTTCTTCAGCAGTGAGACCAATCTTAAATTTCCACGTCTTTCCTGATAAAAATGCATGCATGTACATTATGTGCTTTTAGGATAATATAGCAGTTATATGTGTCTCCGCACAACCACAGGAAGTTACGTATCAGCGGCACCTCACAATTCAGAGAAATTCAAAGATACAGATTATTTAAAGATCAGGCCCTTCTGGCCCTGCAAACCACACCGGCCAGAAATCCACCAAATTAAACCGAGCTTCATCATGGGATAACTTACCTCTTAACCTACTAACTGTTCGGGCTTGGGAATGTGGGCGGAAACCCAGACATACAAGGAGACTTACACAGGAGGTAGGAACTGAACTCTGAATTCCGACGACACGGGCTGTGATGACGACTTTTACTCCGCTCTTCGTTGCACTGAGGTTGAGTCTGTCGGCTTCCTCCTGCTCCGGGTCTGCAGGCTCCAGGAAGTCTACTCCGCTCTGTTGAACTCAGACGGAGGCTGTGGGCCAGCTCCAGCTGCTCCGGGCTTCATGCCTGAAACCCCACTTTCGTTCTACATGCCATTTTTGAACGATTTGTTTTCTCCCTCTCCCCACACTGAGTGTTCTTTTAGGTTCCTTCTTTAGTGGCTCTCCGTAAGGAGACGAACCTCAAGGTTGTATAATACAAACATACTTTTATAATAAATGTACTTTCAACTTTGAACGTTGAACTCAGACCTTTGAACGCACAGCATGCTCCTATTCAGTATATCACTCTCAGAAGAACACTGCCTTTTCAGCGCTGCTATGGAAGTTAGCCTGAAATCGGATCTGGAAATTTAGAAGCAGGATTGGAAGCAATGAATGATTAGGGAAAGTCAGCAGGGTTTTGTCCATGAGAAGTCCTCTCTTAGTAACTTGACAGAATATTTCAATTAGGAAAATAAGCATATTGACCACGGCAATGCAAACATAAACAGCTGGAGGAGCTCAGGGCGTCGAACAACATCTTTATAAGGAATTCAATTGATAGTGAATTTGTGTGAAAACTGAATTGAGTTTGTGGGAAAATCTTGCGCCAGGACTCGATCAGAGACCAGTGACCAGTGATGTACCTCCAGGATCAGTGTTGGAACGCTTGATAATTCTCATATATATTATGACTTAGATATGAATGTGGGATTCGTAAGTTTCCTGAGGAATGGAAAACTGCAAACGTTATTCCAGTCTTTACGATGGGAAGGAAGCAAGGGACAGAAAATCATTGGCTAGTTAGCAGGACATCAGTAGCTAGTGAGATACTGGTGTCCATTATTCATAATCAGTTTCGGGGTGCGTGATAAAACAGGCCGAAATGACGATGGTTTCCTGAAGGTGAAATCTTTTCTGCTGGAATGCTTGAGGAAACAGCATGCATGTTACACAAAGGAGAATCAGTGTCCGCTGTTTGCTTGTAATTTAATGTGGCGTTTGGCAAGGTGCGGCACGTGAGGTTGCTAAACTTGTAATTACAGGAAGGATACTAGTCAGGTTTGAATATTGGTTGATTGGCCAGAGGCACAGAGTGCTGGTTGGCTCTCGGTCATTAGTAATGTGGCACAGGGGTCGGTGTTGGGGCCGCTTCTTTTCACAATATAAATGAATGATTATAATGATTGTTATGTCTTTGTGAACAGTTTTCCGGGCTTGGAAAGGAATTTGGAGTTGAAGGCAGTTCTGAGGAAGCAGGGAGTCTACAGAAGGACTTAAACATTTTGGGAAAATGGCAAAGAAGAGGAAAATGAAATATACTGTAGGCACGAGCATAGTCATGCACCTGAGCAGAAGAAATAAAGGCGTAGACTATTTTCTAGAATCCAGAAATCAGATGTGAAAATGGACCCCAGATTTCTTGAAGTATTTCCTGAAGCTTAACTTAAAATTTAAGTCGTTGGTATCCAAGGCAAATGCAATGGTAGCTATCTTTTCCAACTAGAATATAGAAGCAATGTGTAATGTTCAGCTTTGTCAGTCATTGGTCAGACCGCGCTTGGACTATTGTAAACAGTTTTGTGCCGCTTATCTAAGAATGGGAGTGCTGACATTGCAGAGGGTTCAGAGGAGGCTCACGGGAATGATTTCGGGTACAAAAAGATAAACGAAGAACCAGAGTTTGATAGCTGTTTGAGGCCAAATTATTGTGTATATTTGAAAGTTAGGTTGACAGGATCTTGACTCGTCAGGGCGTCAAAGATTACGGGAAGAAGAAAGGAGAATGAGGTTGAGGAAGGGTAGTAAAACAAACATAATGCAATGGGGGAGCAGACTTGATAGACCGAACGCCCTGGTTCTGCTCCTAGTTTTATAAACTTATCTGTGTTTTGAAAAAGCGGTACCATCCTGTAAATAGTCGGCGCAATTGTTCGTGGCCAAAATATGATATCAAGCAGCGATCGTATGTGGAATGTAATACTTATGTTAGAAGTGATGGATTGCGGGAGAGTAAATAAGGCCAGGCATAAACTGTACGTGATAGGGCCCCGTGGAGAACTAACGAACACAGACACCTTGGGGTATAACAGTAAATCTTCGAAAGTGGCATCACAGATCGGGAGGGTGCTAAGCAAGGCGCATGAGATGTCTCCGATTTTTATTTATTTGTTTGTTTGTCTGTTATTGGGATATTGTGTGGAATTGGCCCTTCTGGCCCTTCGAGCGGCGCCGCCCAGCAACCCCCGATTCTACCCTAACCTAATCACGGGACAATTTACAATGACCCTACAGTCGACCAACCACTGCATCTTTGGACTGTAGGGGGAAACTGGAGCACCCAGAGGAAACCCCCGAGGTCATGCAGAGAATGTGCAAATTCCTGACAGAGAGCGGCGTGAATTGAACCCGGGTTGTTGGTACTGTAAAGCGTTCTGGAATCCACTACGTTACTGTGTCACATTTCATCGGTCGTGGCACAGAATAAGAGACAGGATGTGACATCATAACTTTAGAAAACATTGGCCGGACCGTGGCACAGCTGGAGCACTGTTTGCAGTTATGATCACCGCAAAACAAAGTGCTCTACACGTGTGCGAAGAGTCTGATAGAGTGAGGGTTAAACTGATAAGAAGTAGAAAAGGAAACATCTGTCTGGAGTCGGAAGGGGAAGGACGGTTCTTAATGATGTAACGAAAATATTTTAAAACTTATGCCTGTTCTTTCCTGATGAGGAGCAAAAGCTATTCGCAAATAAATGAGGCACTGCACCCGTGTTATAGGCTCTAAAGCGCAGTATTAGTTAAATAATGAATAAAATGCGGTAAAAATGAAGATACTTAACGAAGTAGAGAACGAAACAAAACTGTACTTAAAATTCATTGATGATTTGATCCACTATAATCCACTTAATGCCGGAGGGAAACAATGTTGTGAGACAACATTTTATCCAAATACTTTCAAAGATCTAACAACATTTATCCAAGTAATTTTCCATCCACTAATGGTTACCAGCCGGACCTTCCTGTCTCTAATGACAGGCAACCTGGGCACATAACGTAGACACAGAGACAGCAGATCTATAAAAAGACAAAGAAAAGGAATAACACTTATGACCAACCGATTATCTATTGCTATTCCTGATCAGAAAAAAAACTATTCTCTCACCAGCACCTAATCGCAACGTTGTGCGATCATGTACACCTCCAGGCTATAGACCAGTACTGACAATAGACAATAGGTGCAGGAGTAGGCCATTCTGACCTCCGAGCCAGCACCGCCATTCAATCCGATCGTGGCTAATCATCCACAATCAGTACCCCGTTCCTGCCTTCTCCCCATATCCCTTGACTCCGCTATCTTTAAGAGCTCTATCTAACTCTTTCTTGAAAGCATCCAGAGAATTGGCCTCCATTGCCTTTTGAAGCAGAGCAGTCCAGAGAGATACAACTCTCTGGGTGAAAAAGTTTTTCCTGAACTCCGTTCTAAATAGCCTACCCCTTATTCTTAAACCTTGGCCTCTGGTTATGGACTCCACCAACATCAGGAACATGTTTCCTGCCTCTAGGGTATCCAATCCCTTAATAAGCTTATATGTTTCAATCAGATCCCCTCTCATCCTTCTAAATTCCAGTGTATACAAGCCCAGTCGCTCCAATCTTTCAACATGTGCTCTCAAAATATGGCTGTAGACCAGTTCCCTTGTAATTTCCCAAAATATTCTCACATCGGCTACTAACATCATTTGTCTTACCTGTACATTAGAGCACGTATCAAAGACGAGTCAAATTTAAACCTTTCTTTACAAATTACTGGGACCTTGGCGGTTGTTCAGACAGCGTAAAACAGACTGATACTCTTGGTCGTATTGAAAGAAGTTGTACTGGAGTTTTGAACAAAACGTTGCAGTGGATTATTCTCCGGGTCCAGACGGGGCAGTGCTTAGATGACGGAACAGGAACAACATGGGAACAGACCCTCTGTTCCACAATGTTATGCTGAACCTATTACATTATCCTATGTTTCTACAGGAAACACCGGAAGAGGTTGATGCACCCATGGGCAATCACCTTTTCGGGCTGACTGGCCACAGGAATAGCAAAAGCTATTGGTTGGAGGTTAGAGGTTGGAGCAAATGCTCTTCCCTTTTTCAGGAAAGGGAATAGAGATAACCGTGGAAATTATAGACAAGAGGGTCTTTCTTCAAAGCTGGGAAAGTTACCAGACACAGTTGGTCCCCCTACTGATAATCTGCTGCACTGGAGATTGTTATTTCGTGAACAAAGTCATCGGAAAGACATTGAAGCTAGTAGATACTGCAGTGTTTTATTAAAGAAAGCCAAGCAGTAGGCATCATAAAGACACTCTTGGAGGAACAGTCTTCTCGACTCAACATTACATGACGTTTCTAGATACTAAGTATCAAAGGGAACAGCAGGAAAATTTTGTTGTTGCAATGAATCTACAGTTATTGCTTTGAATTACATATAGCTTTCACATACCTACGTCTTCGCATTCATACACCAGACACTGAAAACGAGTGTTAATCGGTATTGTCTGGTTTGCAATTAACTCCTCTCCACAGCTCCATGAAAACTATTGTTCAGGGCTGCAGCTTAAATTCAATCTACGACCCATGTTCATGTCTGAAGATTGGCTGCTGGTAAAATCCATATATGCTATACACCCTAACTCCAGATACACGGTAACAGAGATCATTTCGAAGTATGATGATGTTTTTACCATGTTCTTCGGTGAGATAAAGCATGTAGGGCAACGAATACGCCAGTCTGTCTCTGTCACCTGAAGAAATTGCAGCGTAGCTTGGTCAAAAACAGCTCGCCAACAAGGCCGGTAACTAAAATTCTCAAACGGAAATCTAGGTACTAACACCGCGGCTGACAGGAATATCAAAATATACAACCAATACCGCTGGTATTCAGCGTCAGTCGACTCGATAATTCACTTTCTCAGGCACGGCTGAATTCAACCAGGCAGTCTAACGTTGCAGGGCTTTGCTCAAGTCTCGACAAGGGCTACAACGAAACGAAGGGAGTTCAGTACCGCCATAATGAAATAATAATTAGCAGACACGTGCATATTCACGAGCGCAATTGCCGAATCTGCTGCGCTGCCGAGTCCGTGGTTGTGAGATATCAGTGCAATTAGAGACATTGGTAAAGAATGCTGTTGGGATGCTCCCATTCATTCTTTCTGAGCTTTGAGCATAAGACTCAAGAAGTCAAACTGCAGATGATAAACACGTGGGTATGCCGTACTTGGATTACTGTGTGCTGTTCTAGTCACCACTTTATAGGAAGGATGTGCAGTAAAGGTACTTTGCAATGGAGCCGTGGACCTTAGTGTTAGGGTTGACGGTAGGGTTGGGGGGTCTATATATGAGGCTGGGTTGAGGAGTTCCCTGTCATGAAGTATGTGGGGCAGTGTCCAATAGTTGGATATACCGTTTCCCATCGAGCCCTCCTACACTGCGGAGATCCCAGTCAAGATATGGAAAGTTAAAATCACCGACTGTTACAGCCTCTTGTCTCTTGTAACAGGTTCGCTGCAAATTAGCTCCTCTAAATCGCGTCGTCTGCTGTGTGGTCCAGATTACACTCTGTTCCACCCAGAAAGCTGCAATAGACGAGCTTTCCCGTCTGTCCTGCCTGAGAATTGCCACGACGTTTTCCCTGACTCGTAACGCCACTCCTCTCCCTCTAAACGCTCACGAAAAATCACCTCTGAAACAATAGATCCGGAGCTTTGCACTGCCAATCCTGACCCTCCTGCACCCAAGTCTCGCAATAATAATAATATCATAATTCCACATGTTGGTCCATGCCCTAAGCTCATCCGCCTTTCCTGTAACACTCTCTGCTATATTCTACCTGAGATTTATCTTCTTACAGGCATCCAGAGGAAAATAAAGAAAATCAATAGGATTAATGAGACAGTATACATAAACAAGGAACGATAAACAACTAATGTGCAAAAGAAGATAAATTGTAAAAGTAAATAATACCGAAAAGATGTGAGAACAACTTAGGCTCGGGTCATCCTTTGCCCTGACCTTTTTCATCCTTCAGCTTTTCTTCAAAACTTTCCAGGATCTCAGGTCGATATTTCCTCTGCGCCTGCTGTACGCTCAGAGACAGTAAGGTCGGTCTGCACTGTTTGGCTTTGCCTTCTACCTGTCCCGATGATTTGCATTGCAGGAAGACAGGGTGGTAAAGAGGGCATTTGGCACGGCACCGAGTACATGCGTTGGGCATTGTATTATTTTTCCACAACGCGCTGCTGAGGCTGAATATGGAACATTGCGCCCAGCACTGGTCACCCTACTGTGGGAAATATGCCATTATACGGGGAAGTGTGCCGAGGGGTTTAATAGGATGTGCCCAGAACTGCACTACCAAGAGAGGTTGAGAACGTCTGGTCCAAATAATATTCCTTTCTCACACTATATATTATTTTGTAATTGAACGTAATTTTGTGACTTTGCGCTGCAATGCTACCACGAAACATGACATCTCTCATCAGTGATAATATACATGATTCTGAAGTCTGGAGTTGGGCATATTTTTCATTGCATTATATGAGACTGGGAAGTGACATAACTGAAGTGTACAAAATCATGAGAACTATGAATAGGTCGACGAGCATCCGGCTTTTTTTCAAGTTGGGAACCAAGAACTAGAGGACAAGAGAACATTGGGGTGGGGGAGTGCAACAGTCTAACCAGTACTCACCACCGTCTGTGTGAAGAAGCTGTCAGGAAGGGGGAACGTCAGGTGATGACGTAGGATCGAGACGCTGGAACCCAGCTCTCCCGTAAAAGATCAATAAATTAATGTTTAAGTGAAGAAACGTTAGTCAATACTTTCTAAAAGTTACTTATAAACTACTCCGGATTGTTTCAGGTTATGCCTCACAAACAGAAGATGAAGAATACTACCGTGAAGACAACGCAAGTTGGAGCAGAATCAAGGCCCACTTCTGCCAAAGAACCGTGGGGTCAAGTACATTTCACCTCCGGCGATACAGAACAGGAAACTGCGGCAACATCGATCAATCCCAAAGAAAGAGACCAACCAGAACTGCGCAAACGTGAAGGAATGAGCATGCGCAAACGAGAGCATTCAGAACTACAAATCCCAGTTACGACTGAAACCGAAAGTGAAAGTGAATCTGAGGGAGAGTCAGAATCTCTGGAAAAATCAGACGAAGATGGAGGTAAAAGTTTTTCTGGAAATATAGAAAAGACTTTGATGCAAATAATGCGTAAATTAGGCGCATTAAAAGTAATCAAAAGAAAAACGACAAATATGGAGGTTATGTTTGATAAAATGACAAAAAGTCAGGAAAAAATGGAAAAGAGAATTATAGATGTGGAAACTACAACGGAAGACATGGTTGAAAGAATGAATAAAATGGAAGATGATAATACTGCCGACATCATAAAGAAAACAATATATGGAAAAAAATTGATAAGCTTGAAAATTTTAGTAGACGAAACAATATTAAAATTGTTGGACTTAAAGAAGATATAGAAGGAGAAGATCCAATAATTTTTTTCAAAAATGGATCCCTGAAAAATTGGAAATGGAAAGAGAAACTCTAATTGAGATCGAAAGGGCTCATAGAGCCTTAAGGTCAAGACCTCAAGCTGATCAAAATCCACGATCAATTGTGATAAAATGCTTCAAATACCAAGATAAAGAAAAGATCCTGAAGGCAGCTGCCCAATGTGCCAAAAAGAGAAACGGGCCAGGGAAGGCAGTTCTTTTTTATCCTGATATAAGTTATAACCTTTTGAAGAAAAAGAAGGAATTTAACCCAGCGAAAAGAGTCTTATGGGAAAACGGTTATAAATTTATGATGCGTCACCCAGCAACACTGATAATTTTTTTGGAGGAGGGAAAAAGAAGATTTTTTACCGATTATCGAGAAGCGGAGGAGTTCGCACAAAAACTTCCAGTTATTCACTAATTACACACTTCCAAGTTTAATGGATTAAAGATGAAGATAGAGACAGTGAACGGAAGTGATGGACATTTAAGGATGATACAGGGGAGCAAAGCAAAATTTCAGAAATACTAATTGAGAACAGTATTTTTTTCTTCTTATATATATACTTTTTTATGTTGCGGGGGGGGGGTCTGGGGAGCTTTGGATCGGTTACTGCGGGACTCACGTGTGTAATCATGGCGATCGCCATGACCCGTACAACAGAGGGAGGTAATGTTGTGTTCTTTTTCTTCACAACATTAGTAGGGGGGTATTTTGTTTTTTTCTTTATACTCTATTTTTCTTCTATCTTTCTGCCTGGATGATCGGTGGGGACACACATAACAACATGGAGAATTTTTAAAAGATTTCCCAAGATACCACGAAAGTTGAAAGATTATGTATTATTATAGATTGGAGAAACATAATTTTTAAAAAATGACTAATTTACTGAATTTTTAAAGTTTTAATGTTAATGGGCTTAATGGACCGGTAAAAAGAAAATCAATTTTAACATACATTTAAAAAATGAATACAGTTATAGCTTTTTTTAGCCTGTGCGTTAGAAGCCCGTTTTCCAACTGGAGCAGCAAACCTAGTATCCCCAAATGTGCCAACGAATAAAGTGTTGCTGATGTGATATTTACGTTGACAGATTTACATTTAAATCATTGGATTAATACAGGATTCTTGGCCAAAGAACCGTGACATTCTGGTGTGATTCATACATTTGTAGAATTATATGCCAATTGACTGATCATCGATCCACTGAACACACGCGCACCCTCCTAGAGTCCAGAGAACTGAGGAAGCACACTCTCCCCTGAAAATGGCAAATAGACAACAGAAAACAAATGAAACGCTGGTCTGACACGTGAATTGTCCTGTCTGGCCGACTTCATGTATCAGAAATGCACCTCGACATCACCTTCTCAATAGAACATCGCTTTATTTTTCGGGTGATGCAATGATTTATCTGATCAATATGATTTCATTCTGGGAATTTCGCAGCGCCATAGGCAAGCTATGTGTCCAACGTCATGAAGAAGAGAAAGTATACAGATGCTGGAAATCCAAGCAACGCACACAAAATGCTGGAGGAACTCTCCGGGTCAGGCAGCATCTGTCGAATGGTCTCGGCCCAAAATGTCGACTGTACTCATTTCAATGATACAGCCTGGTCTGCTGAGTTCCTTCAGCATTGTGTGTGTGTGCTGCCCAAAATCACGTAAGCGTCAAATTTATGCACATGCTTTCGAGAGCTTAAGGAGGTTAATATTGAACCAGGGTTTCTTCACAGTGTCGCTGTGTTCAGGTACTTTCCCTGATAGAAAGTCTAGAGTTTATTGCCTGGCTTAAGAATATCTTGGCAGTGAAAACGAGGTTGATTTTTTATCCATAGTGATGCTGTTTGCTTCGTGCAACAGGTTATTTTTATTCTTACTCTGAATCTGTTATGAGGTAGGAAAGCTTGGTGAAGGTCATTGATGAAAAGTTCAAGCAACGGTCTTGTCACGAAACCTCAGCAACAAAAAGGAGTTTATGCTTAGGCGGAAGGGTTTCACCCTGCCGCCTCATACTGATCTGTCTTCATACTGGTAAGTGCGAACATGTCTGGTATCTTCCTTTCAAACTGCAGCTCCGCTTTTAACATTTCCTCTCAGACGGCAAATGACCTTAATGACTCCATCTTATCGGTTATTTTCTCGTTGAAAATTCGTGGAAAACTTTGCAAGAGGCTATAACATTTTTGTCTAATTTCACCACTTTCTTTTACTTTATATCGAACAATGTTTATTGCTGAATTGAAAAATTTCTCCCGCCGCCATTCCTTTCTTTCTTTATTGGCAACATTATTGTTCAGTGATATTTAACTAAAAATGGAGAGGTTCAAACGGAACGTAAGGCCACTTGATGTCCGATCACAGAAGATATTTTGCAACACTGTAGAATATTTGTCCTGTTCTCAGAGCCACTACCGGACGAATAATGTTCTTTTTAATTTTATGAAAATCTCAGATGTATTACTTGGCTACTTAATGCTGATTGCTGAAATGGGAATTCTTTATCATTTAAAATCATATGCATTTACTAAATTGCCTTCAAAAATTGTTTTATTGAGATGAAGGAATAAATCATATCACATACTTTTTGTGCACAGTCACTGATATTGAGCTAATCTGCCTCTGATGGCATTTATCTAATACCCTTCGTATCACTAATATTTTTCCACAATACCGACTGACTTCCTGCGCTACACCGCTGGCAGTGCAGTGAGGTCATCTATCTCGCATTGTTAATACCATTGCACACAAAACTAGAAGAATTCTTAATTGCTGCTTTCATAAAATCGTCACGGTCAACCAGTCACTATTAACCACATTAACCAGTCACGCTTATTAGCTCTCAGCTGAACTCCCGAACCTTCGGGAATCGGTGAACCATTCTTCGTCAGTTCTCTACCCTTCGAGCTATTTGGTATGAGTAACACTATTGTAAATCTGGCTCTGGCTTGCGGCTTGATATAAGGGGTGATAGCCACCGGCCGGGCCAAACTTCAGAAATCTCGATTGGGTGGAGATATGTCCCATTTTACACATCAGTGCCTCGAAGTAACAACAGTTTTACGACGAACTAACAACAGTTCAAAAAAAGGGGACCAATCTTATTAAAAAATCTGTTGCGCAATGTTAGAGCTCAGAAATACAGCCATTCGTCTACCACCGACCTCCTCCGATCGTCGCTGCCCTTCGGACCCTCGTTCTAAGTCCTCCCCGTCCGGCAGTCTACCAATACTCTCCATTCGCGAAAAGTGAAAATCTTTCTTCCAGCTCACAAGAAAGAACTAACTTTCTAACCTTTCTAACTCCATTATCTCTGGTCATAACCTAAACATTGCTGCTACAGTGAAGCCATTACATTATAACTGAAACCCTACAACATGTTACACAATCAAGACACAAAGCACAAAGTCTAGGCTCAAGCCATCAGAGCTTTCTGGGTTATTCAGGCACACAAACCTCCAACTTCTGTGACAAGTTTGGTACCTAATTTTCTCATAAGATGTTTTCCGAATAGACTATCCAAAATGCCTCCTCCACAGTATACACTCTTTTGATTATTACATCACCATCGTTATACAGACGTCAACTTACTTAGTTTATGCTACAATAACGCAACACTGTTAAACTATAAATACTACTCACAAAAGCTCTCGCCTAAGACGATATAATCTGATGTTTTTAAGTTTAAATGTTTCATATTATTTCCCCAAGCTTTCTTTCAGTCTTTTCACAATTAAAATGAAAACTTTTTATTTGCAATTTGGACCTCAACGCCTTAGCCTGCTGCAGTAGAAACTACACCTGTACATATTTACAATTGCTCTTGTAAGATAGTCATTACCGCGGGATCGAACTGATCCGGTACCATCAAAATACATTCAATACTGTGAAGCTGTTAGAACACCAGGAGGTAAATTATCATATCTGTTTAAATTTATTGCTGCGGACAATAAACTCTTATCCTCTTGTTGAAACTTCCGATATTTCCACTACATTCCTCACTTTTCCCTCAGCCTGAGAGGCCAATACAAAAGGGTTGTGAGTGCATGCTTGCTGCCATCAGTCACCGCCAGCATTTTGATGGGGATCCATGTGAAATAGGTTGTTACAGCACCTACCAACAGCCTTTCAAGGCACTATATCGAAGGCAGGTAACCTTGGATTCCTGTTGGAAGTAACCGCCCTATTCCCGGTATCTGCATCCGCCTCACAGCCCAGCAAGGAATGTTTCCTCTTGTGTTTGGTTCTCGCTCCCGCCACCGGACAGACTTTGCAACATACTTAGGTCCCACTCTGGCCGGTTCAAGAACTGTCATTGCTGTACGACCTTGGATTCCGGAAAGTATGCTCTCATATTTCTTTTAGGACTTCTGCAATGGCAGCATATCCTTTATAACATAAGGGATGCAATCCAGCTCGCAATATTCCAAGTGAGGCCTCACCAGTGTTCTTAAAGCCTCAACATGACATCCTTGCGTTTATATTCTGGTCCTCTTGAAGTGATTGATAGCATCCCATTTGCCGTTCTCACCACCAGCCCAACCTGAAAATATCAGTTTGAGAAATCTAAACAAGGACTCCCAAGTCCCTATGTGTCTCCCCTTTTTGAATTTTTCTACATTTATGAAATAGCACATCCTTTTCTTTCTTCTAACAAAGTGCATGAGAATACACTGAACACGGTATTCCATCTGCCACTTCTTTACTCATTCTCCTAAACTATTTAAGTCCTTCTGCAGTGTATCTACTTCTTCAAAACTACCTGCCCCTCCACATTGTTTTGTATCGTCCGCAAACTCTGTAGCAAAGCCGTCAATTCTGTCACCAAAGTCATTGATAGGCAATGTAAAAAGAATTGGTCGCAACACTGACCCATGTGGAGCACCATTGGGCATCGGCAGCCAAGCACAGATGGCTCCCTCTATTCCCAGTCTTTGCCTTCCACAAATCACCCACAGCTTTATCCATGCTGATATATTTCTAATAATGTCCAGGGCTCTTAGCTTGTTAAGCAGACTCGTGTGTGGCACTTTGTCAGAGGCCGTCGGAAAATCGAAGTACGTAACATCTTTGTCTGTCAGACATGTAATTTCTTCAAATAATTCCAACATATTGCTCAGGCATAATGTTCCATTGAGGGATCATTGCTGATTACGGCCTATTTTATCGTGTAAATTCAAACATCCTGAAACCACGTCGTTAACAATCAATTCCAATATCTTCCCAAACACTGAGGCCACACTAAATGTCCTATAAATTCCATTCCTCTCTCTCTCTCTCTCTCTCTCTCTCTCTCTCTCTCTCTCTCTCTCTCTCTCTCTCTCTCTCTCTCTCTCACTCTTACACTCTCTCTCTCTTTCTCTCTCTCTCTCTCTCACTCTCACTCTTACACTCTCTCTCTCTCTCTCTCTCACACACACACACACACACTCCCCTCTCTGTCTCTCTGTCTCTCTTTCTCTCTCTCTCTCTCTCTCTCTATCTCTCTCACTCACTTTCTCTCACACTGTCTCTCTTCACATTTGTTAGTTCATCTTTTCTTCTCCTTTTTGTTTCAAATTCTAAACACGTGTTTGCCTGGATAGATTGGGTTTGTAGGCAAACTAAATATGTTTGCTTGTTTCAGAAAAGTTCCCAAACAATATTATGAGTAGAAATGTTCTACAACCACCAGTGTGAAAAACCTTGCATTTTCACATCTATCTTGATAAAATTCCATTATGTGATTATGGGATAATATGGCAATTACTTGTATGTCCGCACAGCCCCAGAAAGTTATAATTCAGTGAATCAGCAACACCCCGGCAGCAATCCCACAGATCACAGATGCAGATTATTCAGAGATACAGCGCAGATAAAGCCCTTCCGGTTCAACGAACTGTGCTGACCAGCAATCCGGGTATTTAAACCTAGCTTCATCACAGAATAATTTACAATTGTCAATTATCTTGCTAACAGTGAAGGCTTCGGCCTTGGGGAGGAAAACGAAGCACCCGTAGGAAACCCATCCGTAAAACCTTTCTTACGAAGGACACCGGACTCCATCTACGCTATCGCAGTGTCAAATTTATGCGTGTTTTTTTTTCAAGTGTTTAATAGTGTTAACAATGCATTATCGTTATACAGACAGATACCTTAATTCGCCATCGTTTATCCTGCGGAAGTTTGAGTTCATGTTGCAATTTCTCTGCACCTGAACCAACACGTGTTTCTACACACTGTCCCAGAGGAAATTCAGGGAAGAGATGATGAAAGGAGTGAGACTTCTGTTCACATTGAATGGCCAGATCAATTGTAGATAAAATATAAGTTGGACTGCATGTTTTGTGCTGAAGTCACATAAATCTTTTTCAATCCTCAGCAGTTCTGATAAATACACCATAAATCTGCGCAGCCAGGTGCGTGAAGTTCAGAAGCCCGTTTATTCAACATGGGCAGCTGTTACGTACCCGTGACACGTGACAGTGGTACGCTTGTCACGTGACTGGGGTTGAAGCTATCCTGGACTTGAGGTAATGGTCTTGTGATGGTGCAGTGACGTCATTTCCCCGCCTGTAGAGATCATATGACAGGTTTTTTTTACAGGGTATAAGAGGAGGACCCCTCCCTGTGAGATGGGGCAGTTCGTGGCTGGATTTGCCATGTTGACTTCATGCCACTGCATGATTTAATTTTATGACGCAGTTTAGTTGAAAGATGAAGTTTTATCTAAAGCCTAAAGTTTAAAAGGTCATTGCCAGCAGTTTCTTTACAATACTGTTAGTTAAGAATCAGTGGAGAGTGAAGATCGGAGTTCGGGAGTTAAAGATGGAGGAGAATCGAATTTCGACGGTGAAACAGGTTCGGCCTTATTTGATACTTTTTCGAAAGGAATTCGTTGACGGTTCTCGTGTTAATCTCTGCGGGATAGCAGAAGATTGAGGACAGTGTGATAAAGGTAAGGTCAGTCCCTTTAAGCCGTGTTGTTTCGTAAATTCTTCGTGGGAAAAGTTCGACGCTGGGGATCGAAGCAAAGCGACGTGAAAGAGAATTTAAATCGTCTTAAAAAGTCTCTCCTTTTAAATGGACTGTGAGCATTTTGAACTTTTGGCAATACCACTTTTAAGAACTGTTTTTGCAACATCGCTTTAAGAACTGTTAGAGCTGCATCGCTTTAAGGACTTTTTAAGCTGCCTCACAGCAGCTGATTTCCGGTTACGTTAGTGTTTGTTTACTTTCGGGGTTTTGTTTTCAGTGTTTAATAAACGTGTTGTTTGTTATAAAAACCCTTGCCTAACTCACATATACTTATTGTTGCCTGAATACTTAACATAAATTTGGGGGCTGCGTCCGGATTGGATCGTTTGAGTTTAAATGCTTGTTGAATTTTGAGTCGGTGTTTTGGAAACGGGGAATACTCGTTCTTTTGTTTGATTGGCTTGTGAGTGGTATTCGGCAACGATGAATATTGATGAGTTTCTGGATTCGCCAGGCGCGGAGTTGTTAGCGAAGGCGAAAAAGGCTGAGGTGACTGAGATAGCAAGTAAATTGTAACTTAAAGGTATTTTGCAGACGACGTCTAAGGCTGTAATACAGAGGAAAATCGCGTCACACTTTGTGGATTCGGGTGATTTTGATGAATCGATTTTAGAATCGTTTCCAATAAGTAATCTGTAGATGCAGTTGCAAATCGAACAAATGATGTTAGAGCGTTGTAAATTAGAGGCTGAACAAAAACAGAGAGAATTTGAATATGCAATGGAGGAATTAAGGTCTGGGAAACAGTCTTCTGGTTCTAAAAAACCGTTTGCTGCTAGTCAAGAAATTAAATTGGTCCCTCCATTTAGTGAAACAGAAGTGGAAAGATATTTTCAACATTTTGAAACTATTGCTCGGATGTCAGAGTGGCCAAAAGATAAATGGTCAGTGTTGTTACAGAGTGTAATTAAAGGTAAAGCACAACAAGTTTACATAGCTTTAACTGCTGCGCAGGCGCTTGATTATGATATTGTGAAAAAGCATAATCTCAGAGCGTACGAATTAGTCCCAGAAGCATATAGAGAAAGATTCAGAAGTTTGAAGAAGTCTGTGGAAAAGACTTATATGGAATTTGCCTATGATAAAGCTATGTGTTTTGAGAGTTGGGTTTCTTCTAAAAATGTAAATGGGGACTATGATACATTGAGAGAGCTGATTTTAAAGGAGGAATTTAAAAGAAGCATTCCTGTTGAAGTAAGGACCTACTTAAATGAGAGGGATACTGATAAATTGCAGGACTGTGCTAGATTAGCTGATGAGTATGTTTTAATCCATAAGAATAAATTTCCTCAGGGCAGAATTTTAAGAGGAAAAATAACATGGAGATTCAAGGTAAATCAGAAATTAAATCAGAGGTTAATGAGAAAGGTAAGGAGGAAGGAAGACCTGTGAAGGAAAGACAGTTTGGTCTTATTTCTAACTATTGTAAGAAGCCTGGCCATGTAATAGCTAACTGCTTCAAGTTGAAAAAGAAAGAGAAGGAAGCAGTTCCAGATGCTTGTGTGCAACATACTGAAGCACCTGTAAAATTACAGGGTTTGGTAAACACAAATGAGGCTTTGTTAGAGTCTGACCAAGTTAGAAAGGGATATGATCATTTTATAACTGAAGGGTTGGTATCCTTGAAAGAAGGATCTACTCTGGTGCCCATAAAAATCCTTAGGGATACTGGAGCTTCTCAATCACTGATGTTAGACAGTGTGTTGAAGTTTAATGAAGAGAGTAATACTGGTGAGGTAAATTACATAAGAGGTGTTGGGAGTGATTTTATGCCTGTACATTTACATAAAGTAAATTTAAAGTCAGGATTAGTTACAGGATTTGTTAAAGTAGGATTACAGCATAGCTTACCTGTGAAGGGTATTTCTTTATTGTTAGGTAATGACTAGGCAGGTGGACAAGTTTTTCCTGAAGTGCATTTGACAATGGAGTCAGAGGAACCAGAGATGAATTCTAACACAGATTTTTCCTGTGTTGTGACTAGAGTTATGGCTAAAAAGATTGATGCGCAGAATGAGGTTGTTACTCATGACTGTTCAACTCAGGATTCGAGTTTTGAGGATGTGTCAGAGACTTTCTTACCTTCGTTGTTTGAACAAGATTCTGGGAGTTTGTCTGACTATGAAGATTTATCTCTGTCTCGGAAGAAGATGATAGCAGAGCAGAATAGAGACCCTGAGATTGTAAAGTTAAGAGAGCAAGCTTTACTAGGTAGTGAAATTGAGAAGGTGCCAGTAGGATATTACTTGGAAAACGGAGTGTTGATGAGGAAGTGGAGATCGCCTACAATTCCTGCAAGTGAGGAATGGAATGTTGTTTACCAGGTACTTGTTCCTAAAGTTTATCGGAATGAGATTTTGACTTTAGCTCATAGTGTGCCTTTAGGTGGACATCAAGGGGTAAGGAAAACTGTGGACAAGATTTTAAAACATTTTTACTGGCCTGGTCTGAGAAAAGATGTGACGATGTTTTGTAAAACGTGCCATACTTGTCAAATGGTGGGTAAACCAAATCAGGTTACACCTGTAGCTCCATTACAACCTATTCCAGCATTTTGGTGAACCGTTTTCTAAAGTTATTGTAGATTGTGTTGGTCCATTACTAAAGACAAAAACTGGTTATCAGTATTTGTTGACTATCATGTGTACTTCGTCTAGGTTTCCAGAGGCAGTACCACTTAGGAATATAAAAGCTAAAACTGTGACAAAGGCTCTTATAAAATTCTTTACTTATTTTGGATTACCTAAGGAAATACAAACTGATCAAGGCAGTAATTTTATGTCTGAATTGTTTCAACAGATAGTTTATAAATTGGGAGCTAAGCAAATCACTTCGTCTGCATACCATCCAGAGTCGCAAGGTGCCTTGGAGAGGTTTCATTCTACCCTCAAGAATATGATTAGGACATATTGTGTGGAAAATGAAAGTGACTGGGATGAGGGTATAAACTTTCTTTTGCGTGCAGTAAGGGAATCGGTACAGGATTCTTCAGGTTTTAGTCCATTTGAACTTGTGTTTGGGCATAGAGTTAGAGGACCTTTAGCTTTATTGAATGAACAGTGGATTAGTAAGGAAGTGCACACTCATTTGTTGGACTATGTTTTGAAATTTAAGGACAGGTTTCATAAAGCTTGTAGCTTAGCCAAGGAAAATTTAAAGTAGGCTCAGGAGAAAATGAAAACTTGGTATGATAATGAAGCTAGGATGAGGATGTTCAAGCCTGGAGATAAGGTGTTGGTTCTTTTCCCAGTGCAGACAAATCCTTTACAAGCTAGATTTCATGGTCCTTAAGAAATTGTGTCTAGAATCAATGATGTGGATTACGTAATAAAAACTCCAGATCGTAGAAGGTCAACACAACTGTGCCATATAAATATGATAAAACCATATTTTGGGAAACAATCTGATACTGTGACTGTTGTGGTTAGTGAGAATGAGTTTGATTTAACTAGGAACATGATAGATGATTCATCTGACTTCCATTCTAAATCCAACGTTGTTTCTGTTAGGTTATCAAATTCAACCATTCTGGAAAATATGGATGAGAAATTAGCACATTTACAGCTAGAGCAGAAACAACAGATGAAGGAATTAATTTTTAAATATAAGGATTTGTTTCCAGATGTTCCGAGAAGGACTACTATAGCTTCACATGATGTAGATGTTGGAGATGCCAAACCTATTAAACAACATCCATATAGGATGAACATGGAAAAATGTGAACTTGCTGAGAAAGAAATTGAATACATGTTAGAGAATGATATTATTAGACATTCTAACTCGAATTGGAGTTCGCCATGTGTTATGGTGCCAAAACCAGATGGTAGTATTAGGTTTTGTACGGACTATAGGAAGGTGAATGCTGTAACGAAAACAGATGCATATCCAATTCCTGGAGTAGATGATTGTGTAGATAAAGTTGGAATAGCAAAGTTCCTTACAAAGATTGATTTATTGAAAGGGTATTGGTGTGTTCCATTAACGGACAGAGGTAGAGAGATTTCTGCATTTGTAACTCCATCTGGGTTATATGAGTATAATGTTCTTCCATTTGGGATGAAGAATGCCCCATGTACTTTCCAGAGGATGATTAACTCTGTGATTCATGGATTGAAAGATACTGATGCTTATATTAATGATTTAGTGACAGGAAATGATACTTGGGAAACACACAATATTGCGGTGGAAAAATTGTTTGAAAGGCTTTCAAAAGCTAACTTAACTATTAATTTAGCTAAGAGTGAATTTGGACATGCCACCGTGTCTTACCTTGGTTATGTTGTGGGTCAAGGTAAGGTAGCTCCTGTTCAGGCAAAGGTTCGGGCAATTTTAGAGATTCCCACTCCAACGGGGAAAAGAAATCTCAGAAGATTCTTGGGAATGGTAGGATATTATCGAAAATTTTGTAAGCATTTTGCTAATGTTGCCCTTCCATTAACTAACCTTTTGCAGAAGAATGTGAAGTTTGTGTGGAAAGTGCTTTGTCAAGAAGCATTTGAAAAATTGAAAACAATGATATGTCAACAACCTGTGCTTAAGGCATCTGACTTTGAAAAACCTTTTTCATTAGCTGTAGATGCGAGTGATGAGGCTGCGGGAGCAGTATTAATGCAAAGGAATGAGGGTGATGAGGTTGATCATCCAGTAGCTTACTTTTCTAAGAAATTTAATAAGCATCAAAGAAACTATTCGACAATAGAGAATGAATTGTTATCCCTTGTTTTAGCTTTAGAATATTTTGAGGTATATGTTGGTACAACTCAAAAACCACTTATTGTTTACACTGATCATAATGTGTTAGTTTTTCTGAGTAAGATGAAAAACAAAAGCAGAAGATTACTAAATTGGAGTTTGATGTTTCAAGAGTACAATATTGTGATAACTCACGTTAAAGGTGAAGATAATGTGGTTGCTGATTGTCTATCTCGATGTTGAATGTACAATGTAATTTTTTCTATGGAGTGGTTTTTTTTATTGTAACACTCCTACTGTATTGTGAGTTGTAAGATGTTATATGATGGTATTGTATATTGTGTGTTATAATATTTACACTTTTGTTTTTCTTGTAAATAATTTATGAAATTTTTGTTCTTGTCAGACCAAAAATGTTTTTTTTTGGAGGGATGTGTTACGTACCCGTGACACGTGACAGTGATACCCCTGTCACGTGACTGGGGTTGAAGCTATACTGGACTTGAGGTAATGGTCTTGTGATGGTGGAGTGACGTCATTTTCCCGCCAGTAGAGATGATGTGACATGTTATTTTTTACAGAGTATAAGAGGAGGACCCCTCCCTGTGAGGTGGGGCAGTTCGTGGCTAGATTTGCCATGTTGACTTCATGCCACTGCGTGATTTAATGTTATGACGCAGTTTAGATGAAAGATGAAGTTTTATCTAATGCCTAAAGTTTAAATGGTCATTGCCAGCAGTTTCTTTACAATACTGTTAGTTAAGAATCAGTGGAGAGTGACGATCGGAGTTCGGGAGTTAAAGATCGAGGAGAATCGAATTTCGAAGGTGAAACAGGTTCGGCCTTATTTCATCCTTATTCGAAAGGAATTCGTTGACTGTTCTCGTGTTAATCTCTGCGGGATAGCAGAAGATTGAGGACAGTGTGATAAAGGTAAGGTCAGTCCCTTTAAGCCGTGTTGTTTCGTAAATTCTTCGTGGGAAAAGTTCGACGCCGGGGATCGAAGCAAAGTGACGTGAAAGAGAATTTAAATCGTCTTAAAAAGTCTCTCCTTTTAAATGGACTGTGAGCATTTTGAACTTTTGGCAATACCACTTTTAAGAACTGTTTTTGCAACATCGCTTTAAGAACTGTTAGAGCTGCATCGCTTTAAGGACTGTTTAAGCTGCCTCACAGCAGCTGATTTCCGGTTACGTTAGTGTTTGTTTACTTTCGGGGGGTTTGTTTTCACTGTTTAATAAACGTGTTGGTTGTTATAAAAACCCTTGCCTAACTCACAAATATTTATTGTTGCCTGAATACGTAACATAAATTTGGGGGCTGCGTCCGGATTGGATCGTTTGAGTTTAAATGCTTGTTGAATTTTGAGTCGATGTTTTGGAAACGGGGAATACTCGATTCTTTTGTTTGATTGGCTTGTGAGTGGTATTCGGCAACGATGAATATTGATGAGTTTCTGGATTCACCAGGCGCGGAGTTGTTAGCGAAGGCGAAAAAGGCTGAGGTGACTGAGATAGCTAGTAAATTGCAACTTAAAGGTATTTTGCAGACGACTTCTAAGGCTGTAATACAGAGCAAAATCGCGTCACACTTTGTGGATTCGGGTGATTTTGATGAATCGATTTTAGAATCGTTTCCCATAAGTAATCTGGAGATGCAGTTGCAAATCGAACAAATGATTTTAGAGCGTTGTAAATTAGAGGCTGAACAAAAACAGAGAGAATTTGAATATGCAATGGAGGAATTAAGGTCTGGGAAACAGTCTTCTGTTTCTAAAAAACCGTTTGTTGCTAGTCAAGAAATTAAATTGGTCCCTCCATTTAGTGAAACAGAAGCGGAAAGATATTTTCAACATTTTGAAACTATTGCTCGGATGTCAGAGTGGCCAAAAGATAAATGGTCAGTGTTGTTACAGAGTGCAATTAAAGGTAAAGCACAACAAGTTTACACAGCTTTAACTGCTGCGCAGGCGCCTGATTATGATATTGTGAAAATGCATAATCACAGAGCGTACGAATTAGTCCCAGAAGCATATAGAGAAAGATTCAGAAGTTTGAAGAAGTCTGTGGAAAAGACTTATGTGGAATTTGCCTATGATAAAGCTATGTGTTTTGAGAGATGGGTTTCTTCTAAAAATGTAAATGGGGACTATGATACATTGAGAGAGCTGATTTTAATGGAGGAATGTAAAAGAAGCATTCCTGTTGAAGTAATGACCTATTTAAATGAGAGGGATACTGATAACTTGCAGGACTGTGCAAGATTAGCTGATGAGTATGTTTTAATCCATAAGAATAAATTTCCTCAGGGTAGAATTTTTAAGAGGAAAAATAACATGGAGACTCAGGTAAATCAGAAATTAAATCAGAGGTTAATGAGAAAGGTAAGGAGGAAGGAAGACCTGTGAAGGAAAGACAGTTAGGTCGTATTTCTAAATATTGTAAGAAGCCTGGCCATGTAATAGCTAACTGTTTCAAATTGAAAAAGAAAGAGAAGGAAGCAGTTCCAGATGCTCTGTGCAACCTACTGAAGCACCTATAAAATTACAGGGTTTGGTAAACACAAATGAGGCTTTGTTAGAGTCTGACCAAATTAGAAAGGGATATGATCATTTTATAACTGAAGGGTTTGTATCCTTGAAAGAAGGATCTACTCTTCAACGTCTTGTGATGGTGGAATGACGTCATTTTCCCGCCAGTAGAGATCATGTGACATGTTTTTTTTACAGGGTATAAGAGGAGGACCCCTCCCTGTGAGGTGGGGCAGTTCGTGGCTGGATTTGCCATGTTGACTTCATGCCACTGCGTGATTTAATGTTATGACGCAGTTTAGTTGAAAGATGAAGTGTAATCTAATGCCTAAAGTTTAAAAGGTCATTGCCAGCAGTTTCTTTACGATACTGTTAGTTAAGAATCAGTGGAGAGTGAAGATCGGAGTTCGGGAGTTAAAGATCGAGGAGAATCGAATTTCGACGGTGAAACAGGTTCGGCCTTATTTGATCCTTATTCGAAAGGAATTCGTTGATTGTTCTCGTGTTAATCTCTGCGGGATATCAGAAGATTGAGGACAGTGTGATAAAGGAAAGGTCAGTGCCTTTAAGCCGTGTTGTTTCGTAAATTCTTCGTGTGAAAAGTTCGATGCCGGGGATCGAAGCAAAGCGACGTGAAAGAGAATTTAAATCGTCTTAAAAAGTCTCTCCTTTTAAATGGACTGTGAGCATTTTGAACCTTTCGCAATACTACTTTTAAGAGCTGTTTTTGCAACATCGCTATAAGAACTGTTAGAGCTGCATCGCTTTAAGGACTGTTTAAGCTGCCTCACAGCAGCTGATTTCCGGTTACGTTAGTGTTTGTTTACTTTTGGGGGGTTTGTTTTCAATGTTTAAAAAACGTGTTATTTGTTATAAAAACCCTTGCCTAACTCACATATATTTATTGTTGCCTGAATACGTAACACAGCAAACTTAATTTCCTCGTGTACTAACGAATAAAGTGTTGCTGATGTGATCTTTACATTGGCAGATTGACTGGATTGACTAATTGACTGGATCATCGATCCACTGAACACGCGTTTCCGTCCTCTGAGAGTGGCGGATTTATCTTCGCTGTAGTCGGTTCAAGTATTGAGAAAACACGCTGATTTCTGGAAAGAGGAAACATAACAAATGTCAAATGAAACCCTAGACTGACACGCAAGTTGTCCTGCCTTGCAGTCTTAATGCATCAAAGATGCAACCTCGATGTCATTGTCACAATAAGACATAGTTATATATTTCGGGTGATACAACGATTTATCGAATCGGTGTGGAATATTGTCACGCCAAAGGCATCAATATGTCCAAAATCATGATCACATTTTATGAATCTCCGCGATTTCCCAACAGTTTAGTCCCATATTTTTCTTTATATTTCCAGCAGAATGATATGTTGTTTTAAACTGTTATCACCGAATCTATCAGGAGGTTAGGATCACTGTAATTGGTACTGAGGTGACTCTTGAATCTTCACGACTATTGTTTTCATTCGAACTGGTGAGAAGGGAATGCTTTGTCAAATAATTAATGTCACAGACCTGACGATGGACTTTCTACTAGAACAGTTAATTTACCTTCTTACTTCACAGTTGTAACCTCACCGGCTTTTTATTCTTTGTGTTTTCGTTTCTGTTTCAGATTCCACTTTCTCCAGATTCACTCGTTTAGATTGAGTTTGTTGGGAGGCAAGCTATGTATATTTATTTCAGAGGAACTTCCCTTTAACGTTTTGACTAGGAACATCTTTCTTTCTGCAGGGTGAAGAATCTTGTGTTTTCAGATATATCGTGATAAAATTGCATGAATGTACATCATGTGTCTATAGGATAATATATCAATTGAGTCTGTTTCCGGACAAACGCAGGAAGTTATATTTTTATGTGTCATCGACACCGCTGCTGCAATCCTGGAGATCAGAGGTACAGATACTGCGTGGATCAGGCCCTTCCGGCCTAATTGAACTGCGCCAGACAGCAATGCACAGATTTAACTCAAGTTTCGTCGCGTGATCGTTTATAGTCGCCAATTAATCTTCCAACCGGTCGGTTGTTGGTCTGTGGGATGTAACATCCGGAGAACAACCACGTGTACAAACATTCTTGCAAAGAACGCCGGTATTGGGCTCCGGATTCCGACTCCCCGAGCTGTGATACTGTCGCGCTAACTGGAGTCCGATATATACGTATAAATTCTAGAGGTTGTGGACTAATAATGAATCAAGGTTTCTTCACAGTGTGAATGTATTCAAGTATTTTCCCAGCGAGAATATCTTGAATGCATATCCATTCTTAAAAATATCTCGGCAGTGAAAAGAGTTTTTTTTCGCCATGCGAAATGTTCTTGCTACTCCTTCTGTGAGTCCATTATAAAGCAGAAGGTTTTGGTAAGATAATTGAAATAAAATTGAAGCAACAGTCAAACAATGAAACCTTTCCAACAAGAAAGCGTTTAGCCCGAGCATGTCTGGACTCTTTCTTTCAAATTAGGACTCTGGTTTTAACGATTCTTCTCAGGCAGCAAATGACCATAAGGGCTCCATCGTTCCGCTTATTCTCTTTTTGCAGTTTTGTGGAGAACTTTCCAAGTGGCTGTAACAATTTTGTTTCATTTCTCCACCTTCTTCTACTTTTTTATCGCACAATATCTATTGTTGAATTGCGAAGTTTTTCCAGATGCCATTCCTATTGCTTTCTTTTTGACATTTTACGTGGTTACTTTTTAAAAAGCAGAGGATAAAGTAGAACGTAAAGCTATTTGTCGTCCGATATCTTAAGCAGATTTGTTGCAACATTGTGGAATATTTCTCATACAGGCACTACTGGGTGACATTTTTTTATTTTCGATTAAATGACATTGTAATGCGCACTACCTGGCTCTTTCATGCTAATTAAATTCATATGCAATCATTACATTGCCTTCGAAATTTGTTTTGCTGAGATCAAGGAATAAATCAAATCACCTTCATTCATTATGTACAGAATCTCTCGTATAATGCTCATCTGCCTAATACACTTAGAATCACTAATACTCCATTTTTCCACAATACTGACTGACGTATTGTGTTACACTGCTGGCCTTCAGCGCAGCAATTCTCCGCTATCTCTGTCTGTCCTTGCAGTCCTACACATATACAGCAGGATACTCAATTGCTGTTTCCTTAATTTTTTTAACCAGTCACGATTGTTAACAGTGAGCTGATCTGAAGAACCTGGGGAATCACTGAACCATTCTTCGTCTGGCCTGCACCCTTTGAACTATTTTCTTTGAGACACCCTATGAAGAGCCAAAATACATAGAAACATAGAAAATAGGTGCAGGAGTAGGCCATTCGGCCCTTTGAGCCTGCACCGCCATTCAGTATGATCATAGCTGATCATCCAACTGAGAACACTCTACCTGCTTTCTCTCCATACCCCCGATCCCTTTAGCCACAAGGACCATAAGGTGCCGAACTGAGCCAACAAAACATTCTCAGGGCCATTGAAGCATGAAAGCCTCCAAGGTTGTAGTCGGCTGGGAGGATTGTTCCACAATACGGGTAACAAAATAGTTCGGGACCTCGCTTTCTCTTAAGATAATATCAGTTCCTGAACCTGGTGGTGTGCGTCATGAGGTTCCTGTACCTTCTTCAACAAGGCAGCAGGGAAAAGAGAGAACATCCCGGGTGGTGGAGGGTTGCTGAAGATGGATGCTGCGTTCTTGCAGCAACGTTTGCATATAGAATTGCCCAATGGTGGGGAGTGACTGGGATAGACTGGATTGTACTCAGAACATAGAATATAGAAATCTATACAAACATGACTGGCCGTTCGGCCCACAATGTTCTGCCAACCATGTAACCTGCTCTCGAAATTGCCCAGGATTTACCTACCACATAGCCATATATTTTTCTAAACTCCGTGTACCTATCTAAGACTGGCCTAAAAGACCCTGTTGTATCCGGCTCTACCACCTCCGCTGGTAACCCATTCCACGCACCTACCACTCTCTGCCTGAAAATCTCACCTCTGAAATCCCCTTCGTGCTTTCCCCCTCGTTTTCGCCATTTCAACCCAGGGAAAAAGCCTCTGGCTATCCACACGATCAATACCTCTCATCATCTTATACACCTCTATCAGGTTACCTCTCATCCTCCATCGCTCCAAGGAGAAAAGGATAAGAGCACTCAACCTATTCTCATAAGACATGCTCTCCAATCTGAACTGCCGCGATAGTATCCACATCCTTCTTGTAGTGAGGTGACCAGAATTAAACACAGTACTCCAAATCAGGTCTAACCAAGGTCTTATATAGCTGTAACATTACCTCACGACTCTTAAACTCAGTCCCATGACTGATGAAAGCTAACGCGCCATACATCTTCTTAACAACACTGTCAACCTGCGTAGCAGCTTTGAGTGTCCAATGGACACGGACCCCAAGACCTCGCTGATCCTCTCTGATATTTCGATCAGGACTAGTTCGTGGATCTCTGGTTTCCTCCGGCTGAAGTCAATAATCAACTCCTTGGTCTTGCAGTCATTGAGTAGAAGGTTATTGTTCTGGCACCAGCCAGATTTTCAATCACCCTCCGACGTGCCGATTCGTCATCATCTTTGATTCGGCCTCCAACAGTGATGTTGTCAGTAAACTTGAATATGGCATTGGTGCCGTGCCCAGTCTAGGGTAATGCGGGTATCGCAGGGGGCCACGTACACGGCTGTGTAGTGCACCTGTGCTGATGTTGAGACAGGTGAATACAATATGAGGATATTCTGCATGCAATGAATGGAGGCGATTTGATTTTTTCTTTGATTTTAGCAAAACAGCGTTCGAAAGCATTGTAGTGATGAATTGAAACGAGAAAGAATTCATATTTAAGGAACCAACATAAAATAATCAAGTAATTGTCTTACATTTTCATAAAATTAAAAAGTTGACGAAATCGAATCTGGGATTGTACGGCTTGTCATATGAGGAGCGTTTCATGGCTCTGGGCTTGTGTTGACTGAGAGCGTTTATCTAACAATCCATTAGCATCAATAGTGCTCTATTTTTTCACAATACTAACTGACTTACTGCCCTTTCGTGTGGCTTAGTGGACAAGGCATCGGTCTAGTGATCTGAAGGTCACTGGTTGGAGCCTCAGCTGAGGCAGCGTGTTTGTGTCCTTGAGCAAGGCACAACAGCACATTGCTCTGCGGCGACACCGGTGCCAAGCTGCTTGGGTCCTAGTGCCCTTCCCTTGGACAACGTCAGTGGCGTGGAGAGGGGAAGGCTTGGAGCATGGGCAACTGCCAGTCTCCCATACAACCCTGCCCAGGCCTGAGCCCTGGAACCCTTCCAAGGTGCAAATCCATGGTCTCTGGAGACCAATGGAGGCCTAACAAAAACTGCCCTTTACACCACAAGAGCAGAATTGAAGGTCTAGACCACGGCACACGGACATGGAAAGATTCTTCATTTTGGTTTCCATCACTATTTTGTCAACCAGTTAGGGTTGGTAACCATGAGATGAAGGCAGAGCCTGGAAGACGGGTGGACAACTCTTAGTGTGGCCTCTCCCCTTTGACATGGGACGCTACCCAGAGCAAAAGCGCAAGGCCCTCACTCCAGCTCACACAGGTCTCCGTGAACCTGAGGCACGCGAGCCTCCAAACCACGACAAGGTTGTGATTCGCTCGGACGATTTTTCCACATTGCTGGATATAAAATAGTTTGGTACTTCGTTTTCTCTTAAGAGGCTCTTTTTTAAATTGACCTTGCGAAATTCCTCCTACTCGTGTTTATAGCTGACTTTGGCGCACTGTCCACAGATTATAACATGATCATCATCACACAACCTTCTAATTACACAGTTTATGCTACATTAACGCAGCACTGTTAGACTATAACTAACTCTCACCAATTTTCTCGCCACATTATATCCCTTAGACTCATATAAGCTTATGTCTTTAAGTTTAAATGGTTCCTCTCATTTCACCAGACCTGCTTTCAGTCCCTCTTCAGACTAGAAAAAAAAAAGCAAACACCTGCTTTATAACTTCTTTCTCCGCTTCCTGCAGTAGAAACTACATCTGCACATTCTTACAATTGCTCTCGTGTAGTGATCATTACTACGGCGGGTGGATCTGACTCCGTACAATCAAAATACATTCAGCTGTAGCAACACCAACGAAATTAGAGGTAAATTGCCCTAATCCGTTTAAATTCAGTGTTGCATGGAATAAAATCTTCCCCTTTCTCAGAATGAGACCTTCGAGATCATTACCAGTGTGGATAACGTCAGGCACCTCAACTCCGTACAGATTCCATAATCTACGGACTCGCTTCCTGGGATACTGCAACTCCATAGCACCGTAGCTTGATGTTGTGGAATAATAACCGTTCCTGAACCTGGTGGCTTAAGTCATGAGGTTCCTGTACTTTCTTCCTTGTGGCAACAGGGAAAAGAGAGCATGTTCCGGGTGGTGGAGGCTCCCTGATACCGTGTTCCTGCGGCAACGTTTCCTATCGAAGTGCCCAGTGGAGGGGAATGACTCGGTCGTATCCATTGATGTTTCCATTCCGGGTAGTGCAGTCAGTCAATCGACTCTCCATTACAAATCTATCGTCGCTTGTCAAAATTTTAGGTGCCATGTCCACACACTCCTCGGGAAGTAGATACGATGCCAGACTTCCTTCTTAATTGCACGTTCGTGCTGGTCGCAGGAGAGGCTATCCTAGAACTTCGATCAGGAGTGGCTCATGAACCTCCGGTTTCCTCCGACTGTAGTCAGAAATCAAATCCTTGGACTTGCAGTCACTGAGCAAGATGTTGTTGCTACGGCACCACTCAGACAAATTTACAGCCTCCCTCCAACATGCTGATTCGTCACCACTTTTGATTCGGCCTTTTACAGTGGCGTTGTTAGCAAACTTGAATCTGGTATTAGTGCTGTGCCGAGCCATACAGTCACAAGGATCATGCAAGATTAGCAGGGGGCAAGGTACACAGCCCCGTGAAGCAGCAGCGCTGATGGAGATTGTGGAGGAGCTGCTTTGCAAATCCGAACCGACCGGACTCGATATAAAGGAATTTTTCATGGTAAGGGGGGAAGACCCGTGATTTTTCAGTTCTGTAAAAAGGACTTTAGAACGTGATATATGAGCAGAGGTAGACCGTTTGGAACATCGATTCTGCTCTTCCATTTCATCATGACAGATCCATTTGTCTCTCAGCCCCAATCTCCTGCCTTTTCCTGTATCGCTTCATGCCCTGACCAATCTGGAATCTATCAACCTCTTCCTTTATTATACGTAAGGATGTGCTCCTCACAGCCGCCCGTGACAACGAATTCCTCAATTCCCGCTCTCCTGCTTCATTTCCGATTTAAAAGTAAGCCCCTCTATTCTGAGTCTGTGTCCTCTATCCTGGACTCTCCCATCACAGGTATCCGCCTCCCCAAATCTGCTCTATGAAGGCCTTTCGCCACTAGCTAGGCTTCAATGATGTCACCCTCAGATTTCTGCATTGCGGGCAATACAAGCCCAGATACATCAACCGCTCCTCATATGACAAGGCGTTTAATCCTGGAATAATTTTCGTCAATTTGCTTTGAGCCCTCTCCAGTGTCAGCACATCCTTTATAATATAAGGGCTCCAAGACTATTTACAATACTCCAAGTGAGGCCTCACCAGTGTGTTATAAAGCCGCAACATTACATCCTTACATTTATATTCCGGTCCCCTTGAAGTCAATGATGTCATCGCATTTGCCTTCCTCACCAGCGACTCAACTTGAAAAATGATAGTTCGGGAAACCTGCAGAAGGTCTCCCAAGACCCTTTACACCTCCGCTGTTTGAAATTTCTCTCCGTCCTCTTACTTCTTCTACCGAAGTGCATGACTGCGCACCTCCTGACTATTGAAGTTCTTCTATAGCGTCTCTACTTCCTCAAAACTAACTGCTCTTCGTATCGTCCGCAAACCTTGCAACAAAACCATCAATTCAGTCACCCAAGACATTGACATATAAGGTAAAAAGAAGCGATCCCAACACAGACCCATGAGGACACTTGGCAACGGCAAACAAGTAGAGAAAGCTCCCTTTACCCCTACTCTTTGCCTTCCGCCAATCACCATTTCTATAACCATCTGGTATCTTTCCGGTAATACCATGAGCCCTTAGCTTGTTAACCAGCCTCGTGTGTTGCACCTTCCAAAATGCCTTCAGTATATCCAAGTGCACAACATTCACCGATTCTCCTTTGCCTATCCGGCCTGTTATTTCTTCAAATAATTCCAACAGATTTGTCAGGCATGATCTTTCCTTGAGGAATCAACGCTGACTACGGGCTATTTCACCGTGAAACTCCTAGTATCCCGAAGCCACATTCTTCGCAATCGATCTCAGTCTCTTCCCAACCACTGAGGTCAGATCTAAATGGCCTATAATTTCCATTCTTCTTGAAGAATGAGGTGACGTTTTCTATTTTCTCTTCCACCATTCCAGGATCTAGTGAATTTTGAAAGATCATTACTAATGTATCCACAATCTCTTCAGACTCCTCTTTCAGAACCCTGGGCTGTACATTATCTGGTCCAGGTAACGTCTCTGCCTTCAGACCTTTCAGTTTCCCAAGAAGCTTCTCCCGATTAATGGCAACTTCATACATTTCCGACCCCTGGCACTCTCAAACTTCTGAACGCTGCTAATGTCTATCACAGTGAAAACATGCAAAATACGCATTGAGTTCATCTGCCATGTGCTTTTCTCCCATTACTACCTCTCTCGCATCGTTTTCCAGCGGTCAGATATCTGCTCGCGCATCTCTTTTAAACTTTATCAATCTGAAGAATCATTTGGTGGCGGTTGGCATTTGCCCGTCTGGAAGGATAATGGGTAATGATCATCATCATCACAAGCCTGGGCGGAAGGTATGGAGATCCTGAGATGCCCAGTCTTCAAGGTCCCCCTCCCGGCCTCACCAGGTAGGAAAGATCATGAAGCAATATGTTTGGGGCGAGCTTGGCAGCATGAGCTGCCTGAAGGATGTTCAAGTACATCCAGCTGCCTTAGTAGCTCCACTCCGGATTTGCTCTCTGGATCTACTCCCGTAGCGTTCATCTCTCCCGAGGTTGCCTAGAAGGCAGTGGGGCTATTTACCCATACTGGGGATATGGTTCACAAGTACCAGGGCGTGTCTACAAAGGGTGGGTCTGCGTGGTATGTGCGCAGCGGCCAGACATTGCACTCCCCGTTCTCTTTAGTTCAGCCAGTCCGAAGCAGAAAGTGAAAGCGACAAGCTCTACCACATTAGAAGCATCACAGCAACTATTTTGACACCAAAACATATGGTATCCTCCTTAATACTATTGGTTTGCTTACTTTCGTATTGCATCTGTTTCTTCTTCATGATGTTTTTTTGCCTTCTGACGGTTTAAGTAACTTCCCAATCCTCTAACTCCCCCATTATATTTTGCTCTATTAGATGGCTTCTCTTTGGGTTTTATTTTGGCATTGAGGTCTTTTGTTATCCACGGTTGTGTAGGCTCGCCATTAGAATACTTCTTCATCTTTGGTATGTATATGAACTGTGCCTTTCAAATTGCTTTCAGAAATTCCAGCCGTTGCTGCTTTGCCGTCATCCCTGCCAGTGTTCTGTTCCAATCTCTTTTTGTCAAATTCTTCCTCATGGATTTGTAATTCCCTTCACTGCAATACTGACACATCCAACTTTAGCTTGTCCTTCGCAAACTTCACTGTGAATTGTATCATAGACCTGGGAAGGAGGGAAGATATAAAAAGGAGAGAAGGAGTGAGGTAGTTCTCTTTTGGAAGAGGACAGCGAGGCTTTGAGAAGAAGTGCGGCGGCGGCCATTTTCAAATTGCTTCTCAGATTGGAGTTCTGAAAGGCGGGACTGCGCAGGCGCGTGAAGGAGGCCTGGGAAGGAGGGAAGATATAAAAAGGAGAGAAAGAGTGAGGTAGTTCTCTTTTGGAAGAGACAAGCGAGGCTTTGAGAAGAAGTGCGGCGGCGGCCATTTTCAAATTGCTTCTCAGATCGGAGTTCTGAGAGGCGGGACTGCGCAGGCGCGTGAAGGAGGCCTGGGAAGGAGGGAAGATATAAAAAAGATCGCAGCCTTAAGCAGCGGGCAGCTTCGTTTGCGGGCAGCGGAGTGAGCCGGGAGCAGAGTGTAGGGCTTGGGCTCAGGGGGCTTAGGCGGAAGAGTGCACAGTAGGCTTATCTTTTAGTTCTTGTTATTTTCAGTTATTCGGGAAGTATGAGTGTGAGGGCAGCTTGTTGTTCTCGGTGTCGGATGTGGGAGGTCCTGGAGTCTCCGAGCCTCACGGACGTCCACATCTGCGCCAGGTTTGTCGAACTGCAGCTCCTGAGGGACCGAGTTAGGGAACTGGAGCTACAGCTCGATGACCTTCGCCTGGTCAGAGAGAGTGAGGAGGTGATAGAGAGTAGTTACAGGCAGGTGGTCACTCCGAGGCCACGGGAGGCAGATAGGTGGTTCACGGTCAGGAAGGGGAAGGGGCAGGTACTAGAGGACGGCAGAGAGGACGGCCCTGTAGCTCAGAAGGGTAGGGATAGAAGAAAGAGGACCATAGTAATAGGGGACTCGATAGTCCGGGGTTCAGACAGGCGGTTCTGTGGAGGTGATCGGGAGTCCCGGATGGTAGTTTGCCTCCCTGCTGCCAGGGTCCGGGATGTTTCTGATCGCGTCCAAGATATCCTGAAGTGGGAGGGTGAGGAGCCAGAGGTTTTGGTACATGTAGGTACCAATGACATAGGTAGGAAAGGGGAAGAGGTCCTGAAACGAGAGTATAGGGAGTTAGGAAGGCAGTTAAGAAGAAGGACCGCAAAGGTAGTAATCTCGGGATTACTGCCTGTGCCACGCGACAGTGAGAGTAGGAATGGAATTAGGTGGAGGATGAATGCGTGGTTGAGGGATTGGAGCAGGGGGCAGGGATTCAAGTTTCTGGATCATTGGGACCTCTTCTGGGGCAGGCGTGACCTGTTCAAGAAGGACGGGTTACACTTGAATCCTGGGGGGACCAATATCCTAGCGTGGAGGTTTGCTAGGGCTACAGGGCAGACTTTAAACTAGTAAGATGGGGGGGGCGGAAATCAATTTGAGGAAACTATGAGAGAGGAGGTCAGTTCACCAGTAGAGCAAGTAAGTAGACAGTGTGTGAGGGAGGAAAGGCAGGTGATGGAGAAGGGATGCGCTCAGCCCGAAGTTGTAGGGGAGAAGAAAGAAAAGGATAATAAATTTGAATGCAATGCTAGGGATGAAAAGAGAGGAGGAGGTGGAGAGTATCTTAAATGTATCTATTTTAATGCTAGGAGCATTGTAAGAAAGGTGGATGAGCTTAAAGTGTGGATTGATACCTGGAATTATGATGTTGTAGCTATTAGTGAAACATGGTTGCAGGAAGGGTGTGATTGGCAACTAAATATTCCTGGATTTAGTTGCTTCAGGTGTGATAGAGTAGGAGGGGTCAGAGGAGGAGGTGTTGCATTGCTTGTCCGAGAAAATCTTATGGCGGTGCTTTGGGAGGATAGATTACAGAGCTCCTCTAAGGAGGCTATTTGGGTGGAATTGAGGAATGGGAAAGGTGTAGTAACACTGATAGGAGTGTATTATAGGCCACCTAATGGGGAGCGTGAGTTGGAAGAGCAAATGTGTAAGGAGATAGCAGATATTTGTAGTAAACACAAGGTGGTGATTGTGGGAGATTTTAATTTTCCACACATAGATTGGGAAGCTCATTCTGTAAAAGGGCTGGATGGTTTAGAGTTTGTG
The DNA here is from genome assembly GCF_048418815.1 of Hemitrygon akajei. NCBI lineage: Eukaryota > Metazoa > Chordata > Chondrichthyes > Myliobatiformes > Dasyatidae > Hemitrygon > Hemitrygon akajei. The sequence goes on from NC_133147.1 coordinate 33,721,746, forward strand.
AAATGTGTGCAGGATAGTTTTTTGCAACAACACATAGAAGTACCGACTAGAGATGGGGCAGTGTTGGATCTCCTGTTAGTGAATGCGATAGGTCAGCTGACAGATGTATGTGTTGGGGAGCACTTCGGGTCCAGTGATCACAATAGCATTAGCTTCAATATAATTATGGAGAAAGACAGGACTGGACCTAGAGTTGAAATTTTTGATTGGAGAAAGGCTAACTTTGAGGAGGTGCGCAGGGATTTAGAGAGAGTGGATTGGGTCAAGTTGTTTTATGGGAAGGATGTAATAGAGAAATGGAGGTCATTTAAGGGTGAAATTATGAGGGTACAGAATCTTTATGTTCCTGTTCGGTTGAAAGGAAAGGATAAAGGTTTGAAAGCGCCATGGTTTTCAAGGGATATTAGAAACTTGGTTCGAAAAAAGAGGGATGTCTACAATAGATTTAGGCAGCATGGAGTAAAGGAATTGCTCGAGGAATATAAAGAATGTAAAAGGAAACTTAAGAAAGAGATTAGAAAAGCTAAAAGAAGTTACGAGTTTGGTTTGGCAAATAAGGTGGAAGTAAATCCGAAAGGCTTCTACAGTTATATTAAAAGCAAGAGGATAGTGAGGGATAAAATTGGTCCCTTAGAGAATCAGGGTGGTCAGCTATGTGTGGAGCCGAGGGAGATGGGAGAGATTTTGAACGATTTCTTCTCTTCGGTATTCACTAAGGAGAAGGATATTGAATGGTGTAAGGTGTGGGAAACAAGTAAGGAAGTTATGGAACCTATGACAATTAAAGAGGTGGAAGTACTGGCGCTTTTAAAAAATTTAAAAGTGGATAAATCTCCGGGTCCTGACCGGATATTCCCCAGGACCTTGAGGGAAGTTTGTGTAGAGATAGCAGGAGCTCTGACGGAGATCTTTCAGATGTCATTAGAAACGGGGATTGTGCCGGAGGATTGGCGTATTGCTCATGTGGTTCCATTGTTTAAAAAGGGTTCTAGAAGTAAGCCTGGCAATTATAGACCTGTCAGTTTGACATCAGTGGTGGGTAAATTAATGGAAAGTATTCTTAGAGATAGTATTTATAATTATCTGGGTAGACAGGATCTGATTAGGAGTAGCCAGCATGGATTTGTGCGTGGAAGGTCATGTTTGACAAACCTTATTGAATTTTTTGAAGTCGTTACGAGGAATGTTGACGAGGGTAAGGCAGTGGATGTAGTCTATATGGACTTCAGCAAGGCCTTTGACAAAGTTCCACATGGAAGGTTAGTTAAGAAGGTTCAGTCGTTAGGTATTAATGCTGGAGTAATAAAATGGATTCAACAGTGGCAAGATGGGAGATGCCAGAGAGTAGTGGTGGATAATTGTTTATCGGGATGGAGGCCGGTGACTAGCGGGGTGCCTCAGGGATCTGTTTTGGGCCCAATGTTGTTTGTAATATACATAAATGATCTGGATGATGGGGTGGTAAATTGGATTAGTAAGTATGCTGATGATACTAAGGTAGGAGGTGTTGTGGATAATGAGGTGGGTTTTCAAAGCTTGCAGGGAGATTTATGCCGGTTAGAAGAATGGGCTGAACGTTGGCAGATGGAGCTTAATGCTGAGAAGTGTGAGGTTCTACATTTTGGCAGGAATAATCCAAATAGAACATACAGGGTAAATGGTATGGCATTGAGGAATGCAGTGGAACAGAGAGATCTAGGAATAACAGTGCATAGTTCCCTGAAGGTGGAGTCTCATGTAGATAGGGTGGTGAAGAAGGCTTTTGGAACGCTGGCCTTTATAAATCAGAGCATTGAATACAGAAGTTGGGATGTAATGTTAAAATTGTACAAGGCATTGTTAAGGCCAAATTTGGAATATTGTGTACAGTTCTGGTCACCGAATTATAGGAAAGTTATCAATAAATTAGAGAGAGTGCAGAGACGATTTACTAGGATGTTACCTGGGTTTCAGCACTTAAGTTACAGAGAAAGGTTGAACAAGTTAGGTCTCTATTCATTGGAGCGTAGAAGGTTGAGGGGGGATTTGATCGAGGTATTTAAAATGTTGAGAGGGATAGATAGAGTTGACGTGAATAGGCTGTTTCCATTGAGAGTAGGGGAGATTCAAACGAGAGGACATTATTTGAGAATTAGGGGGCAAAAGTTTAAGGGAAACACGAGGGGGTATTTCTTTACTCAGAGAGTGATAGCTGTGTGGAATGAGCTTCCTGTAGAAGTAGTAGACGCCAGTTCAGTTGTGTCATTTAAGGTAAAATTGGATAGGTATATGGACAGGAAAGGAGTGGAGGGTTATGGGCTGAGTGCGGGTAGGTGGGACTAGGTGAGATTAAGAGTTCGGCACGGACTAGGAGGGCCGGAATGGCCTGTTTCCGTGCTGTGATTGTTATATGGTTATATGGTTATATTATGATCACTTTCCCCGGAGAGTTCTTCTACCTTACGTGCTCTAATCATTTACCGTTCATTTCACAATGGCCAATCCAAAATAGCTGGATTCTGGGCTACTGGGCTCCAGCATGAGCAGCTCTAAAAAGCCATCTTGCAGGTATTCTAGAAGTACACACTTTTGGGATCCAACATCAATATGATTCCCACGACCTACCTGCATGACTATTGTAGCATTTCCCATTACACCTGTATTTTCTATGTCCTGTTGTAACTTGTTGACTTCATCCATACCATTGTTGGAGGTCTGTATATAACTCCCATCAAGGTCTTTTTATCCTTGCCGTTCCTTAACTCTGTTCACAACGTTACAAAACCTTTCGACCCTATGCCTCCTCTTTTTAATGATGTGATTTCAATTTTTACCAATAGCGCCACGCCACACCCTCTGCCTGTCCTTTAGATAAGATATGTATCCCTGGACGTTAAGCTCCCAGCTCTCAGCTTCTTTGACTCATGATTTAGTGATGCCCACAAGGTCATACCTGCCAATCTGAAACTGTGCTGCAGGTGCATCGGCCTTATTCCGCATACTGCGAGCATACAAACAAATCACCTTCAGTCCTGTATTCGCCCTTTTCTATTCTGTCGCCTTTTGCATTGTAACATCATGTTGACTGTAATTCTGCCCTATCATCAGTCTCCCCTTGCTTGGAGTCTCACTAGACACTGGCTCTGTTTGTAAACCTGATGCTCAGCAGTATCACTCCGCTTCTCATCCCCCTACAAATTAGATTACTTCATTTAAAAAAAATAGATTAAATATACTTTATTATGAATCGTAAAGCCTTGCACCTACTGTTACAAATTACGCCTATTTGAAAGTGATAATAAAGTTAAAAACAGTGTGCCAATTAAGTTTCCGTACAAACATCTTAAATGTTGTGTCATCGAGAAGGAATATGCGACATTCTCCTTCGGAAGCTTGAAGAAAAGAATAAAGAAAATATATTCTATTGTGATATCCTCGATGAACGATGTCCGATGCGCTGTGACTCAATGATAGAAATAGCTTACGTTAATTGTTTGTTTACTGGGCTGTCTCTGATGGGACTAATAAGCTGGTAACCTTTCCTTAGACAGTACAGCATCGTCTCCCTTATAAAAGCTTTCAAATCAATCTGTAGTTTTCGGCAGCAGGAGCATGATAATCTGATCGTCACCTCACACGGAAAATGGAATATCCAGCAATTTACTACATAGAGTGTGTTTATTATCCTGTACTGACTGCGATTGGTATCCCCAGTAAGTAACTGGAGTACGTATGCGACTTCTTCCTCCTCTATATGCTGCTCTGCATTTTATTTCGCCGAAAAACCATTAGCCACGGTGCTGTGTGCCGAGGACTGTCAGCCTGATCAGGTTTGAAGTATATGCTTTCTCCCTCTGGTCGTACACTTCGTTCCTTGTTGCTGGTTTCTTTCTCAGCTGTAACAACTAAGTTAGCACTAATATGGATCTTGTTTCAGCATTTTACCTTGCCCGACCTTCCAAAACATTCTCTTTTTTTATCGTTCTAAGTCTGATTTGGCATCAATGCCCAAGGCTGAAGCTTTACAACAACAATATAAAAGGTTACCGTCACCACAATATGTTCAGGGAGCTTTCCCTTTCATCCAAGGCACACAGAACTGTTCAGCGCAGAAACAAGATATTCGATATATCTCGTCCTTCCTGAAACTATTTGAACTGCTTACTCCCTTAGCCCTGAACCCGGACCACAGTTATTTAATACCATCCTGCAACAAAAGAGCTCGTTTTCAATATAATTGTCCAAACATTTTTCCATTGTAACAATAACCAAAAAATATATAAATCTCCCGTTTAACGTTTTCGACGTTTTTTTCAGTCTTCAATTTTAACTATGCGGGTTCCTGTACTCACCTGTGTTACGTCAGAAGAAACAGTCCATCTGGGTCCATTACATTTATTCTGGCAACGCTGCCTTCAGCTTTGTCAGTTCCTATGATGGACCTTGTGCGTTTGTAACTAACTCGTATTTTCTTCCTTGCAGTTAATTTGTTGGCCATTGTGATCCTGTGTCGTGGTAAATGCGGACTCTCCAAATGCATCACCCGTTACCTGGTGGCGATGGCAGCAGCTGATGTCATGGGCGTTATCATTGGCGTTGCATTGGAGCGGATCAATAATATTTATGTTTTTGCGAGATTTTTGCTCATCACTCCAATTTGCGCGGCGACACTTGTGTTTCGGCTCACACTGATGGACTGTTCAGTCTGGCTGACGGTGGCTTTCACATTTGATCGATGTGTTGCAATTTGCAGTCAGAAGTTGCGGAAACGATTTTGCACCGAGAGGACGGCGATTATAATGGTAGCGATTGTGGGCATAGGGAGCTGCTTAGAGCGTGTTCCATTTTACTTTTCAGTAGATCCTTTCATGATTATTGACAACGTTCCATGGCGCTGTATTGGCAGGGCAGATTACTTTACTTCACCAGTGTGGAAAGCTTACCAGCTGTTTAATAGTATCATTACCCCTTTATTACAAATCGGTTTAATTCTATTGTTCAATGCTATAACAGTCAGACATATTATAGCGGCAAACAGAGTCCGCCGAGGACTCCGGAGCAGCAATGACGATAAGAAGGATTCAGAGGTGGAGAACCGGAGAAAGTCAATGGTTTTGCTGTTCGCTCTATCAGCCAATTTTATTTTATTGTGGCTTCTCTTCATAGTCTCTACTATGATCTGGCAAGCTCAGAATTATTTTTACACAGACAGATATCTTAATTCTCCATCGTTTATCCTGCAAGAGTTCGCGGTCATGTTGCAATTCCTCAGCACCTGCACCAACACGTGTATCTACACACTGTCCCTGAGGAAATTCAGGGAAGAGATGAAGAAAGGAGTGAAACAACTGGTCACATTAAATGGCCGACTTTGTAGATAAACCGTAAGTCGAATTCTCCGTTTTGTTATGAGATCACATAAATTTTCGGAATCATCAGCAGGTCCGATAAATGCACCATGAATCAGCGAAGCCAGGTGCGTGAAGCTTAGAAACCTGTTTTTCCAGGAAAAGTAAGAAAGTTAATTTAGTTAAATGTCCCAAGGAATAAAGGGTTACTGATATGATTTCTACTGTGGCAGAATTATACTTCAGATCAATGGATTAATACCGGAGGTTTGACCAAAGGAGCAGGGGATGCTGTTGTGATTCTTACACTGGTAGAATTCTGTTGTAATTGTCCGGAGTTTTGGTCCGCTGACAACGCGTCTACATCCTCTGTGACTAACAGTGAAATTTACCTTGAATATTATAATCCTGTGTCAGATAAAGAGAGTTTACGAATTTAACTAACGAATGTTCTTTGAGGAAACATGTTGTCCCTTGCCAAATGGAAGTATGAAACCTGTAGCAAATGAAACACTCCTCTGACACGTCTGTTGTCCTATCTTGCTGTCTTCATAGAAAGAATCGGTTTCAAAAATGCAACTGCAATGTGCCCTCACAATATGCCATCGTCATATCTTTCGGGTAATGCAATGATTTATCGAATCCTTATCGTTTCACTATACGAGTTTAGGCGCGTCAAAGGCAAGCTATATCTCCATAATCATAATCAAATGTGGGGGCATCTCCGCGACTTTATAACATGTACGTTTGTTTCCAATGTTTATGGCATATTTTTCGTTATATTTCCATCAAAATAACGTGTTTTTAATCAATGGCTTATCACCGAATCTATCAATCGATTAAGGTCACTGAGATTCGTACCGAGCTGATTCTGAACTTTTCAGGACGATTGTCTTCTTCGGAATGTTTTAACGTGGAAAGCTGTGTCGAAGACCTGGGACCTGAAGACGGGTCTTCAACCAGAGCAGTTAATTCCCTCTCCCTCTCCCTCTCCCTCTCCCTCTCCCTCTCTCTCTTCACAGTTGTTTCCTCAACTTCTGTTTTATCTGGGGGGTATCTTTTCGTTTTCGTTTCTGTTTCAGATTCCACTTTCTGCAGGTTCACTCTGTTAGATTGTGTTGGCTCGGAGACAAACTAAGTTCGTTTATTTCAGAGGAGTTCCCCTTCAATATCATGTCGAGAAACGTTCTTCAGCAGTGAGACCAATCTTAAATTTCCACGTCTTTCCTGATAAAAATGCATGAATGTACATTATGTGCTTTTAGGATAATATAGCAGTTATATGTGTCTCCGCACAACCCCAGGAAGTTACGTATCAGCGACACCTCACAATTCAGAGAAATTCAAAGATACAGATTATTTAAAGATCAGGCCCTTCTGACCCTACAAACCACACCGGCCAGAAATCCACCAATTTAAACCGAGCTTCATCATGGGATAATTTACCTGTTAACCTACTAACTGTTCGGGCTTGGGAATGTGGGCGGAAACCCAGACATACAAGGAGACTTACACAGGAGGTAGGAACTGAACTCTGAATTCCGACGACACGGGCTGTGATGACGACTTTTACTCCGCTCTTCGTTGCACTGAGGTTGAGTCTGTCGGCTTCCTCCTGCTCCGGGTCTGCAGGCTCCAGGAAGTCTACTCCGCTCTGTTGAACTCAGACGGAGGCCGTGGGCCGGCTCCAGCTGCTCCGGGCTTCATGCCTGAAACCTCACTCTCGTTCTACATGCCATTTTTGAACGATTTGTTTTCTCCCTCTCCCCACACTGAGTGTTCTTTTAGGTTCCTTGTTTAGTGGCTCTCCGTAAGGAGACGAACCTCAAGGTTGTATAATACATACATTATTTGATAATAAATGTACTTTCAACTTTCAACGTTGAACTCTGACCTTTGAACGCAGAGCATGCTCCTATTCAGTATATCACTCTCAGAAGAACACTGCCTTTTCAGCGCTGCTATGGAAGTTACCCTGAAATCGGATCTGGAAATTTAGAAGCAGGATTGGAAGCAATGAATGATTAGGGAAAGTCAGCAGGGTTTTGTCCATGAGAGGTCCTCTCTTAGTAACTTGTCAGAATATTTCAATTAGGAAAATAAGCATATTGACCACGGCAATGCAAACATAAACAGCTGGAGGAGCTCAGGGCATCGAACAACATCTTTATAAGGAATTCAATTGATAGTGAATTTGTGTGAACATTGAATTCAGTTTGTGTGAAAATCTTGCGCCAGGACTCAATCAGAGACCAGTGACCAGTGATGTACCTCCAGGATCAGTGTTGGAGCGCTTGATAATTCTCATATATATATTATGACTTAGATATGAATGTGGGATTCGTAAGTTTCCTGAGGAATGGAAAACTGCAAACGTTATTCCAGTCTTTACGATGGGAAGGAAGCAAGGGGTAGAAAATCATTGGCCAGTTAGCAGGACATCAGTAGCTAGTGAGATATTGGTGTCCATTATTCATAATCAGTTCAGGGGTGCGTGATAAAACAGGCCGAAATGACGATGGATTCCTGAAGGTGAATTTTTTTCTGCTGGAATGCTTGAGGAAACAGCATGCATGTTACACAAAGGAGAATCAGTGTCCGCTGTTTGCTTGTAATTTAATGTGGCGTTTGGCAAGGTGCGGCACGTGAGGTTGCTAAACTTGGAATTACAGTAAGGATACTAGTCAGGTTTGAATATTGGTTGATTGGCCAGAGGCACAGAGTGCTGGTTGGCTCTCGGTCATTAGTAATGTGGCACAGGGGTCGGTGTTGGGGCCGCTTCTTTTCACAATATAAATGAATGATTATAATGATTGTTATGTCTTTGTGAACAGCTTTCCGGGCTTGGAAAGGAATTTGGAGTTGAAGGCAGTTCTGAGGCAGCAGGGAGTCTACAGAAGGACTTAAACATTTTGGGAAAATGGCAAAGAAGAGGAAAATCAAATATACTGTAGGCACGAGCATAGTCATGCACCTGAGCTGAAGAAATAAAGGCGTAGACTATTTTCTAGAATCTAGAAATCAGATGTGAAAATGGACCCCAGTTTTCTTGAAGTATTTCCTGAAGCTTAACTTAAAATTTAAGTCGGTGGTATCCAAGGCAAATGCAATGTTAGCTATCTTTTCGAACTAGAATATAGAAGTAATGTGTAATGTTCAGCTTTATCAGTCATTGGTCAGACTGCGCTAAGCAAGGCGCATGAGATGTCTCCGACTTTTATTTATTTGATAGTTTGTCTGTTATTGGGATATTGTGTGGAATTGGCCCTTCTGGACCTTCGTGCGGCGCCGCCCAGCAACCCCCGATTCTACCCTACCATAATCACGGGACAATTTGCAATGACCCTACAGTCGACCAACTACTGCATCTTTGGACTGTAGGAGGAAACTGGAGCACCCAGAGGAAACCCCCGAGGTCATGCAGAGAATGTGCAGATTCCTGACAGAGAGCGGCGTGAATTGAACCCGGGTTGTTGGTACTGTAAAGCGTTCTGGAATCCACTACGTTACTGTGTCACATTTCATCGGTCGTGTCACAGAATAAGAGACAGGATGTGACATCATAACTTTATAAAACATTGGCTGGACTGTGGCACAGCTGGAGCAATGTTTGCAGTTATGATCACCGCAAAACAAAGAGCTCTACACGTGTGCGAAGAACAAGAGTCTGATAGAGTGAGGGTTAAACTGATAAGCAGTAGAAAAGGAAACATCTGTCTGGAGTCGGAAGAGGAAGGACGGTTCTTAATGATGTAACGAAAATATTTTAAAACTTATGCCTGTTCTTTCCTGATGAGGAGCAAAAGCTATTCGCAAATAAATGAGGCACTGTACCCGTGTTATAGGCTCTAAAGGGCAATATTCGTTAAATAATGAATAAAATGCGATAAAAATGAAGATAACGAAGTAGAGAATGAAACAAAACTGTACTTAAAATTCATTGATGATTTGATCCACTATAATCCACTTAATGCCGGAGGGAAACAATGGTGTGAGACAACATTTTATCCAAATATTTCAAAGATCTAACAACTTTTATCCAAGTAATTTTCCATCCACTAATGGTTACCAGCCCGCACCTTCCTGTCTCTAGTGACAGGCAGCCTGGGCCCATAACGTAGGCACAGTGACAGCAGATCTATAAAAAGACAAAGAAAAGGAATAGCACTTATGACCAACCGATTATCTATTGCTATTCCTGATCAGAAAAAAACTATTCTCTCACCAGCACCTAATAGCAACGTTGTGCGATCATGTACGCCTCCAGGCTATAGACCAGTACTGACAATAGACAATAGGTGCAGGGGTAGGCCATTCTGCCCTTCGAGCCAGCACCGCCATTCAATCCGATTGTGGCTGATCATCCACAATCAGTACCCCGTTCCTGCCTTCTCCCCATATCCCTTGACTCCGCTATCTTTAAGAGCTCTATCTAACTCTTTCTTGAAAGCATCCAGAGAATTGGCCTCCATTGCCTTCTGAAGCAGAGCAGTCCATAGATCCACAACTCTCTGGGTGAAAAACTTTTTCCTGAACTCCGTTCTAAATAGCCTACCCCTTATTCTTAAACTGTGGCCTCTGGTTATGGACTCCACCAACATCGGGAACATGTTTCCTGCCTCTAGGATGTCCAATCCCTTAATAAGCTTATATGTTTCAATCAGATCCCCTCTCATCCTTCTAAATTCCAGTGTATACAAGCCCAGTCGCTCCAATCTTTCAACATGTGCTCTCAAAATATGGCTGTAGGCCAGTTCCCTTGTAATTTCCCAAAATATTCTCACATCCGCTACTAACATCATTTGTCTTACCTGTACATTAGAGCACGTACCAAAGACGAGTCAAATTTAAACCTTTCTTTACAAATTACTATCGTGACTGGGACCTTGGCGGTTGTGCAGAGTAAAACAGACTGATACTCGTGGTCGTATTGAAAGAAGTTGTACTGGAGTTTTGAACAAAACGTTGCAGTGGATTATTCTCCGGGTCCAGACGGGGCAGTGCTTAGATGACAGAACAGGAACGACATGGGAACAGACCCTCTGTTCCACAATGTTTTGCTGAACCGATTACATTATCCTCTGTTTCTGCAGGAAACACCGGAAGAGGTTGATGCACCCATGGGCAATCACCTTTTCAGGCTGAATGGCCACAGGAATAGCAAAAGCTATTGGTTGGAGGTTAGAGGTTGGAGCAAATGCTCTTCCCTTTTTCAGGAAAGGGAATAGAGATAACCGTGGAAATTATAGACAAGAGGGTCTTTCTTCAAAGCTGGGAAAGTTACCAGACACAGTTGGTCACCCTGCTGATAATCTGCTGCACTGGAGATTGTTATTTCGTGAACAAGGTCATCGGAAAGACATTGAAGCTAGTAGATATTGCAGTGTTTTATTCAAGAAAGCCAAGCAGCAAGCAGTAGATGATTCATATGATTTTCATTCTAAATCCAACATTGTTTCTGTTAGGTTACCAAATTCAACCATTCTGGAAAACATGGATGAGAAATTAGCACTTTGACAGCTAGAGCAGAGACAACAGATGGAGGAATTAATTTTTAAATATAAGGATTTGTTTCCAGATGTTCCGAGAAGGACTACTATAGCTTCACATGATGTAGATGTTGGAGATGCCAAACCTATTAAACAACATCCATATAGGATGAACATGGAAAAATGTGAACTTGCTGAGAAAGAAATTGAATACATTTTAGAGAATGATATTATTAGACATTCTAACTCGAATTGGAGTTCGCCATGTGTTATGGTGCCACAACCAGATGGTAGTATTAGGTTTTGTACGGACTATAGGAAGGTGAATGCTGTAACGAAAACAGATGCATATCCAATTCCTAGATTAGATGATTGTGTAGATAAAGTTGGAAAAGCAAAGTTCCTTACAAAGATTGATTTATTGAAAGGGTATTGGTGTGTTCCATTAACGGACAGAGGTAGAGAGATTTCTGCATTTGTAACTCCATCTGGGTTATATGAGTATAACGTTTTTCCATTTGGGATGAAGAATGCCCCAGGTACTTTCCAGAGGATGATTAACTCTGTGATTCAGGGATTGAAAGATACTGATGCTTATATTGATGATTTAGTGACAGGAAATGATACTTGGGAAGCACACATTATTGCGGTGGAGAAATTGATTGAAAGGCTTTCAAAAGCTAACTTAACTATTAATTTAGCTGAGAGTGAATTTGGACATGCCACCGTGACTTACCTTGGCTATGTTGTGGGTCAAGGTAAGGTAGCTCCTGTTCAGGCAAAGGTTCGGGCAATTTTAGAGATTCCCACTCCAACGGGGAAAAGAAATCTCAGAAGATTCTTGGGAATGGTAGGATATTATCGAAAATTTTGTAAGAATTTTGCTAATGTTGCCCTTCCATTAACTAACCTTTTGCAGAAGAATGTGAAGTTTGTGTGGACAGTGCCTTGTCAAGAAGCATTTGAAAAATTGAAAACAATGATATGTCAACAACCTGTGCTTAATGCACCTGACTTTGAAAAACCTTTTTCATTAGCTGTAGATGCTAGTGATGAGGCTGCGGGAGCGGTATTAATGCAAAGGAATGAGGGTGATGAGGTTGATTATCCAGTAGCTTACTTTTCTAAGAAATTTAATAAGCATCAAAGAAACTATTCGGCAATAGAGAAAGAATTGTTATCTCTTGTTTTAGCTTTAGAATATTTTGAGGTATATGTTGGTACAACTCAAAAACCACTTATTGTTTACACAGATCATAATCCGTTAGTTTTTCTGAGTAAGATGAAAAACAAAAACAGAAGATTATTAAATTGGAGTTTGATGTTACAAGAGTACAATATTGTGATAACTCACGTTAAAGGTAAAGATAATGTGGTTGCTGATCGTCTATCTCGATGTTGAATGTACAATGTAATTTTTTTATGGAGTGTTTTTTTTATTGTAACACTCCTACTGTATTGTGAGTTGTAAGATGTTACATGACGGTATTGTATATTGTGTGTTATAATATTTACACTTTTGTTTTTCTTGTAAATAATTTTTGAAGTTTTTGTACTTGTCAGACCAAAAATGTTTTTTTTTGGAGGGAGGTGTTACGTACCCGTGACACGTGACAGTGGTACCCTTGAAGATATCCTGGACTTGAGGTAATGGTCTTATGATGGTGGAGTGACGTCATTTTCCCGCCAGTAGAGATCATGTGACAGGTATTTTTTACAGGGTATAAAAGGAGGACCCCTCCCTGTGAGGTGGGGCAGTTCGTGGCTGGATTTGCCATGTTGACTTCATGCCACTGCGTGATTTAATGTTATGACGCAGTTTAGTTGAAAGATGAAGTTGTATCTAATGCCTAAAGTTTAAATGGTCATTGCCAGCAGTTTCTTTACAATACTCTTAGTTAAGAATCAGTGGAGAGTGAAGATCGGAGTTCGGGAGTTTAAGATCGAGGAGAATCGAATTTCGTCGGTGAAACAGGTTCGGCCTTATTTGATCCTTAATCGAAAGGAATTCGTTGACTGTCCTCGTGTTAATCACTGCGGGATAGCAGAAGATTGAGGACAGTGCGATAAAGGTAAGGTCAGTGACTTTAAGCCGTGTTGTTTCATAAATTCTTCGTGGGAAAAGTTCGACGCCGGGGATCGAAACAAAGCGACGTGAAAGAGAATTTAAATCGCCTTAAAAAGTCTCTCCTTTTAAATGGACTGTGAGCATTTTGAACTTTTGGCAATACCACTTTTAAGAACTGTTTTTGCAACATCGCTTTAAGGACTGTTTAAGCTGCCTCACAGCAGCTGATTTCCGGTTACGTTAGTGTTTGTTTACTTTTGGGGGGTTTGTTTTCAGTGTTTAATAAACGTATTACTTGTTATAAAAACCCTTGCCTAACTCACATATATTTATTGTTGCCTGAATACCTAACACAGCAAACTTAATTTCCTCAAGTGTACTAACGAATAAAGTGTTGCTGATGTGATCTTTACATTGGCAGATTGACTGGATTGACGAATTGACTGGATCATCGATCCACTGAACACGCGTTTCCGTCCTCTGAGAGTGGCGGATTTATCTTCGCTGTAGTCGGTTCAAGGATTGAGGAAACACGCTGATCGCTGGAAAGAGGAAACATATAACAAATGTCAAATGAAACCCTAGACTGACACGCAAGTTGTCCTGCCTTGCACTCTTAATGCATCAAAGATGCAACCTCGATGTCATTGTCACAATAAGACATAGTTATATATTTTGGGTGATACAACGATTTATCGAATCGGTGTGGAATATTGTCACGCCAAAGGCAAGCAATATGTCCAAAATCATGATCACATTTTATGAATCTCCGCGATTTCCCAACATTTTAGTCCCATATTTTTCTTTATAATTTCCAGCAGAATAATATGTTATTTTAAACTGTTATCACCGAATCTATCAGGAGGTTAGGATCACTGTAATTGGTACTGAGGTGACTCTTGAATCTTCACGACTATTGTTTTCATTCGAACTGGTGAGAAGGGAATGCTTTGTCAAATAATTAATGTCAGAGACCTGACGATGGAATTTCTACTAGAACAGTTAATTTACTTTCTTACTTCACAGTTGTAGCCATATAACCATATAACAATCACAGCACGGAAACAGGCCATTCCGGCCCTCCTAGTCCGTGCCGAACTCTTAATCTCACCTAGTCCCACCTACCCGCACTCAGCCCATAACCCTCCACTCCTTTCCTGTCCATATACCTATCCAATTTTACCTTAAATGACTCAACTGAACTGGCCTCTACTACTTCTACAGGAAGCTCATTCCACACAGCTATCACTCTCTGAGTAAAGAAATACCCCCTCGTATTTCCCTTAAACTTTTGCCCCCTAACTCTCAAATCATGTCCTCTCGTTTGAATCTCCCCTACTCTCAATGGAAACAGCCTATTCACGTCAACTCTATCTATCCCTCTCAACATTTTAAATACCTCGATCAAATCCCCCCTCAACCTTCTACGCTCCAATGAATAGAGACCTAACTTGTTCAACCTTTCTCTGTAACTTAAGTGCTGAAACCCAGGTAACATCCTAGTAAATCGTCTCTGCACTCTCTCTAATTTATTGATAACTTTCCTATAATTCGGTGACCAGAACTGTACACAATATTCCAAATTTGGCCTTACCAATGCCTTGTACAATTTTAACATTACATCCCAACTTCTGTATTCAATGCTCTGATTTATAAAGGCCAGCGTTCCAAAAGCCTTCTTCACCACCCTATCTACATGAGACTCCACCTTCAGGGAACTATGCACTGTTATTCCTAGATCTCTCTGTTCCACTGCATCCCTCAATGCCCTACCATTTACCCTGTATGTTCTATTTGGATTATTCCTGCCAAAATGTAGAACCTCACACTTCTCAGCATTAAACTCCATCTGCCAACGTTCAGCCCATTCTTCTAACCGGCATAAATCTCCCTGCAAGCTTTGAAAACCCACCTCATTATCCACAACACCTCCTACCTTAGTATCATCAGCATACGTACTAATCCAATTTACCACCCCATCATCCAGATCATTTATGTATATTACAAACAACATTGGGCCCAAAACAGATCCCTGAGGCACCCCGCTAGTCACCTGCCTCCATCCCGATAAACAATTATCCACCACTACTCTCTGGCATCTCCCATCTAGCCACTGTTGAATCCATTTTATTACTCCAGCATTAATACCTAACGACTGAACCTTCTTAACTAACCTTCCATGTGGAACTTTGTCAAAGGCCTTGCTGAAGTCCATATAGACTACATCCACTGCCTTACCCTCGTCAACATTCCTCGTAACTAATTCAAAAAATTCACTAAGGCGGTTGTAACCTCACCTGCTTTTTATTCTTTGTGTTTTCGTTTCTGTTTCAGATTCCACTTTCTCCAGAGTCACTCGTTTAGATTGAGTTTGTTGGGAGGCAAGCTATGTATATTTATTTCAGAGGAGCTTCCCTTTAACGTTTTGACTAGGAACATCTTTCTTTCCGCAGGGTGAAGAATCTTGTGTTTTCAGAAATATCGTGATAAAATTGCATGAATGTACATCATGTGTCTATAGGATAATATATCAATTGTGTCTGTTTCCGGACAAACGCAGGAAGTTATATTTTTATGTATCATCGATACCGGTGCTGCAATCCTGGAGATCAGAGATACAGATACTGCGTGGATCCGGCCCTTCCGGCCTAATTGAACTGCGCCAGACAGCAATCCACAGATTTAACTCAAGTTTCGTCGCGTGATCGTTTATAGTCGCCAATTAATCTTCCAACCGGTCGGTTGTTGGTCTGTGGGATGTAACACCCGGAGAAAAAACACGTGTACAAACATTCTTGCAAAGAACGCCGGTATTGAGCTCCGGATTCCGACTCCCCGAGCTGTGATACTGTCGCTCTAACTGGAGTCCGATATATACGTATAAATTCTAGAGGTTAAGGATTAATAATGAATCAAGGTTTCTTCACAATGTGAATGTATTCAAGTATTTTCCCTGCGAGAATATCTTGAATGCATATCCATTGTTAAAAGTATCTCGGCAGTGAAAAGAGTTTTTTTTCGCCATGCGAAATGTTCTTGCTACTCCTTCTGTGAGTTCATTATAAAGCAGAAAGTTTTGGTGAAGATAATTGAAATAAAATTGAAGCAACAGTCAAACAATGAAAGCTTACCAACAAGAAAGCGTTTAGCCCGAGCATGTCTGGACTCTTTCTTTCAAATTAGGACTCTGGTTTTAACGATTCTTCTCAGGCAGCAAATGACCATAAGGGCTCCATCGTTCCGCTTATTCTCTTTTTGCAGTTTTGTGGAGAACTTTCCAAGTGGCTGTAACAATTTTGTTTCATTTCTCCACCTTCTTTTACTTTTTTATCTCACAATATCTATTGTTGAATTGCGACGTTTTTCCAGATGCCATTCCTATTGCTTTTTTTTTGACATTTTACGTGGTTACTTTTTAAAAAGGAGAGGATAAAGTGGAACTTAAGCTATTTGTCGTCCGATATCTTAAGTAGATTTGTTGCAACATTGTGGAATATTTCTCATACAGGCACTACTGGGTGACATTTTTTTTTTATTTTCGATTAAATAACATTGTAATGCGCACTACCTGGCTCTTTCATGCTAATTAAATTCATATGCAATCATTACATTGCCTTCGAAATCTGTTTTACTGAGATCAAGGAATAAATCAAATCACCTTCATTCATTATGTACAGAATCTCTCGTATAATGCTCATTTGCCTAATACACTTAGAATCACTAATACTCCATTTTTCCACAATACTGACTGACGTATTGTGTTACACTGCTGGCCTTCAGCGCAGCAATTCTCCGCTATTTCTGTCTGTCCTTGCAGTCCTACACATATACAGCAGGATACTCAATTGCTGCTTCCTTAATTTTTTTAACCAGTCAAGATTGTTAACAGTGAGCTGATCTGAAGAACATGGAGGATCACTGAATCATTCTTCGTCTGGCCTGCACCCTTTGAACTATTTTCTTTGAGTCACCCTATGAAGAGCCAAAGTACATAGAAACATAGAAAATAGGTGCAGGAGTAAGCCATTCGGCCCTTTGAGCCTGCACCGCCATTCAGTATGATCATGGCTGATCATCCAACTCAGAACCCTGTACCTGCTTTCTCTCCATACCCCCGATCCCATTAGCCACAAGGACCACAAGGTGCCGAACTGAGCCAACAAAACATTCTCAGGGCCATTGAAGCATGAAAGCCTCCAAGGTTGTCGTCGGCTCGGAGGATTGTTCCACAATACGGGTAACAAAATAGTTCGGGACCTCGCTTTCCCTTAAGATTTTTTTTAAATCGACCGCATAAATTTCTTCCTCCATGAGATTACTGCTAACTTTGGTGTACTCCGCACAAGCAAAATACATTCAATACTTTAGAGCAATCGGAACGCCAGCGAAATGGGAGGGAAAATACCCTGTTATGTTTAAATTCATTATTGTATAGAATAAACTCTTACCCTCTTGTCATAACATCGGATATTTCCTCACTTTTCCCTCAGATTGTCTGGCCAATTTAAATGCTTTGTGAATGCATGCTTGTTACCCTCAGCCACTGCCAGCATTTTGACGGCGAGCTAAGTGAAGCTCGTTGTCACATCACGCAACAAAGGCCTTTCAGTGCACGATATCCATGCAATTCCTGTTGGAAGTAACCATCCAAGTCCCGCTTTCTGCATCCGCCTCGCAGCCTAACAAAGCATGTTTCCTCTTGCATCCGTTCTCGCTCTCTTCTCGATTCAACCATCAGGCAGACGAAGCAGCACCCTTGGGTCCCACGCGCAGTTTCAGGAAAAGTCATGACCGTACGACCTTCGGGATCATTACCAGCGTGGATAACGTCAGGCAGCTCAACTCTGTACAGATCCCATAATCTACAGGCACGCTTCCAAGGACGCTGCAACTGCATAGCACCGTAACCCGATGTTTAGGGATAATATCTGTTCCTGAACCGGGTGGTGTGCGTCATGAGGTTCCTGTACCTTCTTCAACAAGGCAGCAGGGAAAAGAGAGAACATCCCGGGTTGTGGAGGGTCGCTGAAGATGGATGCTGCATTCTTGCAGCAACGTTTGCATATAGAAGTGCCCAATGGCGGGGAGTGACTGGGATGGACTGGATTGTACTCAGAACATAGAATATAGAAATCTACAGCACATGACAGGCCGTTCGGCCCACAATGTTCTGCCAACCATGTAACCTGCTCTCGAAATTGCCCAGGATTTACCTACCACATAGCCATCGATTTTTCTAAACTCCGTGTACCTATCTAAGACTGGCCTAACAGACCCTGTTGTATCCGGCTCTACCACCTCCGCTGGTAACCCATTCCACGCACCTACCACTCTCTGCCTGAAAATCTCACCTCTGACATCCCCTTCGTACTTTCCCCCTCGTTTTCGACATTTCAACCCAGGGAAAAAGCCTCTGGCTATCCACACGATCAATACCTCTCATCATCTTATACACCTCTATCAGGTTACCTCTCATCCTCCATCGCTCCAAGGAGAAAAGGCTAAGAGCACTCAACCTATTCTCATAAGACATGCTCTCCAATCTGAACTGCCTCGATAGTATCCACATCCTTCCTGTAGTGAGGTGACCAGAATTAAACACAGTACTCCAAATGAAGTCTAACCAAGGTCTTATATAGCTGTTACATTACCTCACGACTCTTGAACTCAGTCCCATGGCTGATGAAGGCTAACGCTCCATACATCTTCTTAACAACACTGTCAACCTGCGTAGCAGCTTTGAGTGTCCAATGGACACGGACCCCAAGACCTCGCTGATCCTCCACTTTGCCAAGAGTCTTATCATTCATAATATATTCTGCCTTTAAATTTGTCCTACCGAAATGAGCCACTTCGCACTTATCACAAACCAATTCTACATCCTTTCAATGTTGCGCTGTAACCTCTGACACGCCTCCACACGAACCGCAACGCCCCCACCTTATGTGCCATCAGAAAACTTACTAATCCACCACTCACCTTCCTAATCCAGGTCACGTTTTGAAGGATTTTTCCGTTCAAGGGTATTGAGGTTTCTTTTGAGTGTTGTGATACATTCAGTCAGTCTACTCTCCAGTACAAATCTGTAGACACTTGTCAATGCTTTAGATGTCCTGCCGAATATCGGAAAACCCTTAGGGAAGGAAAGAGGCTGCCGTGCTTTCATCGTAATTGCACTGACATGCTGGTCCCTGGCAGGCTCTCCGAAACCATAATGGCGAGCAATGTAAAGATGCTCCATCTCTGATATTTCGATCAGGACTAGTTCGTGGATCTCAGGTTTCCTCCTGCTGAAGTCAATAATCAACTCCTTGGTCTTGCAGTCATTGAGTAGAAGGTTATTGTTATGGCACCAGCCAGATTTTCAATCACCCTCCGACGTGCCGATTCGTCATCATCTTTGATTCGGCCTCCAACAGTGATGTTCTCAGTAAACTTGAATATGGCATTGGTGCCGTGCCCAGTCTAGTGTAATGCGGGTATCGCAGGGGGCCACGTACACGGCTGTGTAGTGCACCTGTGCTGATGCTGAGACAGGTGAATACAATATGAGGATATTCTGCATGCAATGAATGGAGGCGATTTGATTTTTTCTTTGATTTTAGCAAAACAGCGTTCGAAAGCATTGTAGTGATGAATTGAAACGAGAAAGAATTCATATTTAAGCATCCAACATAAAATAATCAAGTAATTGTCTTACATTTTCATAAAATGAAAAAGTTGACGAAATCGAATCTGGGATTGTACGGCTTGTCCGATGAGGAGCGTTTCATGGCTCTGGGCTTGTATTGACTGAGAGCGTTTATTTTGTTAACCAGTTAGGGTTGGTAACCATGAGATGAAGGCAGAGCCTGGAAGACGGGTGGACAACTCTTAGTCTGGCCTCTCCCCTTTGACATGGGACGCTACCCAGAGCAAAAGCGCAAGGCCCTCACTCCAGCTCACACAGGTGTCCGTGAACCTGAGGCACGCGAGCCTCCAAACCACGACAAGGTTGTGATTCGCTCGGACGATTTTTCCACATTGCTGGATATAAAATAGTTTGTTACTTCCTTTTCTCTTAAGAGGCTCTTTTTTAAATTGACCTTGCGAAATTCCTCCTCCTCGTGTTTATAGCTGACTTTGGCCCTCGGTCTACAGATTATAACATGATCATCATCACACAAACTTCTAATTACACAGTTTATGCTTCATTAACGCAGCACTGTTAGACTATAACTAACTCTCACCAATTCTCTCGCCACTTTATATCCCTTAGACTCATATAAGCTTATGTCTTTAAGTTTAAATGGTTCCTCTCATTTCACCAGACCTGCTTTCAGTCCCTCTTCAGACTAGGGAAAAAAAGCAAACACCTGCTTTATAACTTCTTTCTCCGCCTTGACTTCTCCGCTTCCTGCAGTAGAAACTACATCTGCACATTCTTACAATTGCTTTCGTATAGTGATCATTACTACGGCGGGTGGATCTGACTCCGTACAATCAAAATACATTCAGCTGTAGCATCACCAACGAAATTAGAGGTAAATTGCCGTAATCCGTTTAAGTTCGGTGTTGCATGGGATAAAATCTTCCCCTTTCTCAGAATGAGACCTTCGAGATCATTACCAGTGTGGATAACGTCAGACACCTCAACTCTGTACAGATTCCATAATCTACGGACTCGCTTCCTGGGATACTGCAACTCCATAGCACCGTAGCTTGATGTTGTGGAATAATAACTGTTCCTGAACTTGGTGGCTTAAGTCATGAGGTTCCTGTACCTTCTTCCTTGTGGCAACAGGGAAAAGAGAACATGTTCCGGGTGGTGGAGGCTCCCTGATGATAAGAAACCGCGTTCCTGCGGCAACGTTTCCTATCGAAGTGCCCAATGGTGGGGAGTGACTCGGTCGTATCCATTGATGTTTCCATTCCGGGTGGTGCAGTCAGTCAATCGACTCTCCATTACAAATCTATAGACGCTTGTCAAAATTTTAGGTGCCATGTCCACACACTCCTCGGGAAGTAGATACGATGCCAGACTTCCTTCTTAATTGCACGTTCGTGCTGGTCGCAGGAGAGGCTATCATAGAACTTCGATCAGGAGTGGCTCATGAACCTCCGGTTTCCTCCTACTGCAGTCAAAAATCAAATCCTTGGACTTGCAGTCACTCAGCAAGACGTTGTTGCTACGGCACCACTCAGACAAATTTACAGCCTCCCTCCAACATGCTGATTCGTCACCACTTTTGATTCGGCCTTTTACAGTGGCGTTCTTAGCAAACTTGAATCTGGCATTAGTGCTGTGCCGAGCCATACAGTCACAAGGGTAATGCAAGATTAGCAGGGGGCAAGGTACACAGCCCCGTGAAGCAGCAGCGCTGATGGAGATCGCGGAGGAGCTGCTTTGCAAATCCGAACCGACCGGACTCGATATAAAGGAGTCTTTCATGGTAAGGGGGGAAGACCCGTGATTTTTCAGTTCTGTAAAAAGGACTTTAGAACGTGATATATGAGCAGAGGTAGGCCGTTTGGAACATCGATTCTGCTCCTCCATTTCATCATGACAGATCCATTTGTCTCTCAGCCCCAATCTCATGCCTTCTCCCTGTATCGCTTCATGCCCTGACCAATCTGGAATCTATCAACCTCTTCCTTTATTATACGTAAGGATGTGCCCTTCACAGCCGCCCGTGACAACGAATTCCTCAATTCCCGCTCTCCTGCTTCATTTCCGATTTAAAAGTAAGCCCCTCTATTCTGAGTCTGTGTCCCCTATCCTGGACTCTCCCATCACAGGTATCCGCCTCTCCAAATCTGCTCTATGAAGGCCTTTCGCCACTAGCTAGGCTTCAATGGGGTCACCCTCAGTCTTCTGCATTGCGGGCAATACAAGCCCAGATACATCAACCGCTCCTCATATGACAAGGTGTTTAATCCTGGAATAATGTTCGTCAATTTGATTTGAGCCCTCTCCAGTGTCAGCACATCCTTTATAAGGTAAGGGCTCCAAGACTATTTACAATACTCCAAGTGAGGCCTCACCAGTGTGTTATAAAGCCGCAACTTTACATCCTTACATTTATATTCCGGTCCCCTTGAAGTCAATGATGTCATCGCATTTGCCTTCCTCACCAGCGACTCAACTTGAAAAATGATAGTTCGGGAAACCTGCAGAAGGTCTCCCAAGACCCTTTACACCTCTGCTGTTTGAAATTTCTCTCCGTCCTCTTACTTCTTCTACCGAAGAACATGACTGTGCACCTCCTGACTATTGAAGTTCTTCTATAGCGTCTCTACTTCCTCAAAACTAACTGCTCTTCGTATCGCCCGCAAACCTTGCAACAAAACCATCAATTCCGTCACCCAAGACATTGACATATAAGGTAAAAAGAAGCGATCCCAACACAGACCCATGTAGGACACTTGGCAACGGCAAACAAGTAGAGAAAACTCCCTTTAACCCTACTCTTTGCCTTCCGCCAATCACCATTTCTATAACCATCTGGCATCTTTCCGGTAATACCATGAGCCCTTAGCTTGTTAACCAGCCTCGTGTGTTGCACCTTCCAAAATGCCTTCAGTATATCCAAGTGCACAACATTCACCGTTTCTCCTTTGCCTATCCGGCCTGTTATTTCTTCAAATAATTCCAACAGATTTGTCAGGCATGATCTTTCCTTGAGGAATCAACGCTGACAACGGGCTATTTCACCGTGAAACTCCTAGCATCCCGATGCCACATTCTTCGCAATCGATCTCAGTCTCTTCCCAACCACTGAGGTCAGAACTAAATGGCCTATAATTTCCATTCTTCTTGAAGAATGAGGTGACGTTTGCTACTTTCTCTTCCACCATTCCAGGATATAGTGAATTTTGAAAGATCATTGCTAATGTATCCACAATCTCTTCAGACTCCTCTTTCAGAACCCTGGGCTGTACATTATCTGGTCCAGGTAACGTCTCTGCCTTCAGTCCTTTCAGTTTCCCAAGAAGCTTCTCCCGATTAATGGCAACTTCATATATTTCCGACCCCTGGCACTCTCAAACTTCTGAACGCTACTAATGTCTATCACAGTGAAAACATGCAAAATACGCATTGAGTTCATCTGCCATGTGCTTTTCTCCCATTACTACCTCTCTCGCATCGTTTTCCAGCGGTCAGATATCTGCTCGCGCATCTCTTTTAAACTTTATCAATCTGAAGAACCATTTGGTGGCGGTTGGCATCTGCCCCTCTGGAAGGATAATGGGTGATGATCATCATCATCACAAGCCTGGGCGGAAGGTATGGAGATCCTGAGATGCCCAGTCTTCAAGGTCCCCCTCCCGGCCTCACCGTGTAGGAAAGATTATGAAGCAATAGGTTTGGGGTGAGCTTGGCAGCATGAGCTGCCTGAAGGATGTTCAAGTACAGCCATCTGCCTTAGTAGCTCCACTCCGGATTTGCTCTCTGGATCTACTCCCGTAGCGTTCATCTCTCCCGAGGTTGCCCAGAAGGCAGTGGGGCTATTTACCCCTACTGGGGATATAGTTCACAAGTACCAGGACGTGTCTACAAAGGGTGGGTCTGCGTGGTATCTGCGCAGCGGCCAGACATTGCACTCCCCGTTCTCTTTAGTTCAGCCAGTCCGAAGCAGAAAGTGAAAGCGACAAGCTCTACCACATTAGACGCATCACAGCAACTATTTTGACACCAAAACATATGGTATCCTCCTTAATACTATTGGTTTGCTTACTTTGGTATTGCATCTGTTTCTTCTTCATGATGTTTTTTTGCCTTCTGACGGTTTAAGTAACTTCCCAATCCTCTAACTCCCCCATTATATTTTGCTCTATTAGATGGCTTCTCTTTGGGTTTTATTTTGGCATTGAGGTCTTTTGTTATCCACGGTTGTGTAGGCTCGCCATTAGAATACTTCTTCATCTTTGGTATGTATATGTACTGTGCCTTCCAAATTGCGTTCAGAAATTCCAGCCGTTGCTGCTTTGCCGTCATCCCTGCCAGTGTTCTGTTCCAATCTCTTTTTGTCAAATTCTTCCTCATGGATTTGTAATTCCCTTCACTGCAATACTGACACATCCAACTTTAGCTTGTCCTTCGCAAACTTCACTGTGAATTCTATCATAGACCAGGGAAGGAGGGAAGATATAAAAAGGAGAGAAGGAGTGAGGTAGTTCTCTTTTGGAAGAGGACAGCGAGGCTTTGAGAAGAAGTGCGGCGGCGGCCATTTTCAAATTGCTTCTCAGATCGGAGTTCTGAGAGGCGGGACTGCGCAGGCGCGCGATGGAGACCTGGGAAGGAGGGAAGATATAAAAAGGAGAGAAGGAGTGAGGTAGTTCTCTTTTGGAAGAGGACAGCGAGACTTTGAGAAGAAGTGCGGCGGCGGCCATTTTCAAATTGCTTCTCAGATCGGAGTTCTGAGAGGCGGGACTGCGCAGGCGCGTGAAGGAGGCCTGGGAAGGAGGGAAGATATAAAAAGAACGCAGCCTTAAGCAGCGGGCAGCGTCGTTTGCGGGCAGCGGAGTGAAACGGGAGCAGAGTGTAGGGCTTGGGCTCAGAGGGCTTAGGCGGAAGAGTGCACAGTAGGCTTACCTTTTAGTTCTTGTTATTTTCAGTTATTCGGGAAGTATGAGTGTGAGGGCAGCTTGTTGTTCTCGGTGTCGGATGTGGGAGGTCTTGGAGTCTCCGAGCCTCACGGACGTCCACATCTGCGCCAGGTGTGTCGAACTGCAGCTCCTGAGGGACCGAGTTAGGGAACTGGAGCTGCAGCTCGATGACCTTCGCCTGGTCAGGGAGAGTGAGGAGTTGATAGAGAGTAGTTACAGGCAGGTGGTCACTCCGAGGCCACGGGAGGCAGATAGGTGGGTCAGGGTCAGGAAGGGGAAGGGGCAGGTACTAGAGAGTACCCCAGTGGCTGTACCCCTTGACAATAAGTACTCATGTTTGAGTACTTTTGGGGGGGACAGCCTACCTGGAGGAAGTGACAGTGGCCGGGCCTCCGGCTCAGAGGACGGCCCTGTAGCTCAGAAGGGTAGGGATAGAAGAAAGAGGACCATAGTAATAAGGAACTCGATAGTCAGGGGTTCAGACAGGCGGTTCTGTGGAGATGATCGGGAGTCCCGGATGGTAGTTTGCCTCCCTGGTGCCAGGGTCCGGGATGTTTCTCATCGCGTCCAAGATATCCTGAAGTGGGAGGGTGAGGAGCCAGAGGTTGTGGTACATGTAGGTAACAATGACATAGGTAGGAAAGGGGAAGAGGTCCTGAAACGAGAGTATAGGGAGTTAGGAAGGCAGTTAAGAAGAAGGACCGCAAAGGTAGTAATCTCGGGATTACTGCCTGTGCCACGCGACAGTGGGAGTAGGAATGGAATTAGGTGGAGGATGAATGCGTGGTTGAGGGATTGGAGCAGGGGGCAGGGATTCAAGTTTCTGGATCATTGGGACCTCTTCTGGGGCAGGCGTGACCTGTTCAAGAAGGACGGGTTACACTTCAATCCTGGGGGGACCAATATCCTAGCGGGGAGGTTTGCTAGGGCTACAGGGCAGACTTTAAACTAGTAAGATGGGGGGGGCGGAAATCAATTTGAGGAAACTATGAGAGAGGAGGTCGGTTCACCAGTAGAGCAAGTAAGTAGACAGTGTGTGAGGGAGGAAAGGCAGGTGATGGAGAAGGGATGCGCTCAGCCCGAAGTTGTAGGGGAGAAGAAAGAAAAGGATAATAAATTTGAATGCATTGCTAGGGATGAAAAGAGAGGAGGAGGTGGAGAGTATCTTAAATGTATCTATTTTAATGCTAGGAGCATTGTAAGAAAGGTGGATGAGCTTAAAGTGTGGATTGATACCTGGAATTATGATGTTGTAGCTATTAGTGAAACATGGTTGCAGGAAGGGTGTGATTGGCAACTAAATATTCCTGGATTTAGTTGCTTCAGGTGTGATAGAGTAGGAGGGGTCAGAGGAGGAGGTGTTGCATTGCTTGTCCGAGAAAATCTTATGGCGGTGCTTTGGAAGGATAGATTACAGAGCTCCTCTAGGGAGGCTATTTGGGTGGAATTGAGGAATGGGAAAGGTGTAGTAACACTGATAGGAGTGTATTATAGGCCACCTAATGGGGAGCGTGAGTTGGAAGAGCAAATGTGTAAGGAGATAGCAGATATTTGTAGTAAACACAAGGTGGTGATTGTGGGAGATTTTAATTTTCCACACATAGATTGGGAAGCTCATTCTGTAAAAGGGCTGGATGGTTTAGAGTTTGTGAAATGTGTGCAGGATAGTTTTTTGCAACAACACATAGAAGTACCGACTAGAGATGGGGCAGTGTTGGATCTCCTGTTAGTGATTGCGATAGGTCAGCTGACAGATGTATGTGTTGGGGAGCACTTCGGGTCCAGTGATCACAGTAGCATGAGCTTCAATATAATTATGGAGAAGGTCAGGACTGGACCAAGTGTTGAGATTTTTGATTGGAGAAAGGCTAACTATGAGGAGATGCGCAGGGATTTAAAGAGAGTGGATTGGGTCAAGTTGTTTTATGGGAAGGATGTAATAGAGAAATGGAGGTCATTTAAGGGTGAAATTATGAGGGTACAGAATCTTTATGTTCCTGTTCGGTTGAAAGGAAAGGTTAAAGGTTTGAAAGCGCCATGGTTTTCAAGGGATATTAGAAACTTGGTTCGAAAAAAGAGGGATGTCTACAATAGATATAGGCAGCATGGAGTAAAGGAATTGCTCGAGGAATATAAAGAATGTAAAAGGAAACTTAAGAAAGAGATTAGAAAAGCTAAAAGAAGTTACAAGTTTGGTTTGGCAAATAAGGTGGAAGTAAATCCGAAAGGCTTCTACAGTTATATTAAAAGCAAGAGGATAGTGAGGGATAAAATTGGTCCCTTAGAGAATCAGGGTGGTCAGCTATGTGTGAAGCCGAGAGAGATGGGAGAGATTTTGAACGATTTCTTCTCTTCGGTAGTCACTAAGGAGAAGGATATTGAATGGTGTAAGGTGTGGGAAACAAGTAAGGAAGTTATGGAACCTATGGCAATTAAAGAGGTGGAAGTACTGGCGCTTTTAAGAAATTTAAAAGTGGATAAATCTCCGGGTCCTGACCGGATATTCCCCAGGACCTTGAGGGAAATTTGTGTAGAGATAGCAGGAGCTCTGACGGAGATCTTTCAGAAGTCATTAGAAACGGGGATTGTGCCGGAGAATTGGCGTTTTGCTCATGTGGTTCCATTGTTTAAAAAGGGTTCTAGAAGTAAGCCTGGCAATTATAGACCTGTCAGTTTGACATCAGTGGTGGGTAAATTAATGAAAAGTATTCTTACAGATAGTATTTATAATTATCTGGATAGACAGGATCTGATTAGGAGTAGCCAGCATGGATTTGTGCGTGGAAGGTCATGTTTGACAAACCTTATTGAATTTTTTGAAGTAGTTACGAGGAATGTTGACAAGGGTAAGGCAGTGGATGTAGTCTATATGGACTTCAGCAAGGCCTTTGACAAAGTTCCACATGGAAGGTTAGTTAAGAAGGTTCAGTCGTTAGGTATTAATGCTGGAGTAATAAAATGGATTCAACAGTGGCAAGATGGGAGATGCCAGAGAGTAGTGGTGGATAATTGTTTATCGGGATGGAGGCCAGTGACTAGCGGGGTGCCTCAGGGATCTGTTTTGGGCCCAATGTTGTTTGTAATATACATAGATGATCTGGATGATGGGGTGGTAAATTGGATTAGTAAGTATGCTGATGATACTAAGGTAGGAGGTGTTGTGGATAATGAGGTGGGTTTTCAAAGCTTGCAGGGAGATTTATGCCGGTTAGAAGAATGGGCTGAAAGTTGGCAGATGGAGTTTAATGCTGAGAAGTGTGAGGTTCTACATTTTGGCAGGAATAATCCAAATAGAACATACAGGGTAAATGGTAGGGCATTGAGGAATGCAGTGGAACAGAGAGATCTCGGAATAACAGTGCATAGTTCCCTGAAGGTGGAGTCTCATGTAGATAGGGTGGTGAAGAAGGCTTTTGGAACGCTGGCCTTTATAAATCAGAGCATTGAATACAGAAGTTGGGATGTAATGTTAAAATTGTACAAGGCATTGGTAAGGCCAAATTTGGAATATTCTGTACAGTTCTGGTCACCGAATTATAGGAAAGATATCAATAAATTAGAGAGAGTGCAGAGACGATTTACTAGGATGTTACCTGGGTTTCAGCACTTAAGTTACAGAGAAAGGTTGAACAAGTTAGGTCTCTATTCATTGGAGCGTAGAAGATTGAGGGGGGATTTGATCGAGGTATTTAAAATGTTGAGAGGGATAGATAGAGTTGACGTGAATAGGCTGTTTCCATTGAGAGTAGGGGAGATTCAAACGAGAGGACATGATTTGAGAGTTAGGGGGCAAAAGTTTAAGGGAAACATGAGGGGGTATTTCTTTACTCAGAGAGTGATAGCTGTGTGGAATGAGCTTCCTGTAGAAGTAGTAGAGGCCAGTTCAGTTGTGTCATTTAAGGTAAAATTGGATAGATATATGGACAGGAAAGGAGTGGAGGGTTATGGGCAGAGTGCGGGTAGGTGGGACTAGGTGAGATTAAGAGGTCGGCACGGACTAGGAGGGCCGGAATGGCCTGTTTCTGTGCTGTGATTGTTATATGGTTATATGGTTATATTATGATCACTTTCCCCGGAGAGTTCTTCTACCTTACGTGCTCTAATCATTTACCGTTCATTTCACAATGGCCAATCCAAAATAGCTGGATTCTGGGCTACTGGGCTCCAGCATGAGCAGCTCTAAAAAGCCATCTTCCAGGTATTCTAGAAGTACACACTTTTGGGATCCACCATCAATATGATTCCCACGACCTACCTGCATGACTATTGTAGCATTTCCCATTACACCTGTATTTTCTATGTCCTGTTGTAACTTGTTGACTTCATCCATACCATTGTTGGAGGTCTGTATATAACTCCCATCAAGGTCTTTTTATCCTTGCCGTTCCTTAACTCTGTTCACAACGTTACAAAACCTTTCGACCCTATGCCTCCTCTTTTTAATGATGTGATTTCAATTTTTACCAATAGCGCCACGCCACACCCTCTGCCTGTCCTTTAGATAAGATATGTATCCCTGGACGTTAAGCTCCCAGCTCTCAGCTTCTTTGACTCATGATTTAGTGATGCCCACAAGGTCATACCTGCCAATCTGAAACTGTGCTGCAGGTGCATCGGCCTTATTCCGCATACTGCGTGCATACAAACAAATCACCTTCAGTCCTGTATTCGCCCTTTTCTATTTTGTCGCCTTTTGCATTGTAACATCATGTTGACTGTAATTCTGCCCTATCATCAGTCTCCCTTTGCTTGGAGTCTCACTAGACACTGGCTCTGTTTGTAAACCTGATGCTCAGCAGTATCACTCCGCTTCTCATCCCCCTACAAATTAGATTACTTCATTTAAAAAAATAGATTAAATGTACTTTATTATGAATCGTAAAGCCTTGCACCTACTGTTACAAATTACACCTATTTGAAAGTGATAATAAAGTTAAAAACAGTGTGCCAATTAAGTTTCCGTACAAACATCTTAAATGTTGTGTCATCGAGAAGGAATATGCGACATTCTCCTTCGGAAGCTTGAAGAAAGGAATAAAGAAAATATATTCTATTGTGATATCCTCGATGAACGATGTTCGATGCGCTGTGACTCAATGATAGAAATAGCTTACGTTAATTGTTTGTTTACTGGGCTGTCTCTGATGTGACTAATAAGCTGGTAACCTTTCCTTAGACAGTACAGCATCGTCTCCCTTATAAAAGCTTTCAAATCAATCTGTAGTTTTCGGCAGCAGGAGCATTATAACCTGATCGTCACCTGACACGGAAAATGGAATATCCAGCAATTTACTACATAGAGTGTGTTTATTATCCTGTACTGACTGCGATTGGTATCCCCAGTAAGTAACTGGAGTATGTATGCGACTTCTTCCTCCTCTATCTGCTGCTCTGCATTTTATTTCGCCGAAAAACCATTAGCCACGGTGCTATGTGCCGAGGACTGTCAGCCTGATCAGGTTTGAAGTATATGCTTTCTCCCTCTGGTCGTACACTTCGTTCCTTGTTGCTGGTTTCTTTCTCCGCTGTAACAACTAAGTTAGCACTAATATGGATCTTGTTTCAGCATTTTACCTTGCCCGACCTTCCAAAACATTCTCTTTTTTTTATCGTTCTAAGTTTTCGACGTTTTTTTCAGTCTTCAATTTTAACTATGCGGGTTCCTGTACTCACCTGTGTTACATCAGAAGAAACAGTCCATCTGGGTCCATTACATTTATTCTGTCAACGCTGCCTTCAGCTTTGTCAGTTCCTATGATGGACCTTGTGCGTTTGTAACTAACTCGTATTTTCTTCCTTGCAGTTAATTTGTTGGCCATTGTGATCCTGTGTCGTGGAAAATGCGGACTCTCCAAATG
The DNA here is from genome assembly GCF_048418815.1 of Hemitrygon akajei. Taxonomy (NCBI): domain Eukaryota; kingdom Metazoa; phylum Chordata; class Chondrichthyes; order Myliobatiformes; family Dasyatidae; genus Hemitrygon; species Hemitrygon akajei. Next base: position 33,752,077 of record NC_133147.1, read on the forward strand.
CATCACCCGTTACCTGGTGGCGATGGCAGCAGCTGATGTCATGGGCGTTATCATTGGCGTTGCATTGGAGCGGATCAATAATATTTATGTTTTTGCGAGATTTTTGCTCATCACTCCAATTTGCGCGGCGACACTTGTGTTTCGGCTCACACTGATGGACTGTTCAGTCTGGCTGACGGTGGCTTTCACATTTGATCGATGTGTTGCAATTTGCAGTCAGAAGTTGCGGAAACGATTTTGCACCGAGAGGACGGCGATTATAATGGTAGCGATTGTGGGCATAGGGAGCTGCTTAGAGCGTGTTCCATTTTACTTTTCAGTAGATCCTTTCATGATTATTGACAACGTTCCATGGCGCTGTATTGGCAGGGCAGATTACTTTACTTCACCAGTGTGGAAAGCTTACCAGCTGTTTAATAGTATCATTACCCCTTTATTGCCAATCGGTTTAATTCTATTGTTCAATGCTATAACAGTCAGACATATTATAGCGGCAAACAGAGTCCGCCGAGGACTCCGGAGCAGCAATGACGATAAGAAGGATTCAGAGGTGGAGAACCGGAGAAAGTCAATGGTTTTGCTGTTCGCTCTATCAGCCAATTTTATTTTATTGTGGCTTCTCTTCATAGTCTCTACTATGATCTGGCAAGCTCAGAATTATTTTTACACAGACAGATATCTTAATTCTCCATCGTTTATCCTGCAAGAGTTCGCGGTCATGTTGCAATTCCTCAGCACCTGCACCAACACGTGTATCTACACACTGTCCCTGAGGAAATTCAGGGAAGAGATGAAGAAAGGAGTGAAACAACTGGTCACATTAAATGGCCGACTTTGTAGATAAACCGTAAGTCGAATTCTCCGTTTTGTTATGAGATCACATAAATTTTCGGAATCATCAGTAGGTCCGATAAATGCACCATGAATCAGCGAAGCCAGGTGCGTGAAGCTTAGAAACCAGTTTTTCCAGGAAAAGCAAGAAAGTTCATTTAGTTAAATGTCCCAAGGAATAAAGTGTTACTGATATGATTTCTACAGTGGCAGAATTATACTTCAGATCAATGGATTAATACCGGAGGTTTGTGCAAAGAAGCAGGGGATGCTGGTGTGATTCTTACACTGGTAGAATTCTGTTGTAATTGTCCGGAGTTTTGGTCCACTGACAACGCGTCTACATCCTCTGTGTCTAACGGTGAAATTTACCTTGAATATTACAATCCTGTGTCAGATAAAGAGAGTTTACGAATTTAACTAACGAATGTTCTTTGAGGAAACATGTTGTCCCTTGCCAAATGGAAGTATGAAACCTGTAGCAAATGAAACCCTCCTCTGACACGTCTGTTGTCCTATCTTGCTGTCTTCATAGTAAGAATCGGTTTCAAAAATGCAACTGCAATGTGCCCTCACAATATGCCATCGTCATATGTTTCGGGTAATGCAATGATTTATCGAATCCGTATCGTTTCACTATACGAGTTTAGGCGCGTCAAAGGCAAGCTATATCTCCATAATCATAATCAAATGTGGGGGCATCTCCGCGACTTTATAACATGTACGTTTGTTTCCCATGTTTATGGCATATTTTCCGTTATATTTCCATCAAAATAACGTGTTTTTAATCAATGGCTTATCACCGAATCTATCAATCGATTAAGGTCACTGAGATTCGTACCGAGCTGATTCTGAACTTTTCAGGACGATTGTCTTCTTCGGAATGTTTTAACGTGGAAAGCTGTGTCGAAGACCTGGGACCTGAAGACGGGTCTTCAACCAGAGCAGTTAATTCCCTTTCCCTCTCCCTCTCTCTCTTCATAGTTGTTTCCTCACCTTCTGTTTTATCTGGGGGATTTCTTTTCGTTTTCGTTTCTGTTTCTGATTCCACTTTCTACAGGTTCACTCTGTTAGATTGTGTTGGCTCGGAGACAAACTAAGTTCGTTTATTTCAGAGGAGTTCCCCTTCAATATCATGTCGAGAAACGTTCTTCAGCAGTGAGACCAATCTTAAATTTCCACGTCTTTCCTGATAAAAATGCATGAATGTACATTATGTGCTTTTAGGATAATATAGCAGTTATATGTGTCTCCGCACAACCCCAGGAAGTTACGTATCAGCGACACCTCACAATTCAGACAAATCCCACAATTCAAAGATAAAGATTATTTAAAGATCAGGCCCTTCTGGCCCTACAAACCACACCGGCCAGAAATCCACCAATTTAAACCGAGCTTCATCATGGGATAATTTACCTGTTAACCTACTAAATGTTCGGGCTTGGGACTGTGGGCAGAAACCCAGACATACAAGGAGACTTACACAGGAGGTAGGAACTGAACTCTGAATTCAGACGACACGGGCTGTGATGACGACTTTTACTCCGCTCTTCGTTGCACTGAGGTTGAGTTTGTCGGCTTCCTCCTGCTCCGGGTCTGCAGGATCCAGGAAGTCTACTCCGCTCTGTTGAACTCAGACGGAGGCCGTGGGCCGGCTCCAGCTGCTCCGGGCTTCATGCCTGAAACCCCACTTTCGTTCTACATGCCATTTTTGCACGATTTGTTTTCTCCCTCTCCCCACACTGAGTGTTCTTTTAGGTTTCTTGTTCAGTGGCTCTCCGTAAGGAGACGAACCTCAAGGCTGTATAATACATACATACTTTGATAATAAATGTACTTTCAACTTTGAACGTTGAACTCAGACCTTTGAACGCACAGCATGCTCCTATTCAGTATATCACTCTCAGAAGAACACTGCCTTTTCAGCGCTGCTATGGACGTTAGCCTGAAATCGGAAATGGAAATTTAGAAGCAGGATTGGAAGCAATGAATGATTAGGGAAAGTCAGCAGGGTTTTGTCCGTGAGAAGTCCTCTCTCAGTAACTTGACAGAATATTTCAATTAGGAAAATAAGCATATTGACCACGGCAATGCAAACATAAACAGCTGGAGGAGCTCAGGGCATCGAACAACATCTTTATAAGGAATTCAATCGATAGTGAATTTGTGTGAACATTGAATTGAGTTTGTGTGAAAATCTTGCGCCAGTACTCAATCAGAGACCAGTGACCAGTGATGTACCTCCAGGATCAGTGTTGGAACGCTTGATAATTCTCATATATATTATGACTTAGATATGAATGTGGGATTCGTAAGTTTCCTGAGGAATGGAAAACTGCAAACGTCATTCCAGTCTTTACGATGGGAAGGAGGCAAGGGACAGAAAATCATTGGCCAGTTAGCAGGACATCAGTAGCTAGTGAGATACTGCTGTCCATTATTCATAATCAGTTTGGGGGTGCGTGATAAAACAGGCCGAAATGACGATGGTTTCCTGAAGGTGAATTTTTTTCTGCTGGAATGCTTGAGGAAACAGCATGCATGTTACACAAAGGAGAATCAGTGTCCGCTGTTTGCTTGTAATTTAATGTGGCGTTTGGCACGTGAGGTTGCTAAACTTGGAATTACAGAAAGGATACTAGTCAGGTTTGAATATTGGTTGATTGGCCAGAGGCACAGAGTGCTGGTTGGCTCTCGGTCATTAGTAATGTGGCACAGGAGTCGGTGTTAGGGCCGCTTCTTTTCACAATATAAATGAATGATTATAATGATTGTTATGTCTTTGTGAACAGCTTTCCGGGATTGGAAAGGAATTTGGAGTTGAAGGCAGTTCTGAGGAAGCAGGGAGTCTACAGAAGGACTTAAACATTTTGGGAAAATGGCAAAGAAGAGGAAAATGAAATATACTGTAGGCACGAGCATAGTCATGCACCTGAGCGGAAGAAATAAAGGCGTAGACTATTTTCTAGAATCCAGAAATCAGATGTGAAAATGGACCCTAGTTTTCTTGAAGTATTTCCTGAAGCTTAACTTAAAATGTAAGTCGTTGGTATCCAAGGCAAATGCAGTGGTAGCTATCTTTTCGAACTAGAATATAGAAGCAATGTGTAATGTTCAGCTTTATCAGTCATTGGGCAGACCGCGCTTGGACTATTGTAAACAGTTTTGTGCCGCTTATCTAAGAAAGGGAGTGCTGACATTGCAGAGGGTTCAGAGGAGGCTCACGAGAATGATTTCGGGTACGAAAAGATTAAGGAAGATCCAGAGTTTGATAGCTGTGGGCCAGTGTTCGTCTGAGTTTATAAGAACGAAGGGGATCTCATTGAAAGCTATCGAATATCAAAAGGCCTAGGTCGAGTGCAGGTAGTGAGGGGGTTTTCTATAGTAGGGGAGTTCAGGACCTGAGAGCATAGCCTCAGAACTTAAGGACATCCCGTTAGAACGAGTAATGAGATGGAATTTCTTTAGCTACAGGGTGGTAAAGCTGTGGAATTCACTGGTACAGATGACTGCGGAGGCCAAATTATTGTGTACATTTGAAAGTAAGGTTGACAGGTTCTTGACTCGTCAGGGCGTCAAAGATTACAGGAAGAAGAAAGGAGAATGAGGTTGAGGAAGGGTAGTAAAACAAACATAATGGAATGGGGGAGCAGACTTGATAGACCGAACGCCCTGGTTCTGCTCCTAGTTTTATAAACTTATCTGTGTTTTTAAAAAGCGGTACCATCCTGTAAATAGTGGGCGCATTTGTTAGTGGCCAAAATATGATATCAAGCAGCGATGGTATGTGGAATGTAATACTTATGTTTGAAGTGATGGATTGCGGGAGAGTAAATAAGGCCAGGCATACACTGCACGTGCTAGGGCCCCGTGGAGAACTAACGAACACAGACACCTTGGGGTATAACAGGTATAACTGGCCCTTCGTGCGGAGCCGCCCAGCAACCCCCGATTCTACCCTACCATAATCACGGGACAATTTGCAATGACCCTACAGTCGACCAACCACTGCATCTTTGGACTGTAGGAGTAAACTGGAGCACCCAGAGGAAACCCCCGAGGTCATGCAGAGAATGTGCAAATTCCTGACAGAGAGCGGCGTGAATTGAACCCGGGTTGTTGGTACTGTAAAGCGTTCTGGAATCCACTACGTTACTGTGTCTCATTTCATCGGTCGTGGCACAGAATAATAGACAGGATGTGACATCATAACTTTATAAGACATTGGCTGGACCGTGGCACAGCTGGAGCACTGTTTGCAGTTATGATCACCGCAAAACAAAGAGCTCTACACGTGTGCGAAGAACAAGAGTCTGATAGAGTGAGGGTTAAACTGATAAGCAGTAGAAAAGGAAACATCTGTCTGGAGTCGGAAGAGGAAGGACGGTTCTTAATGATGTAACGAAAATATTTTAAAACTTATGCCTGTTCTTTCCTGATGAGGAGCAAAAGCTATTCGCAAATAAATGAGGCACTGCACCCGTGTTATAGGCTCTAAAGCGCAGTATTAGTTAAATAATGAATAAAATGCGGTAAAAATGAAGATAACGAAGTAGAGAATGAAACAAAACTGTACTTAAAATTCATTGATGATTTGATCCACTATAATCCACTTAATGCCGGAGGGAAACAATGGTGTGAGACAACATTTTATCCAAATACTTTCAAAGATCTAACAACTTTTATCCAAGTAATTTTCCATCCACTAATGGTTACCAGCCCGCACCTTCCTGTCTCTAGTGACAGTCAACCTGGGCCCATAACGTAGACACAGTGACAGCAGATCTATAAAAAGACAAAGAAAAGGAATAACACTTATGACCAACCGATTATCTATTGCTATTCCTGATCAGAAAAAAAAACTATTCTCTCACCAGCACCAAATCGCAACGTTGTGCGATCATGTACGCCTCCAGGCTATAGACCAGTACTGACAATAGACAATAGGTGCAGGAGTAGGCCATTCTGCCCTTCGAGCCAGCACCGCCATTCAATCCGATCGTGGCTAATCATCCACAATCAGTACCCCGTTCCTGCCTTCTCCCCATATCCCTTGACTCCGCTATCTTTAAGAGCTCTATCTAACTCTTTCTTGAAAGCATCCAGAGAATTGGCCTCCATTGCCTTCTGAAGCAGAACAGTCCATAGATCCACAACTCTCTGGGTGAAAAGGTTTTTCCTGAACTCCGTTCTAAATAGCCTACCCCTTATTCTTAAACTGTGGCCTCTGGTTATGGTCTCCACCAACATCGGGAACATGTTTCCTGCCTCTAGGGTGTCCAATCCCTTAATAAGCTTATATGTTTCAATCAGATCCCCTCTCATCCTTCTAAATTCCAGTGTATACAAGCCCAGTCGCTCCAATCTTTCAATATGTGCTCTCAAAATATGGCTGTAGACCAGTTCCCTTGTAATTTCCCAAAATATTCTCACATCCGCTACTAACATCATTTGTCTTACCTGTACATTCGAGCACGTATCAAAGACGAGTCAAATTTAAACCTTTCTTTACAAATTACTATCGTGACTGGGATCTTGGCGGTTGTGCAGAGTAAAACAGACTGATATTCTTGGTCGTATTGAAAGAAGTTGTACTGGAGTTTTGAACAAAACGTTGCAGTGGATTATTCTCCGGGGCCAGACGGGGCAGTTCTTAGATGACGGAACAGGAACGACATGGGAACAGACCCTCTGTTCCACAATGTTATGCTGAACCGATTACATTATCCTATGTTTCTGCAGGAAACACCGGAAGAGGTTGATGCACCCATGGGCAATCACCTTTTCGGGCTGACTGGCCACAGGAATAGCAAAAGCTATTGGTTGGAGGTTAAAGGTTGGAGCAAATGCTCTTCCCTTTTTCAGGAAAGGGAATAGAGATAACCGTGGAAATTATAGACAAGAGGGTCTTTCTTCAAAGCTGGGAAAGTTACCAGACACAGTTGGTCCCCCTGCTGATAATCTGCTGCACTGGAGATTGTTATTTCCTGAACAAAGTCATCGGAAAGACATTGAAGCTAGTAGATATTGCAGTGTTTTATTCAAGAAAGCCAAGCAGCAAGCAGTAGATGATTCATATGATTTTCATTCTAAATCCAACATTGTTTCTGTTAGGTTACCAAATTCAACCATTCTGGAAAATATGGATGAGAAATTAGCACATTTACAGCTAGAGCAGAAACAACAGGTGAAGGAATTATTTTTTAAATATAAGGATTTGTTTCCAGATGTTCCGAGAAGGACTACTATAGCTTCACATGATGTAGATGTTGGAGATGCCAAACCTATTAAACAACATCCATATAGGATGAACATGGAAAAATGTGAACTTGCTGAGAAAGAAATTGAATACATGTTAGAGAATGATATTATTAGACATTCTAACTCGAATTGGAGTTCGCCATGTGTTATGGTGCCACAACCAGATGGTAGTATTAGGTTTTGTACGGACTATAGGAAGGTGAATGCTGTAACGAAAACAGATGCATATCCAATTCCTAGAGTAGATGATTGCGTAGATAAAGTTGGAAAAGCAAAGTTCCTTACAAAGATTGATTTATTGAAAGGGTATTGGTGTGTTCCATTAACGGACAGAGGTAGAGAGATTTCTGCATTTGTAACTCCATCTGGGTTATATGAGTATAATGTTTTTCCATTTGGGATGAAGAATGCCCCAGGTACTTTCCAGAGGATGATTAACTCTGTGATTCAGGGATTGAAAGATACTGTTGCTTATATTGATGATTTAGTGACAGGAAATGATATTTGGGAAGCACACATTATTGCGGTGGAGAAATTGATTGAAAGGCTTTCAAAAGCTAACTTAACTATTAATTTAGCTGAGAGTGAATTTGGACATGCCACCGTGACTTACCTTGGCTATGTTGTGGGTCAAGGGAAGGTAGCTCCTGTTCAGGCAAAGGTTCGGGCAATTTTAGAGATTCCCACTCCAACGGGGAAAAAAAATCTCTCAGAAGTTTCTTGGGAATGGTAGGATATTATCGAAAATTTTGTAAGAATTTTGCTAATGTTGCCCTTCCATTAACTAACCTTTTGCAGAAGAATGTGAAGTTTGTGTGGACAGTGCCTTGTCAAGAAGCATTTGAAAAATTGAAAACAATGTTATGTCAACAACTTGTGCTTAAGGCACCTGACTTTGAAAAACCTTTTTCATTAGCTGTAGATGCTAGTGATGAAGCTGCGGGAGCAGTATTAATGCAAAGGAATGAGGGTGATGAGGTTGATCATCCAGTAGCTTACTTTTCTAAGAAATTTAATAAGCATCAAAGAAACTATTCGACAATAGAGAAAGAATTGTTATCTCTTGTTTTAGCTTTAGAATATTTTGAGGTATATGTTGGTACTACTCAAAAACCACTTATTGTTTACATAGATCATAATCCGTTAGTTTTTCTGTGTAAGATGAAAAACAAAAACAGAAGATTATTAAATTGGAGTTTGATGTTACAAGAGTACAATATTGTGATAACTCACGTTAAAGGTAAAGATAATGTGGTTGCTGATTGTCTATCTCGATGTTGAATGTACAATGTAATTTTTTTATGGTGGTTTTTTTTATTGTAACACTCCTACTGTATTGTGAGTTGTAAGATGTTATATGACAGTATTGTATATTGTGTGTTATAATATTGACACTTTTGTTTTTCTTGTAAATAATTTTTGAAATTTTTGTTCTTGTCACACCAAAAATGTTTTTTTTTTTTGGAGGGAGGTGTTACGTACCCGTGACACGTGACAGTGGTACCCTTGTCACGTGATTGGGGTTGAAGCTATCCTGGACTTGAGGTAATGGTCTTATGATGGTGGAGTGACGTCATTTTCCCGCCAGTAGAGATCATGTGACAGGTATTTTTTACAGGGTATAAGAGGAGGACCCCTCCCTGTGAGGTGGGGCAGTTCGTGGCTGGATTTGCCATGTTGACTTCATGCCACTGCGTGATTTAATGTTATGACGCAGTTTAGTTGAAAGATGAAGTTTTATCTAATGTCTAAAGTTTAAATGGTCATTTCCAGCAGTTTCTTTACAATACTCTTAGTTAAGAATCAGTGGAGAGTGAAGATCGGAGTTCGGGAGTTTAAGATCGAGGAGAATCGAATTTCGACGGTGAAACAGGTTCGGCCTTATTTCATCCTTATTCGAAAGGAATTCGTTGACTGTTCTCGTGTTAATCACTGCGGGATAGCAGAAGATTGAGGACAGTGCGATAAAGGTAAGGTCAGTGCCTTTAAGCCGTGTTGTTTCGTAAATTCTTCGTGGGAAAAGTTCGACGCCGGGGATCGAAACAAAGCGACGTGAAAGAGAATTTAAATCGCCTTAAAAAGTCTCTCCTTTTAAATGGACTGTGAGCATTTTGAACTTTTGGCAATACCACTTTCAAGAACTGTTTTTGCAACATCGCTTTAAGGACTGTTTAAGCTGCCTCACAGCAGCTGATTTCCGGTTACGTTAGTGTTTGTTTACTTTTGGGGGGTTTGTTTTCAGTGTTTAATAAACGTATTACTTGTTATAAAAACCCTTGCCTAACTCACATATATTTATTGTTGCCTGAATACCTAACACAGCAAACTTAAGTTCCTCAAGTGTACTAACGAATAAAGTGTTGCTGATGTGATCTTTACATTGGCAGATTTACTGGATTGACGAATTGACTGGATCATCGATCCACTGAACACGCGTTTCGGTCCTCTAAGAGTGGCGGATTTATCTTCGCTGTAGTCGGTTCAAGGATTGAGGAAACACGCTGATCGCTGGAAAGAGGAAACATATAACAAATGTCAAATGAAACCCTAGTCTGACACGCAAGTTGTCCTGCCTTGCAGACTTAATGCATCAAAGATGCAATCTCGATGTCATTGTCACAATAAGACGTAGTTATATATTTTGGGTGATACAACGATTTATCGAATCGGTGTGGAATATTGTCACGCCAAAGGCAAGCAACATGTCCAAAATCATGATCACATTTTATGAATCTCCGCAATTTCCCAACATTTTAGTCCCATATTTTTTTTTATAATTTCCAGCAGAATAATATGTTATTTTAAACTGCTATCACCGAATCTATCAGGAGGTTAGGATCACTGTAATTGGTACTGAGGTGACTCTTGAATCTTCACGACTATTGTTTTCATTAGAACTGGTGAAAAGGGAATGCTTTGTCAAATAATTAATGTCAGAGACCTGACGATGGAATTTCTACTAGAACAGTTAATTTACCTTCTTACTTCACAGTTGTAACCTCACCTGCTTTTTAATATTAATTAATCTTCCTACCGGTCGTTTGTTGGTCTGTGGGATGTAACACCCGGAGAAAAACCAAGTGTACAAACATTCTTGCAAAGAACGCCGGTATTGAGCTCCGGATTCCGACTCCCCGAGCTGTGATACTGTCGCGCTAACTGGAGTCCGATATATACGTATAAATTCTAGAGGTTAAGGATTAATAATGAATCAAGCATTCTTCACAGTGTGAATGTATTCAAGTATTTTCCGAGCGAGAATATCTTGAATGCATATCCATTGTTAAAAGTATCTCGGCAGTGAAAAGAGCTTTTTTTCGCCATGCGAAATGTTCTTGCTACTCCTTCTGTGAGTCCATTATAAAGCAGAAAGTTTTGGTGAAGATAATTGAAATAAAATTGAAGCAACAGTCAAACAATGAAAGCTTACCAACAAGAAAGCGTTTAGCCCGAGCATGTCTGGACTCTTTCTTTCAAATTAGGACTCTGGTTTTAACGATTCTTCTCAGGCAGCAAATGACCATAAGGGCTCCATCGTTCCGCTTATTCTCTTTTTGCAATTTTGTGGAGAACTTTACAAGTGGCTGTAACAATTTTGTTTCATTTCTCCACCTTCTTTTACTTTTTTATCTCACAATATCTGTTGTTGAATTGCGAAGTTTTTCCAGATGCCATTCCTATTGCTTTTTTTTTGACATTTTACGTGGTTACTTTTTAAAAAGGAGAGGATAAAGTAGAACTTAAGCTATTTGTCGTCCGATATCTTAAGCAGATTTGTTGCAACATTGTGGAATATCTCTCATACAGGCACTACTGGGTGACATTTTTTTTTATTTTCGATTAAATAACATTGTAATGCGCACTACCTGGCTCTTTCATGCTAATTAAATTCATATGCAATCATTACATTGCCTTCGAAATCTGTTTTGCTGAGATCAAGGAATAAATCAAATCACCTTCATTCATTATGTACAGAATCTCTCGTATAATGCTCATCTGCCTAATACACTTAGAATCACTAATACTCAATTTTTCCACAATACTGACTGACGTACTGCGTTACACTGCTGGCCTTCAGCGCAGCAATTCTCCGCTATCTCTGTCTGTCCTTGCAGTCCTACACATATACAGCAGGATACTCAATTGCTGCTTCCTTAATTTTTTTAACCAGTCACGATTGTTAACAGTGAGCTGATCTGAAGAAACTGGGGAATCACTGAACCATTCTTCGTCTGGCCTGCACCCTTTGAACTATTTTCTTTGAGTCACCCTATGAAGAGCCAAAGTACATAGAAACATAGAAAATAGGTGCAGGAGTAGGCCATTCGGCCCTTTGAGCCTCCACCGCCATTCAGTATGATCATAGCTGATCATCCAACTGAGAACACTGTACCTGCTTTCTCTCCAGACCCCCGATCCCTTTAGCCACAAGGACCACAAGGTGCCGAACTGAACCAACAAAACATTCTCAGGGCCATTGAAGCATGAAAGCCTCCAAGGTTGTCGTCGGCTCGGAGGATTGTTCCACAATACGGGTAACAAAATAGTTCGGGACCTCGTTTTCTCTTAAGATTTTTTTTTAAATCGACCGCGTAAATTTCTTCCTCCATGAGATTACAGCTAACTTTGGTGTACTCCGCACAAGCAAAACACATTCAATACTGTAGAGCTATCGGAACACCAGCGAAATGGGACGGAAAATACCCTGTTCTGTTTAAATTCATTGTTGTATAGAATAAACTCTTACCCTCTTGTCATAACATCGGATATTTCCTCACTTTTCCCTCAGATTGTCTGGCCAATTTAAATGCTTTGTGAATGCATACTTGTTGCCCTCAGCCACTGCCAGCATTTTGACGGCGAGCTAAGTGAAGGTCGTTGTCACATCGCGCAACAAAGGCCTTTCAGTGCACGATATCCATGCAATTCCTGTTGGAAGTAACCATCCAAGTCCCGCTTTCTGCATCCGCCTCGCAACCTAACAAAGCATGTTTCCTCTTGCATCCGTTCTCGCTCTCTTCTCGATTCTACCATCAGGCAGACGAGGCAGCACCCTTGGGTCCCACGCGCAGGTTCAGGAAAAGTCATGACCGTACGACCTTCGGGATCATTACCAGCGTGGATAACGTCAGGCAGCTCAACTCTGTACAGATCCCATAATCTACAGGCTCGCTTCCAAGGACGCTGCAACTGCATAGCACCGTAACCCGATGTTTAGGGATAATATCTGTTCCTGAACCTGGTGGTGTGCGTCATGAGGTTCCTGTACCTTCTTCAACAAGGCAGCAGGGAAAAGAGAGAACATCCCGGGTGGTGGAGGGTCGCTGAAGATGAATGCTGCGTTCTTGCAGCAACGTTTCATATAGAAGTGCCCAATGGCGGGGAGTGACTGGGATGGACTGGATTGTACTCAGAACATAGAATATAGAAATCTACAGCACATGACAGGCCGTTTGGCCAACAATGTTCTGCCAACCATGTAACCTGCTCTCGAAATTGCCCAGGATTTACCTACCACATAGCCATATATTTTTCTAAACTCCGTGTACATATCTAAGACTGGCCTAACAGACCCTGTTGTATCCGGCTCTACGACCTCCGCTGGTAACCCATTCCACGCACCTACCACTCTCTGCCTGAACATCTCACCTCTGACATCCCCTTCGTACTTTCCCCCACGTTTTCGTCATTTCAACCCAGGGAAAAAGCCTCTGGCTATCCACACGATCAATACCTCTCATCATCTTATACACCTCTATCAGGTTACCTCTCATCCTCCATCGCTCCAAGGAGAAAAGGCTAAGAGCACTCAACCTATTCTCATAAGACATGCTCTCCAATCTGAACTGCCGCGATAATATCCACATCCTTCATTTAGTGAGGTGACCAGAATTAAACACAGTACTCCAAATGAAGTCTAACCAAGGTCTTATATAGCTGTAACATTACCTCACGACTCTTGAACTCAGTCCCATGGCTGATGAAGGCTAACGCGCCATACATCTTCTTAACAACACTGTCAACCTGCGTAGCAGCTTTGAGTGTCCAATGGACACGGACCCCAAGACCTCGCTGATCCTTCACTTTGCCAAGAGTCTTATCATTCATATTATATTCTGCCTTTAAATTTGACTACCGAAATGAGCCACTTCGCACTTATCACAAACCAGTTCTACATCCTGTCAATGTTGCGCTGTAACCTCTGACACGCCTCCACACGAACCGCAACGCCCCCACCTTATGTGCCATCAGAAAACTTACTAATCCACCACTCACCTTCCTAATCCAGGTCACTTTTTGAAGGATTTTTCCGTTCAAGGGTATTGAGGTTTCTTTTGCGTGTTGTGATACAGTCAGTCAGTCTACTCTCCAGTACAAATCTGTAGACACTTGTCAATGCTTTAGATGTCCTGCCGAATATCGGAAAACCCTTAGGGAAGGAAAGAGGCTGCCGTGCTTTCATCGTAATTGCACTGACATGCTGGTCCCTGGCAGGCTCTCCGAAACCATAATGGCGAGCAATGTAAATTTGCTGATCTTCTCCATCTCTGATATTTCGATCAGGACTAGTTCGTGGATCTCTGGTTTCCTCCGGCTGAAGTCAATAATCAACTCCTTGGTTTTGCAGTCATTGAGTAGAAGGTTATTGTTATGGCACCAGCCAGATTTTCAATCACCCTCCGACGTGCCGATTCGTCATCATCTTTGATTCGGCCTCCAACAGTGATGTTGTCAGTAAACTTGAATATGGCATTGGTGCCGTGCCCAGTCTAGTGTAATGCGGGTATCGCAGGGGGCCACGTACACGGCCGTGTAGTGCACCTGTGCTGATGCTGAGACAGGTGAATACAATATGAGGATATTCTGCATGCAATGAATGGAGGCGATTTGATTTTTTTCTTTGATTTTAGCAAAACAGCGTTCGAAAGCATTGTCGTGATGAATTGAAACGAGAAAGAATTCATATTTAAGCATCCAACATAAAATAATCAAGTAATTGTCTTACATTTTCATAAAATGAAAAAGTTGACGAAATCGAATCTGGGATTGTACGGCTTGTCCGATGAGGAGCGTTTCATGGCTCTGGGCTTGTATTGACTGAGAGCGTTTATCTAACAATCCATTAGCATCAATAGTGCTCTATTTTTTCACAATACTAACTGACTTACTGCCCTTTCGTGTGGCTTAGTGGACAAGGCATCGGTCTAGTAATCTGAAGGTCACTGGTTGGAGCCTCAGCTGAGGCAGCGTGTTTGTGTCCTTGAGCAAGGCACAACAGCACATTGCTCTGTGACGTCACCGGTGCCAAGCTGCTTGGGTCCTAGTGCCCTTCCCTTGGACAACGTCAGTGGCGTGGAGAGGGGAAGGCTTGGAGCATGGGCAACTGCCAGTCTCCCATACAACCCTGCCCAGGCCTGCGCCCTGGAAACTTTCCAAGGCGCAAATCCATGGTCACTCGAGACCAATGGAGGCCTAAAAAAAACTGCTCTTTTCACCACAAGAGCAGAATTGAAGGTCTAGACCATGGCACACGGATATGGAAGGATTCTTCATTGTGGTTTCCATCACAATTTTGTTAACCAGTTAGGGTTGGTAACCATGAGATGAAGGCAGAGCCTGGAAGACGGGTGGACAACTCTTAGTCCGGCCTCTCCCCTTTGACATGGGACGCTACCCAGAGCAAAAACGCAAGGCCCTCACTCCAGCTCACACAGGTCTCCGTGAACCTGAAGCACGCGAGCCTCCAAACCACGACAAGGTTGTGATTCGCTCGGACGATTTTTCCACATTGCTGGATATGAAGGAGTTTGGTACTTCGTTTTCTCTTAAGAGGCTCTTTTTTAAATTGACCTTGCGAAATTACTCCTCCTCGTGTTTATAGCTGATTTTGGCGCACTGTCTACAGATTATAACATGATCATCATCACACAACCTTCTAATTACACAGTTTATGCTACATTAACGCAGCACTGTTAGACTATAACTAACTCTCACCCATTCTCTCGCCACTTTATATCCCTTAGACTCATATAAGCTTATGTCTTTAAGTTTAAACGGTTCCTCTCCTTTCACCAGACCTGCTTTCAGTCCCTCTTCAGACTAGAAAAGAAAGCAAACACCTGCTTTATAACTACTTTCTCTGCCTTGACTTCTCCGCTTCCTGCAGTAGAAACTACATCTGCACATTCTTACAATTGCTCTCGTATAGTGATCATTACTACGGCGGGTGGATCTGACTCCGTACAATCAAAATACATTCAGCTGTAGCAACACCAACGAAATTAGAGGTAAATTGCCCTAATCCGTTTAAATTCAGTGTTGCATGGAATAAAATCTTCCCCTTTCTCAGAATAAGACCTTCGAGATCATTACCAGTGTGGAAGACGTCAGGCACCTCAACTCTGTACAGATTCCATGATCTACGGACTCGCTTCCTGGGATACTGCAACTCCATAGCATCGTAGCTTGATGTTGTGGAATAATAACCGTTCCTGAACCTGGAGGCTTAAGTCATGAGGTTCCTGTACCTTCTTCCTTGTGGCAACAGGGAAAAGAGAGCATGTTCCGGGTGGTGGAGGCTCCCTGATGTTAAGATACCGCGTTCCTGCGGCAACGTTTCCTATCGAAGTGCCCAATGGTGGGGAGTGACTCGGTCGTATCCATTGATGTTTCCATTCCGGGTGGTGCAGTCAGTCAATCGACTCTCCATTACAAATCTATAGACGCTTGTCAAAATTTTAGGTGCTATGTCCACACACTCCTCGGGAAGTAGATTCGATGCCAGACTTCCTTCTTAATTGCACGTTCGTGCTGGTCGCAGGAGAGGCTATCCTAGAACTTCGATCAGGAGTGGCTCATGAACCTTCGGTTTCCTCCTACTGCAGTCAAAAATCAAATCCTTGGACTTGCAGTCTCTGAGCAAGACGTTGTTGCTACGGCACCACTCAGACAAATTTACAGCCTCCCTCCAACATGCTGATTCGTCACCACTTTTGATTCGGCCTTTTACAGTGGCGTTCTTAGCAAACTTGAATCTGGCATTAGTGCTGTGCCGAGCCATACAGTCACATGGGTAATGCAAGATTAGCAGGGGGCAAGGTACACAGCCCCGTGAAGCAGCAGCGCTGATGGAGATCGCGGAGGAGCTGCTTTGCAATTCCGAACCGACCGGACTCGATATAAAGGAGTCTTTCATGGTAAGGGGGGAAGACCCGTGATTTTTCAGTTCTGTAAAAAGGACTTTAGAACGTGATATATGAGCAGAGGGAGGCCGTTTGGAACATCGATTCTGTTCCTCCATTTCATCATGACAGATCCATTTGTCTCTCAGCTCCAATCTCCTGCCTTCTCCCTGTATCGCTTCATGCCCTGACCAATCTGGAATCTATCAACCTCTTCCTTTATTATACGTAAGGATGTTCCCTTCACAGCCGCCCGTGACAACGAATTCCTCAATTCCCGATCTCCTGCTTCATTTCCGATTTAAAAGTAAGCCCCTCTATTCTGAGTCTGTGTCCTCTATCCTAGACTCTCCCATCACAGGTATCCGCCTCTCCAAATCTGCTCTATGAAGGCCTTGCGCCACTAGCTAGGCTTCAATGGGGTCACCCTCAGTCTTCTGCATTGCGGGCAATACAAGCCCAGATACATCAACCGCTCCTCATATGACAAGGTGTTTAATCCTGGAATAATGTTCGTCAATTTGATTTGAGCCCTCTCCAGTGTCAGCACATCCTTTATAAGATAAGGGCTCCACGACTATTTACAATACTCCAAGTGAGGCCTCACCAGTGTGTTATAAAGCCGCAACATTACATCCTTACATTTATATTCTGGTCCCCTTGAAGTGAATGATGTCATCGCATTTGTCTTCCTCACCAGAGACTCAACTTGAAAAATGATAGTTCCGGAAACCTGCAGAAGGTCTCCCAAGACCCTTTACACCTCCGCTGTTTGAAATTTCTCTCCGTCCTCTTACTTCTTCTACCGAAGAACATGACTGTGCACCTCCTGACTATTGAAGTTCTTCTATAGCGTCTCTACTTCCTCAAAACTAACTGCTCTTCGTATCGTCCGCAAACCTTGCAACAAAACCATCAATTCCGTCACCCAAGACATTGACATATAAGGTAAAAAGAAGCGATCCCAACACAGACCCATGTAGGACACTTGGCAACGGCAAACAAGTAGAGAAAGCTCCCTTTATCTCTACTCTTTGCCTTCCGCCAATCACCATTTCTATAACCATCTGGTATCTTTCCGGTAATACCATGAGCCCTTAGCTTGTTAACCAGCCTCGTGTGTTGCACCTTCCAAAATGCCTTCAGTATATCCAAGTGCACAACATTCACCGATTCTCCTTTGCCTATCCGGCCTGTTATTTCTTCAAATAATTCCAACAGATTTGTCAGGCATGATCTTTCCTTGAGGAATCAACGCTGAATACGGGCTATTTCACCGTGAAACTCCTAGTATCCCGAAGCCACATTCTTCGCAATCAATCTCAGTCTCTTCCCAACCACGGAGGTCAGAACTAAATGGCCTATAATTTCCATTCTTCTTGAAGAATGAGGTGACGTTTGCTATTTTTTCTTCCACCATTCCAGGATCTAGTGAATTTTGAAAGCTCATTACTAATGTATCCACAATCTCTTCAGACTCCTCTTTCAGAACCCTGGGCTGTACATTATCTGGTCCAGGTAACGTCTCTGCCTTCAGACCTTTCAGTTTCCAAAGAAGCTTCTCCCGAATAATGGCAACTTCAAACATTTCCGACCCCTGGCACTCTCAAACTTCTGGTACGCTGCTAATGTCTATCACAGTGAAAACATGCAAAATACGTATTGCGTTCATCTGCCATGTGCTTTTCTCCCATTACTACCTCTCTCGCATATTTTTCCAGCGGTCAGATATCTGCTCGCGCATCTCTTTTAAACTTTATCAATCTGAAGAATCATTTGGTGGCGGTTGGCATCTGCCTCTCTAAAAGGATAATGGGTGATGATGATCATCATCACAAGCCTGGGCGGAAGGTATGGAGATCCTGAGATGCCCAGTCTTCAAGGTCCCCATCTCGGCCTCACCGTGTAGGAAAGATTATGAAGCAATAGGTTTGGGGCGAGCTTGGCAGCATGAGCTGCCTGAAGGATGTTCAAGTACATCCAGCTGCCTTAGTAGCTCCACTCCGGATTTGCTCTCTGGATCTACTCCCGTAGCGTTCATCTCTCCCGAGGTTGCCCAGAAGGCAGTGGGGCTATTTACCCATACTGGGGATATGGTTCACAAGTACCAGGGCGTGTCTACAAAGGGTGGGTCAGCATGGTATGAGCGCAGCGGCCAGACCTTGCACTCCCTGTTCTCTTTAGTTCAGCCAGTCCGAAGCAGAAAGTGAAAGCGACAAGCTCTACCACATTAGACGCATCACAGCATCACACAAAAACATATGGTATCCTCCTTAATATTATTGGTTTGCTTACTTTCGTATTGCATCTGTTTCTTCTTAATGACGTTTTGTTCCCTACTGACGGTTTAAGTAACTTCCCAATCCTCTAACTCCCCATTATATTTTGCTCTATTAGATGGCTTCTCTTTGGGTTTTATTTTGACATTGAGGTCTTTTGTTATCCACGGTTGTGTAGGCTCGCCATTAGAATACTTCTTCATCTTTGGTATGTATATGTACTGTGCCTTCCAAATTGCTTTCAGAAATTCCAGCCGTTGCTGCTTTGCCGTCATCCCTGCCAGTGTTCTGTTCCAATCTCTTTTTGTCAAATTCTTCCTCATGGATTTGTAATTCCCTTCACTGGAATACTGACCCATCCAACTTTAGCTTGTCCTTCGCAAACTTCACTGTGAATTGTATCATATTATGATCATTTTTCCCGAAGAGTTCTTCTACCTGACGTGCTCTAATCATTTACCGTTCATTTCACAATGGCCAATCCAAAATAGCTGGATTCTGGGCTACTGGGCTCCAGCATGAGCAGCTCTAAAAAGCCATCTTGCAGGTATTCTAGAAGTACATACTTTTGGGATCCAATATCAATATGATTCCCACGACCTACCTGCATGACTATTGTAGCATTTCCCAATACACCTGAATTTTCTATGTCCTGTTGTAACTTGTTGACTTCATCCATACCATTGTTGGAGGTCTGTATATAACTCCCATCAAGGTCTTTTTATCCTTGCCGTTCCTTAACTCTGTTCACAAGGGTACAAAACCTTTCGACCCTATGCCTCCTCTTTTTAATGATGTGATTTCAATTTTTACCAATAGCGCCACGCCACACCCTCTGCCTGTCCTTTAGATAAAATATGTATCCCTGGACGTTAAGCTCCCAGCTCTCAGCTTCTTTGACTCATGATTTAGTGATGCCCACAAGGTCATACCTGCCAATCTGAAACTGTGCTGCAGGTGCATCGGCCTTATTCCGCATACTGCGTGCATACAAACAAATCACCTTCAGTCCTGTATTCACCCTTTTCTATTTTGTCGCCTTTTGCATTGTAACCTATCATGTTGACTGTAATTTTGCCCTATCGTCAGTCTCCCCTTGCTTGGAGTCTCACTAGACACTGGCTCTGTTTGAAAACCTGATGCTCAGCAGTATCACTCCGCTTCTCATCCCCCTACAAATTAGATTACTTCATTTAAAAAATAGATTAAATGTACTTTATTATGAATCGTAAAGCCTTGCACCTACTGTTACAAATTATGCTTATTTGAAAGTGATAATAAAGTTAAAAGCAGTGTGCCAATTAAGTTTCCGTACAAACATCTTAAATGTTGTGTCATCGAGAAGGAATATGCGACATTCTCCTTCGGAAGCTTGAAGAAAAGAATAAAGAAAATATATTATATTGTGATATCCTCGATGAACGATGTCCGTTGCGCTGTGACTCAATGATAGAAATAGCTTACGTTAATTGTTTGTTTACTGGGCTGTCTCTGATGTGACTAATAAGCTGGTAACCTTTAATTAGAAAGTACAGCATCGTCTCCCTTATAAAAGCTTTCAAATCAATCTGTAGTTTTCGGCAGTAGGAGCATTATAACCCGATCGTCACCTCACACGGAAAATGGAATATCCAGCTATTTACTACATAGAGAGTGTTTATTATCCTGTACTGACTGCGATTGGTATCCCCAGTAAGTAACTGGAGTATGTATGCGACTTCTTCCTCCTCTATCTGCTGCTCTGCATTTCTTTTCGCCGAAAAACCATTACACACGGTGCTGTGTGCCGAGGACTGTCGGCCTGATCAGGTTTGAAGTATATGCTTTCTCTCCCTGGTCGTACACTTCGTTCCTTGTTGCTGGTTTCTTTCTCAGCTGTAACAACTAAGTTAGCACTAATATGGATCTTGTTTCAGCATTTTACCATGCCCGACCTTCCAAAACATTCTCTTTTTTTATCGTTCTAAGTCTGATTTGGCATCAATGCCCAAAGCTGAAGCTTTACAACAACAATATAAGACATATATGTCAAACTCAAGGCCCGCGGGCCAAATCCGGCCCGCGGTGGAATTATCTTTGGCCCGCGAGATAATATCTAATTACTATTAAAGCTGGCCCCAGTAATCGAAGCGTCTATGGCGTATGATATGGCTAATGCTGAGTTTATTCAGGTACCAGGTTTTCAGGGTTTTTAGTGTTTATTCGGCAGTCTTGCTCGGCAGTCTTCTTCATAAGAAACGGAATTTGTAAAGTGAAACACTTTGTAGTTATAGCAGAGACTGAGACACATGAGAGCAGGCTGAAAAAACGGAGGCAACGAAAGCTGCGTTCGCACGCGTCCGACTGATCAGGCCCGCATGAAGCTGCCTTTTGCTCAATCCGGCCCATGACCTAGAATGAGTTTGACACCCCTGATCTAAGAGGATACCGTCACCACAATATGTTCAGGGAGCTTTCTCTTTCATCCAAGGCACACAGAACTGTTCAGCGCAGAAACAAGATATTCGATATATCTCGTCCTTCCTGAAACTATTTGAACTGCTTACTCCCTTAGCCCTGAACCCGGACCACAGTTATTTAATACCATCCTGCAACAAAAGAGCTCGTTTTCAATATAATTGTCCAAACATTTTTACCTTGTAACAATAACCAAAAAATATATAAATCTCCCGTTTAACGTTTTCGACGTTTTTTTCAGTCTTCAATTTTAACTATGCGGGTTCCTGTACTCACCTGTGTTACGTCAGAAGAAACAGTCCATCTGGGTCCATTACATTTATTCTGTCAACGCTGCCTTCAGCTTTGTCTGTTACGATGATGGACCTTGTGCGTTTGTAACTAACTCGTATTTTCTTCCTTGCAGTTAATTTGTTGGCCATTGTGATCCTGTGCGGTGGAAAATGCGGACTCTCCAAATGCATCACCCGTTACCTGGTGGCGATGGCAGCAGCTGATGTCATGGGCGTTATCATTGGCGTTGTATTCGAGCGGATCAATAATATTTATGTTTTTGCGAGATTTTTGCTCATCACTCCAATTTGCGCGGCGACACTTGTGTTTCGGCTCGCACTGATGGACTGTTCAGTCTGGCTGACGGTGGCATTCACATTTGATCGATGTGTTGCAATTTGCAGTCAAAAGTTGCGGAAACGATTTTGCACCGAGAGGACGGCGATTATAGTGGTAGCGATTGTGGGCATAGGGAGCTGCTTAAGGTGTGTTCCATTTTACTTTTCAGTAGATCCTTTCATGATTATTGACAACGTTCCATGGCGCTGTATTGGCAGGGTAGATTACTTTACTTCACCAGTGTGGAAAGCTTACCAGCTGTTTAATAGTATCATTACCCCTTTATTGCCAATCGGTTTAATTCTATTGTTCAATGCTATAACAGTCAGACATATTATTGCGGCAAACAGAGTTCGCCGAGGACTCCGGAGCAGCAATGACAATAAGAAGGATTCAGAGGTGGAGAACCGGAGAAAGTCAATGGTTTTGCTGTTCGCTCTATCAGCCAATTTTATTTTATTGTGGCTTCTCTTCATCGTCTCTACTATGATCTGGCAAGCTCAGAATTATTTTTACACAGACAGATATCTTAGTTCTCTATCGTTTATCCTGCAAGAGTTTGGGTTCATGTTGCAATTCCTCAGCACCTGCACCAACACGTGTATCTACACACTGTCCCTGAGGAAATTCAGAGAAGAGATGAAGAAAGGAGTGAAACAACTGGTCACATTAAATGGCCGACTTTGTAGATAAACCGTAAGTCGAATTCTCCGTTTTGTTATGAGATCACATAAATTTTCGGAATCATCAGTAGGTCCGATAAATGCACCATGAATCAGCGAAGCCAGGTGCGTGAAGCTTAGAAGCCTGTTTTTCCAGGAAAAGCAAGAAAGTTAATTTTGATAAATGTCCCAAGGAATAAAGTGTTACTGATATGATTTCTACAGTGGCAGGATTATACTTCAGATCAATGTATTAATACCGGAGGTTTGACCAAAGAAGCAGGGGATGCTGTTGTGATTCTTACACTGGTAGAATTCTGTTGTAATTGTCCGGAGTTTTGGTCCACTGACAACGCGTCTACATCCTCTGTGACTAACGGTGAAATTTACCTTGAATATTACAATCCTGTGTCAGATAAAGAGAGTTTACGAATTTAACTAACGAATGTTCTTTGAGGAAACATGTTGTCCCTTGCCAAATGGAAGTATGAAACCTGTAGCAAATGAAACCCTCCTCTGACACGTCTGTTGTCCTATCTTGCTGTCTTCATAGAAAGAATCGGTTGCAAAAATGCAACTGCAATGTGCCCTCACAATATGCCATCGTCATATGTTTCGGGTAATGCAATGATTTATCGAATCCTTATCGTTTCACTATACGAGTTTAGGCGCGTCAAAGGCAAGCTATATCTCCATAATCATAATCAAATGTGGGGGCATCTCCGCGACTTTATAACATGTACGTTTGTTTCCCATGTTTATGGCATATTTTCCGTTATATTTCCATCAAAATAACGTGTTTTTAATCAATGGCTTATCACCGAATCTATCAATCGATTAAGGTCACTGAGATTCGTAC
Source organism: Hemitrygon akajei (assembly GCF_048418815.1). Lineage (NCBI taxonomy): Eukaryota > Metazoa > Chordata > Chondrichthyes > Myliobatiformes > Dasyatidae > Hemitrygon > Hemitrygon akajei. The sequence goes on from NC_133147.1 coordinate 33,775,220, forward strand.
CGAGCTGATTCTGAACTTTTTAGGACGATTGTCTTCTTCGGAATGTTTTAACGTGGAAAGTTGTGTCGAAGACCTGGGACCTGAAGACGGGTCTTCAACCAGAGCAGTTAATTCCCTCTCCCTCTCCCTCTCCCTCTCCCTCTCCCTCTCCCTCTTTCTCTTCACAGTTGTTTCCTCACCTTCTGTTTTATCTGGGGGGTTTCTTTTCGTTTTCGTTTCTGTTTCAGATTCCACTTTCTACAGGTTCACTCTGTTAGATTGTGTTGGCTCGGAGAAAAACTAAGTTCGTTTATTTCAGAGGAGTTACACTTCAATATCATGTCGAGAAACGTTCTTCAGCAGTGAGACCAATCTTAAATTTCCACGTCTTTCCTGATAAAAATGCATGAATGTACATTAAGTACTTTTAGGATAATATAGCAGTTATATGTGTCTCCGCACAACCCCAGGAAGTTACGTATCAGCGACACCTCACAATTCAGACAAATCCCACAATTCAAAGATACAGATTATTTGTAGATCAGGCCCTTCTGGCCCTACAAACCACACCGGCCAGAAATCCACCAATTTAAACCGAGCTTCATCATGGGATAATTTACCTGTTAACCTACTAACTGTTCGGGCTTGGGAATGCGGGCGGAAACCCAGACATACAAGGAGACTTACACAGGAGGTAGGAACTGAACTCTGAATTCCGACGACACGGGCTGTGATGACGACTTTTACTCCGCTCTTCGTTGCACTGAGGTTGAGTCTGTCGGCTTCCTCCTGCTCCGGGTCTGCAGGCTCCAGGAAGTCCACTCCGCTCTGTTGAACTCAGACGGAAGCCGTGAGCCGGCTCCAGCTGCTCTGGGTTTCATGCCTGAAACCCCACTTTCGTTCTACATACCATTTTTGAACCATTTGTTTTCTCCCTCTCCCCACACTGAGTGTTCTTTTAGGTTTCTTGTTTAGTGGCTCTACGTAAGGAGACGAACCTCAAGGTTGTATAATACATACATACTTTGATAATAAATGTACTTTCACCTTTGAACGTTGAACTCTGACCTTTGAACGCACAGCATGCTCCTATTCAGTATATCACTCTCAGAAGAACACTGCCTTTTCAGCGCTGCTATGGAAGTTAGCCTGAAATCGGATCTGGAAATTTAGAAGCAGGATTGGAAGCAATGAATGATTTGGGAAAGTCAGCAGGGTTTCGTCCATGAGAAGTCCTCACTTAGTAACTTGACAGAATATTTCAATTAGGAAAATAAGCATATTGACCACGGCAATGCAAACATAAACAGCTGGAGGAGCTCAGGGCATCGAACAACATCTTTATAAGGAATTCAATTGATAGTGAATTTGTGTGAACATTGAATTGAGTTTGTGTGAAAATCTTGCGCCAGGACTCAATCAGAGACCAGTGACCAGTGATGTACCTCCAGGATCAGTGTTGGAGCGCTTGATAATTCTCATATATATTATGACTTAGATATGAATGTGGGATTCGTAAGTTTCCTGAGGAATGGAAAACTGCAAACGTTATTCCAGTCTTTACGATGGGAAGGAAGCAAGGGACAGAAAATCATTGGCCAGTTAGCTGGACATCAGTAGCTAGTGAGATATTGGTGTCCATTATTCATAATCAGTTTGGGGGTGCGTGATAAAATTGGCCGAAATGACGATGGATTCCTGAAGGTGAATTTTTTTCTGCTGGAATGCTTGAGGAAACAGCATGCATGTTACACAAAGGAGAATCAGTGTCCGCTGTTTGCTTGTAATTTAATGTGGCGTTTGGCAAGGTGCGGCACGTGAGGTTGCTAAACTTGGAATTACAGAAAGGATACTAGTCAGGTTTGAATATTGGTTGATTGGCCAGAGGCACAGAGTGCTGGTTGGCTCTAGGTCATTAGTAATGTGGCACAGGGGTCGGTGTTGGGGCCGCTTCTTTTCACAATATAAATGAATGATTATAATGATTGTTATGTCTTTGTGAACAGTTTTCCGGGCTTGGAAAGGAATTTGGAGTTGAAGGCAGTTCTGAGGAAGCAGGGAGTCTACAGAAGGACTTAAACATTTTGGGAAAATGGCAAAGAAGAGGAAAATCAAATATACTGTAGGCACGAGCATAGACATGCACCTGAGCGGAAGAAATAAAGGCTAGACTATTTTCTAGAATCCAGAAATCAGATGTGAAAATGGACCCCAGTTTTCTTGAAGTATTTCCTGAAGCTTAACTTAAAATTTAAGTCGTTGGTATCCAAGGCAAATGCAATGGTAGCTATCTTTTCGAACTAGAATATAGAAGCAATGTGTAATGTTCAGCTTTATCAGTCATTGGTCAGACCGCGCTTGGACTATTGTAAACAGTTTTGTGCCGCTTATCTAAGAAAGGGAGTGCTGACATTGCAGAGGGTTCAGAGGAGGCTCACGGGAATGATTTCGGGTACGAAAAGATTAAGGAAGAACCAGAGTTTGATAGCTGTGGGCCAGTGTTCATCTGAGTTTATAAGAACGAAGGGGATCTCATTGAACGCTATCGAATATCAAAAGGCCTAGGTCGAGTGTAGGTAGTGAGGGGGTTTTCTATAGTAGGGGAGTTCAGGACCTGAGAGCATAGCCTCAGAACTTAAGGACATCCCGTTAGAACGAGCTATGTGAAGGAATTTCTTTAGCTACAGGGTGGTAAAGCTGTGGAATTCACTGGTACAGATGACTGCGGAGGCCAAATTATTGTGTATATTTGAAAGTTAGGTTGACAGGTTCTTGACTCGTCAGGGCGTCAAAGATTACGGGAAGAAGAAAGGAGAATGAGGTTGAGGAAGGGTTGTAAAACAAACATAATGGAATGGGGGAGCAGACTTGATAGACCGAACGACCTGGTTCTGCTCCTAGTTTTATAAACTTATCTGTGTTTTTAAAAAGCGGTACCATCCTGTAAATAGTGGGCGCAATTGTTAGTGGCCAAAATATGATATCAAGCAGCGATGGTATGTGGAATGTAATACTTATGTTTGAAGTGATGGATTGCGGGAGAGTAAATAAGGCCAGGCATACACAGTACGTGCTAGGGCCCCGTGGAGAACTAACGAACACAGACACCTTGGGGTATAACAGTAAATCTTCGAAAGTGGCATCACAGATCGGGAGGGTGCTAAGCAAGGCGCATGAGATGTCTCCGATTTTTATTTATCTCTTTGTTTGTCTGTTATTGGGATATTGTGTGGAATTGGCCCTTCTGGCCCTTCGTGCGGCGCCGCCCAGCAACCCCCGATTCTACCCTAACCTAATCACGGGACAATTTACAATGACACTACAGTCGACCAACCACTGCATCTTTGGACTGTAGGAGGAAACTGGAGCACCCAGAGGAAACCCCCGAGGTCATGCAGAGAATGTGCAAGCTCCTAACAGAGAGCGGCGTGAATTGAACCCGGGTTGTTGGTACTGTAAAGCGTTCTGGAATCCACTGCGTTACTGTGTCACATTTCATCAGTCGTGGCACAGAATAAGAGACAGGATGTGACATCATAACTTTATGAAACATTGGCTGGACCGTGGCACAGCTGGAGCACTGTTTGCAGTTATGATCACCGCAAAACAAAGAGCTCTACACGTGTGCGAAGAACAAGAGTCTGATAGAGTGAGGGTTAAACTGATAAGCAGTAGAAAAGGAAACATCTGTCTGGAGTCGGAAGAGGAAGGACGGTTCTTAATGATGTAACGAAAATATTTTAAAACTTATGCCTGTTCTTTCCTGATGAGGAGCAAAAGCTATTCGCAAATAAATGAGGCACTGCACCCGTGTTATAGGCTTTAAAGCGCAGTATTAGTTAAATAATGAATAAAATGCGGTAAAAATGAAGATAACGAAGTAGAGAATGAAACAAAACTGTACTTAAAATCCATTGATGATTTGATCCACTATAATCCACTTAATGCCGGAGGGAAACAATGGTGTGAGACAACATTTTATCCAAATACTTTCAAAGATCTAACAACTTTTATCCAAGTAATTTTCCATCCACTAATGGTTACCAGCCCGCACCTTCCTGTCTCTAGTGACAGGCAGCCTGGGCACATAACGTAGACACAGTGACAGCAGATCTATAAAAAGACAAAGAAAAGGAATAGCACTTATGACCAACCGATTATCTATTGCTATTCCTGATCAGAAAAAAAAACTATTCTCTCACCAGCACCTAATCGCAACGTGCGAATATGTACGCCTCCAGGCTATAGACCAGTACTGACAATAGACAATAGGTGCAGGAGTAGGCCATTCTGCCCTTCGAGCCAGCACCGCCATTCAATCCGATCGTGGCTGATCATCCACAATCAGTACCCCGTTCCTGCCTTCTCCCCATATCCCTTGACTCCGCTATCTTTAAGAGCTCTATCTAACTCTTTCTTGAAAACATCCAGAGAATTGGCCTCCATTGCCTTCTGAAGCAGAGCAGTCCATAGATCCACAACTCTCTGGGTGAAAAACTTTTTCCTGAACTCCGTTCTAAATAGCCTACCCCTTATTCTTAAACTGTGGCCTCTGGTTATGGACTCCACCAACATCGGGAACATGTTTCCTGCCTCTAGGGTGTCCAATCCCTTAATAAGCTTATATGTTTCAATCAGATCCCCTCTCATCCTTCTAAATTCCAGTGTATACAAGCCCAGTCGCTCCAATCTTTCAACATGTGCTCTCAAAATATGGCTGTAGACCAGTTCCCTTGTAATTTCCCAAAATATACTAACATCCGCTACTAACATCATTTGTCTTACCTGTACATTAGAGCACGTACCAAAGAGAGTCAAATTTAACCCTTTCGTTACAAATTACTATCGTGACTGGGACCTTGGAGGTTGTGAAGACAGAGTAAAACAGACTGATACTCTTGGTCGTATTGAAAGAAGTTGTACTGGAGTTTTGAACAAAACGTTGCAGTGGATTATTCTCCGGGTCCAGACGGGGCAGTGCTTAGATGACAGATCAGGAACGACATGGGAACAGACCCTCTGTTCCACAATGTTATGCTGAACCGATTACATTATCCTATGTTTCTGCAAGGTAACACCGGAAGAGGTTGATGCACCCATGGGCAATCACCTTTTCGGGCTGACTGGCCACAGGAATAGCAAAAGCTATTGGTTGGAGGTTATAGGTTGGAGCAAATGCTCTTCCCTTTTTCAGGAAAGGGAATAGAGATAAACGTGGAAATTATAGATAAGAGGGTCTTTCTTCAAAGCTGGGAAAGTTACCAGACACAGTTGGTCACCCTGCTGATAATCTGCTGCACTGGAGATTGTTATTTCGTGAACAAAGTCATCGGAAAGACATTGAAGCTAGTAGATATTGCAGTGTTTTATTCAAGAAAGCCAAGCAGCAAGCAGTAGATGATTCATCTGAATTTCATTCTAAATCCAACATTGTTTCTGTTAGGTTACCAAATTCAACCATTCTGGAAAATATGGATGAGAAATTAGCACATTTACAGCTAGAGCAGAAACAACAGATGGAGGAATTAATTTTTAAATATAAGGATTTGTTTCCAGATGTTCCGAGAAGGACTACTATAGCTTCACATGATGTAGATGTTGGAGATGCCAAACCTATTAAACAACATCCATATAGGATGAACATGGAAAAATGTGAACTTGCTGAGAAAGAAATTGAATACATGTTAGAGAATGATATTATTAGACATTCCAACTCGAATTGGAGTTCGCCATGTGTTATGGTGCCACAACCAGATGGTAGTATTAGGTTTTGTACGGACTATAGGAAGGTGAATGCTGTAACGAAAACAGATGCATATCCAATTCCTAGAGTAGATGATTGTGTAGATAAAGTTGGAAAAGCAAAGTTCCTTACAAAGATTGATTTATTGAAAGGGTATTGGTGTGTTCCATTAACGGACAGAGGAAGAGAGATTTCTGCATTGGTAACTCCATCTGGGTTATATGAGTATAATGTTTTTCCATTTGGGATGAAGAATGCCCCAGGTACTTTCCAGAGGATGATTAACTCTGTGATTCAGGGATTGAAAGATACTGATGCTTATATTGATGATTTAGTGACAGGAAATGATACTTGGGAAGCACACATTATTGCGGTGGGGAAATTGATTGAAAGGCTTTCAAAAGCTAACTTAACTATTAATTTAGCTAAGAGTGAATTTGGACATGCCACCGTGACTTACCTTGGCTATGTTTTGGGTCAAGGTAAGGTAGCTCCTGTTCAGGCAAAGGTTCGGGCAATTTTAGAGATTCCCACTCCAACGGGGGAAAAAACTCTCAGAAGATTCTTGGGAATGGTAGGATATTATCGAAAATTTTGTAAGAATTTTGCTAATGTTGCCCTTCCATTAACTAACCTTTTGCAGAAGAATGTGAAGTTTGTGTGGACAGTGCCTTGTCAAGAAGCATTTGACAAATTGAAAACAATGATATGTCAACAACCTGTGCTTAAGGCACCTGACTTTGAAAACCCTTTTTCATTAGCTGTAGATGCTAGTGATGAGGCTGCGGGAGCAGTATTAATGCAAAGGAATGAGGGTGATGAGGTTGATCATCCAGTAGCTTACTTTTCTAAGAAATTTAATAAGCATCAAAGAAACTATTCGGCAATAGAGAAAGAATTGTTATCTCTTGTTTTAGCTTTAGAATATTTTGAGGTATATGTTGGTACAACTCAAAAACCACTTATTGTTTACACTGATCATAATCCGTTAGTTTTTCTGAGTAAGATGAGAACCAAAAACAGAAGATTATTAAATTGGAGTTTGATGTTACAAGAGTACAATATTGTGATAACTCACGTTAAAGGTAAAGATAATGTGGTTGCTGATTGTCTATCTCGATGTTGAATGTACAATGAAATTGTATATTGTGTGTTATAATATTTACACTTTTGTTTTTCTTGTGAATAATTTTTGAAATTTTTGTACTTGTCAGACAAAAAATGTTTTTTTTTGGAGGGAGGTGTTACGTACCCGTGACACGTGACATTGGTACCCTTGTCACGTGACTTGGGTTGAAGCTATCCTGGACGAGGTAATGGTCTTGTGCTGGTGGAGTGACGTCATTTTTCCGCCAGTAGAGATCATGTGACAGGTTTCTTTTACAGGGTATAAGAGGAGGACCCCTCCCTGTGAGGTGGGGCAGTTCGTGGCTGGATTTGCCATGTTGACTTCATGTCACTGCGTGATTTAATGTTATGACGCAGTTTAGTTGAAAGATGAAGTTTTATCTAATGCCTAAAGTTTAAATGGTCATTGCCAGCAGTTTCTTTACAATACTGTTAAGAATCAGTGGAGAGTGAAGATCGGAGTTCGGGAGTTAAAGATCGAGGAGAATCGAATTTCGACGGTGATACAGGTTCGGCCTTATTTGATCCTTATTCGAAAGGAATTCGTTGACTGTTCTCGTGTTAATCTCTGCGGGATAGCAGTAGATTGAGGACAGTGTGATAAAGGTAAGGTCAGTGCCTTTAAGCCGTGTTGTTTCGTAAATTCTTCGTGGGAAAGGTTCGACGCCGGGGATCGAATCAAAGCGACGTGAAAGAGAATTTAAATCGCCTTAAAAAGTCTCTCCTTTTAAATGGACTGTGAGCATTTTGAACTTTTGGCAATACCACTTTCAAGAACTGTTTTTGCAACATCGCTTTAAGGACTGTTTAAGCTGCCTCTCAGCAGCTGATTTCCGGTTACGTTAGTGTTTGTTTACTTTTGGGGGGTTTGTTTTCAGTGCTTAATAAACGTATTACTTGTTATAAATCCCTTGCCTAACTCACATATATTTATTGTTGCCTGAATATGTAACACAGCGAAATTAATTTTCTCAAGTGCACTAACGAATAAAGTGTTTCTGATGTGATCTTTACATTGGCAGATTTACTGGATTGACGAATTGACTGGATCATCGATCCACTGAACACGCGTTTCCGTCCTCTGAGAGTGGCGGATTTATCTTCGCTGTAGTCGGTTCAAGGATTGAGGAAACACACTGATCGCTGGAAAGAGGAAACATATAACAAATGTCAAATGAAACCCTAGACTGACACGCAAGTTGTCCTGCCTTGCAGTCTTAATGCATCAAAGATGCAACCTCGATGTCATTGTCACAATAAGACGTAGTTATATATTTCGGGTGATACAACGATTTATCGAATCGGTGTGGAATATTGTCACGCCAAAGGCAAGCAATATGTCCAAAATCATGATCACATTTTATGAATCTCCGCGATTTCCCAACATTTTAGTCCCACATTTTTTTTTATATTTCCAGCAGAATAATATGTTATTTTAAACTGTTATCACCGAATCTATCAGGAGGTTAGGATCACTGTAATTGGTACTGAGGTGACTCTTGAATCTTCACGACTATTGTTTTCATTAGAACTGGTGAGAAGGGAATGCTTTGTCAAATAATTAATGTCACAGACCTGACGATGGACTTTCTACTAGAATAGTTAATTTACTTTCTTACTTCTCAGTTGTAACCTCACCTGCTTTTTATTCTTTGTGTTTTCGTTTCTGTTTTAGATTCCACTTTCTCCAGATTCACTCGTTTAGATTGAGTTTGTTGGGAGGCAAGCTATGTATATTTATTTCAGAGGAGCTTCCCTTTAAAGTTTTGAGTAGGAACATCTTTCTTTCCGCAGGGTGAAGAATCTTGTGTTTTCAGATATATCCTGATAAAATTGCATGAATGTACATCATGTGTCTATACGATAATATATCAATTGTGTCTGTTTCCGGACAAACGCAGGAAGTTATATTTTTATGTATCATCGACACCGCTGCTGCAATCCTGGAGATCAGAGATACAGATACTGCGTGGATCAAGCCCTTCCGGCCTAATTGAACTGCGCCAGACAGCAATCCACAGAGTTAACTCAAGTTTCGTCGCGTGATCATTTATAGTCGCCAATTAATCTTCCTACCGGTCGTTTGTTGGTCTGTGGGCTGTAAAGCCCGGAGGAAAACCAAGTGTACAAACATTCTTGCAAAGAACGCCGGTATTGAGCTCCGGATTCCGACTCCCCGAGCTGTGATACTGTCGCGCTAACTGGAGTCCGATATATACGTATAAATTCTAGAGGTTAAGGATTATTAATGAATCAAGGTTTCTTCACAATGTGAATGTATTCAAGTATTTTCCCAGCGAGAATATCTTGAATGCATATCCATTGTTAAAAATATCTCGGCAGTGAAAAGAGTTTTTTTTCGCCATGCGAAATGTTCTTGCTACTCCTTCTGTGAGTCCATTATAAAGCAGGAAGTTTTGGTGAAGATAATTGAAATAAAATTGAAGCAACAGTCAAACAATGAAACCTTACCAACAAGAAAGCGTTTAGACCGAGCATGTCTGGACTTTTTCTTTCAAATTAGGACTCTGGTTTTGACGATTCTTCTCAGGCAGCAAATGACCATAAGGGCTCCATCGTTCCGCTTATTCTCTTTTTGCAGTTTTGTGGAGAACTTTCCAAGTGGCTGTAACAATTTTGTTTCATTTCTCCACCTTCTTCTACTTTTTATCGCACAATATCTATTGTTGAATTGCGAAGTTTTTCCAGATGCCATTCCTATTGCTTTTTTTTTGACATTTTACGTGGTTACTTTTTAAAAAGGAGAGGATAAAGTAGAACGTAAAGCTACTTGTCGTCCGATATCTTAAGCAGATTTGTTGCAACATTGTGGAATATTTCTCATACAGGCACTACTGGGTGACATTTTTTTATTTTCGATTAAATGACATTGTAATGCGCACTACCTGGCTCTTTCATGCTAATTAAATTCATATGCAATCATTACATTGCCTTCGAAATCTGTTTTGCTGAGATCAAGGAATAAATCAAATCACCTTCATTCATTATGTACAGAATCTCTCGTATAATGCTCATCTGCCTAATACACTTAGAATCACTAATACTCAATTTTTCCACCATACTGACTGACGTACTGCTTTACACTGCTGGCCTTCAGCGCAGCAATTCTCCGCTATCTCTGTCTGTCCTTGCAGTCCTAGACATATACAGCAGGATACTCAATTGCTGCTTCCTTAATTTTTTTAACCAGTCAAGATTGTTAACAGTGAGCTGATCTGAAGAACCTGGGGGATCACTGAAACATTCTTCGTCTGGCCTGCACCCTTTGAACTATTTTCTTTGAGTCACCCTATGAAGAGCCAAAGTACATAGAAACATAGAAAATAGGTGCAGGAGTAGGCCATTCGGCCCTTTGAGCCTGCACCGCTATTCAGTATGATCATGGCTGATCATCCAACTCAGAACGCTGTACCAGCTTTCTCTCCATACCCCCGATCCCTTTAGCCACAAGGACCACAAGGTGCCGAACTGAGCCAACAAAACATTCTCAGGGTCATTGAAGCATGAAAGCCTCCAAGGTTGTAGTCGGCTCGGAGGATTGTTCCACAATACGGGTAACAAAATAGTTCGGGACCTCGTTTTCTCTTAAGATTTTTTTTTAATCGACCGCTTAAATTTCTTCCTCCATGAGATTACAGCTAACTTTGGTGTACTCCGCACAAGCAAAACACATTCAATACTCTAGAGCTATTGGAACGCCAGCGAAATGGGAGGGAAAATACCCTGTTCTGTTTAAATTCATTGTTGTATAGAATAAACTCTTACCCTCTTGTCATAACATCGGATATTTCCTCACTTTTCCCTCAGATTGTCTGGCCAATTTAAATGCTTTGTGAATGCATGCTTGTTGCCCTCAGCCACTGCCAGCATTTTGACGGCGAGCTAAGTGAAGCTCGTTGTCACATCGCGCAACAAATGCCTTTCAGTGCACGATATCCATGCAATTCCTGTTGGAAGTAACCATCCAAGTCCCGCTATCTGCATCCGCCTCGCAGCACAGCAAAACATACCATCAGGCAGACGATGGAGCACCCTTGGGTCTCACTTGCGTAGGTTCAGGAAAAATCATGACTGTACGACCTTCGGGATCATTACCAGCGTGGATAACGTCAGGCAGCTCAACTCTGTACAGATCCCATAATCTACAGGCTCGCTTCCAAGGACGCTGCAACTGCATAGCACCGTAACCCGATGTTTAGGGATAATATCTGTTCCTGAACCTGGTGGTGTGAGTCATGAGGTTCCTGTACCTTCTTCCTCAAGGCAGCAGGGAAAAGTGAGAACGTCCCGGGTGGTGGAGGGTCGCTGAAGCTGGATGCTGCGTTCTTGCAGCAACGTTTCATATAGAAGTGCCCAATGGTGGGGAGTGACTGGGATGGACTGGATTGTACTCAGAACATAGAATATAGAAATCTACAGCACATGACAGGCCGTTCGGCCCACAATGTTCTGCCAACCATGTAACCTGCTCTCGAAATTGCCCAGGATTTACCTACCACATAGCCATATATTTTTCTAAACTCCGTTTACCTATCTAAGACTGGCCTAAAAGACCCTGTTGTATCCGGCTCTACCAGCTCCGCTGGTAACCCATTCCACGCACCTACCACTCTCTGCCTGAAAATCTCACCTCTGACATCCCCTTCGTACTTTCCCCCTCGTTTTCGCCATTTCAACCCAGGGAAAAAGCCTCTGGCTATCCACACGATCAATACCTCTCATCATCTTATACACCTCTATCAGTTTACCTCTCATCCTCCGTCGCTCCAAGGAGAAAAGGCTAAGAGCACTCAACCTATTCTCAAAAGACATGCTCTCCAATCTGAACTGCCGCGATAGTATCCACATCCTTCCTGTAGTGAGGTGACCAGAATTAAACACAGTACTCCAAATGAGGTCTAACCAAGGTCTTATATAGCTGTAACATTACCTCACGACTCTTGAACTCAGTCCCATGACTGATGAAAGCTAACGCGCCATACATCTTCTTAACAACACTGTCAACCTGCGTAGCAGCTTTGAGTGTCCAATGGACACGGACCCCAAGACCTCGCTGATCCTCCACTTTGCCAAGAGTCTTATCATTCATATTATATTCTGCCTTTAAATTTGACTACCGAAATGAGCCACTTCGCACTTATTACAAACCAGTTCTACATCCTGTCAATGTTGCGCTGTAACCTCTGACACGCTTCCACACGATCCGCAACACCCCCACCTTATATGTCATCAGAAAACTTACTAATCCACCACTCACCACTCAGAATCTGAGGCCACAAACCAGGCACGCCCAGGATCCTCTTCAGTTTGCGTATAAGGAGAAGGTGGGAGTGGAGGATGCTATCACGTATTTGCTGCACAAATCACTCTCTCACCTAGAGGGGGTCAGTTGTGCTGTGAGGATTACATTCCTTGACTTCTCTAGTGCCTTTAACACCATCCAGCCCAAGATCTTAAGGCACAAACTAACGGAGATGGGAGTAGTCTCTCACATGGTGGATTGGATAGTGGACTACTTGACAGATAGAACTCAGTATGTGCGGTTGGGAGACTGTAGGTCTGACACGGTGGTCAGCAGCACAGGGGCGCCGCAGGGAACCGTACTCTCTCCGGTCCTGTTCACCCTGTACACATCAGACTTCCAATATAACTCAGAGTCCTGCCATGTGCAGAAGTTCGCTGATGACACGGCCATAGTGGGGTGTGTCAGGAATGGACAGGAGGAGGAGTATAGGAAACTGATACAGGACTTTGTGATATGGTGCAACTCAAACTACCTGCGTCTCAATATCACCAAGACCAAGGAGATGGTGGTGGACTTTAGGAGATCTAGGCCTCATATGGAGCCAGTGATCATTAATGGAGAATGTGTGGAGCAGGTTAAGACCTACAAGTATCTGGGAGTACAGTTAGACGAGAAGCTAGACTGGACTGCCAACACAGATGCCTTGTGCAGGAAGGCACAGAGTCGACTGTACTTCCTAAGAAGGTTGGCGTCATTCAATGTCTGTAGTGAGATGCTGAAGATGTTCTATAGGTCAGTTGTGGAGAGCGCCCTCTTCTTTGTGGTGGCATGTTGGGGAGGAAGCATTAAGAAGAGGGACGCCTCACGTCTTAATAAGCTGGTAAGGAAGGCGGGCTCTGTCGTGGGCAAAATACTGGAGGGTTTAACATCGGTAGCTGAGCGAAGGGCGCTGAGTAGGCTACGGTCAATTATGGATAACTCTGAACATCCTCTACATAGCACCATCCAGAGACAGAGAAGCAGCTTCAGCGACAGGTTACTATCGATGCAATGCTCCTCAGACAGGATGAAGAGGTCAATACTCCCCAATGCCATTAGGCCTTACAATTCTACCGCCGGGACTTAAGAACTTTTTAAAAGCTATTATTAATGCTTTTTGAGATAGTGATTTAGATGCATATCATATTTTTTACTGAGTTAAGTATTGTATGTAATTAGTTTTGCTACAACAAGTGTATGGGACATTGGAAAAAAAAAGTTGAATTTCCCCATGGGGATGAATAAAGTATCTATCTATCTATCTATCTATCTATCTATCTATCTATCTATCTATCTATCTATCTATCTATCTATCTATCACCTTCCTAATCCAGGTCACTTTTTGAAGGATTTTTCCGTTGAAGGGTATTGATGTTTCTTTTGCGTGTTGTGATACAGTCAGTCAGTCTACTCTCCAGTACAAATCTGTAGACACTTGTCAATGTCGTAGATGTCCTGCCGAATATCGGAAAACCCTTAGGGAAGGAAAGAGGCTGCCGTGCTTTCATCGTAATTGCACTGACATGCTGGTCCCTGGCAGGCTTTCCGAAACCATAATGGCGAGCAATGTAAAGATGCTCCATCTCTGATATTTCGATCAGGACTAGTTCGTGGATCTCTGGTTTCCTCCGGCTGAAGTCAATAATCAACTCCTTGGTTTTGCAGTAATTGAGTAGAAGGTTATTGTTATGGCACCAGCCAGATTTTCAATCATGCTCCGACGTGCCGATTCGTCATCATCTTTGATTCGGCCTCCAACAGTGATGTTCTCAGTAAACTTGAATATGGCATTGGTGCCGTGCCCAGTCTAGGGTAATGCGGGTATCGCAGGGGGCCACGTACACGGCTGTGTACTGCACCTGTGCTGATGTTCAGACAGGTGAATACAATATGAGGATATTCTGCATGCAATGAATGGAGGCGATTTGATTTTTTCTTTGATTTTAGCAAATCAGCGTTCGAAAGCATTGTAGTGATGAATTGAAACGAGAAAGAATTCATATTTAAGCAACCAACATAAAATAATCAAGTAATTGTCTTACATTTTCATAAAATTAAAAAGTTGACGAAATCGAATCTGGGATTGTACGGCTTGTCATATGAGGAGCGTTTCATGGCTCTGGGCTTGTATTGACTGAGAGCGTTTATCTAACAATCCATTAGCATCAATCGTGCTCTATGTTTTCACAATACTAACTGACTTACTGCCCTTTCGTGTGGCTTAGTGGACAAGGCATCGGTCTAGTGATCTGAAGGTCACTAGTTGGAGCCTCAGCTGAGGCAGCGTGTTTGTGTCCCTGAGCAAGGCACAACAGCACATTGCTCCGCGGCGACAACGGTGCCAAGCTGCTTGGGTCCTAGTGCCCTTCCCTTGGACAACGTCAGTGGCGTGCAGAGGGGAAGGCTTGGAGGATGGGCAACTGCCAGTCTCCCATACAACCCTACCCAGGCCTGCGCCCTGGAAACTTTCCAAGGCGCAAATCCATGGTCTCTCGAGACCAATGGAGGCCTAAAAAAACTGCCCTTTACACCACAAGAGCAGAATTGAAGGTCTAGACCATGGCACACGGATATGGAAGGATTCTTCATTGTGGTTTCCATCACAATTTTGTTAACCAGTTAGGGTTGATAACCATGAGATGAAGGCAGAGCCTGGAAGACGGGTGGACAACTCTTAGTCTGGCCTCTCCCCTTTGACATGGGACGCTACCCAGAGCAAAAGCGCAAGGCCCTCACTCCAGCTCACACAGGTCTCCGTGAACCTGAGGCACGCGAGCCTCCAAACCACGACAAGGTTGTGATTCGCTCGGACGATTTTTCCACATTGCTGGATATAAAAGTTTGCTACTTCGTTTTCTCTTAAGAGGCTCTTTTTTAAATTGACCTTGCGAAATTCCTCCTCCTCGTGTTTATAGCTGACTTTGGCGCACGGTCTACAGATTATATCATGATCATCATCACACAAACTTCTAATTACACAGTTTATGCTTCAGTAACGCAGCACTGTTAGACTATAACTAACTCTCACCAATTCTCTCGCCACTTTATATCCCTTAGACTCATATAAGCTTATGTCTTTAAGTTTAAATGGTTCCTCTCATTTCACCAGACCTGTTTTCAGTCCCTCTTCAGACTAGGAAAAAAAAGCAAACATCTGCTTTATAACTTCTTTCTGCGCCTTGACTTCTCCGCTTCCTGCAGTAGAAACTACATCTGCACATTCTTACAATTGCTTTCGTATAGTGATCATTACTACGGCGGGTGGATCTGACTCCGTACAATCAAAATACATTCAGCTGTAGCATCACCAACGAAATTAGAGGTAAATTGCCGTAATCCGTTTAAGTTCGGTGTTGCATGGGATAAAATCTTCCCCTTTCTCAGAATGAGACCTTCGAGATCATTACCAGTGTGGATAACGTCAGGCACCTCAACTCTGCACAGATTCCATAATCTACGGACTCGCTTCCTGGGATACTGCAACTCCATAGCACCGTAGCTTGATGTTGTGGAATAATAACTGTTCCTGAACCTGGTGGCTTAAGTCATGAGGTTCCTGTACCTTCTTCCTTGTGGCAACAGGGAAAAGAGAGCATGTTCCGGGTGGTGGAGGCTCCCTGATGATAAGATACCGCGTTCCTGCGGCAACGTTTCCTATCGAAGTGCCCAATGGTGGGGAGTGACTCGGTCGTATCCATTGATGTTTCCATTCCGGGTGGTGCAGTCAGTCAATCGACTCTCCATTACAAATCTATAGACGCTTGTCAAAATTTTAGGTGCCATGTCCACACACTCCTCGGGAAGTAGATACGATGCCAGACTTCCTTCTTAATTGCACGTTCGTGCTGGTCGCAGGAGAGGCTATCCTAGAACTTCGATCAGGAGTGGCTCATGAACCTCCGGTTTCCTCCTACTGCAGTCAAAAATCAAATCCTTGGACTTGCAGTCACTGAGCAAGACGTTGTTGCTACGGCACCACTCAGACAAATTTACAGCCTCCCTCCAACATGCTGATTCGTCACCACTTTTGATTCGGCCTTTTACAGTGGCGTTGTTAGCAAACTTGAATCTGGCATTAGTGCTGTGCCGAACCATACAGTCACAAGGGTAATGCAAGATTAGCAGGGGGCAAGGTACACAGCCCCGTGAAGCAGCAGCGCTGATGGAGATCGCGGAGGAGCTGCTTTGCAAATCCGAACCGACCGGAATCGATATAAAGGAGTCTTTCATGGTAAGGGGGAAAGACCCGTGATTTTTCAGTTCTGTAAAAAGGACTTTAGAACGTGATATATGAGCAGAGGTAGACCGTTTGGAACATCGATTCTGCTCCTCCATTTCATCATGACAGATCCATTTGTCTCTCAGCCCCAATCTCATGCCTTCTCACTGTATCGCTTCATGCCCTGACCAATCTGGAATCTATCAACCTCTTCCTTTATTATACGTAAGGATGTGCCCTTCACAGCCGCCCGTGACAACGAATTCCTCAATTCCCGCTCTCCTGCTTCATTTCCGATTTAAAAGTAAGCCCCTCTATTCTGAGTCTGTGTCCTCTATCCTGGACTCTCCCATCACAGGTATCCGCCTCCCCAAATCTGCTCTATGAAGGCCTTTCGCCACTAGCTAGGCTTCAATGGAGTTACCCTCAGTCTTCTGCATTGTGGGCAATACAAGCCCAGATACATCAACTGCTCCTCTTATGACAAGGCGTTTAATCCTGGAATAATTTTCGTCAATTTGCTTTGAGCCCTCTCCAGTGTCAGCACATCCTTTATAAGATAAGGGCTCCAAGACTATTTACAATACTCCAAGTGAGGCCTCACCAGTGTGTTATAAAGCCGCAACATTACATCCTTACATTTATATTCCGGTCCCCTTGAAGTGAATGATGTCATCGCATTTGCCTTCCTCACCAGCGACTCAACTTGAAAAATGATAGTTCGGGAAACCTGCAGAAGGTCTCCCAAGACCCTTTACACCTCCGCTGTTTGAAATTTCTCTCCGTCCTCTTACTTCTTCTACCGAAGAGCATGACTGTGCACCTCCTGACTATTGAAGTTCTTCTATAGCGTCTCTACTTCCTCAAAACTAACTGCTCTTCGTATCGCCCGCAAACCTTGCAACAAAACCATCAATTCCGTCACCCAAGACATTGACATATAAGGTAAAAAGAAGCGATCCCAACACAGACCCATGTAGGACACTTGGCAACGACAAACAAGTAGAGAAAGCTCCCTTTATCTCTACTCTTTGCCTTCCGCCAATCATCATTTCTATAACCATCTGGTATCTTTCCGGTAATACCATGAGCCCTTAGCTTGTTAACCAGCCTCGTGTGTTGTACCTTCCAAAATGCCTTCAGTATATCCAAGTGCACAACATTCACCGATTCTCCTTTGCCTATCCGGCCTGTTATTTCTTTCCTTGAGGAATCAACGCTGACTACGGGCTATTTCACGTGAAACTCCTAGTATCCCGAAGCCACATTCTTCGCAATCGATCTCAGTCTCTTCCCAACCACTGAGGTCAGAACTAAATGGCCTATAATTTCCATTCTTCTTGAAGAATGAGGTGACATTTGCTATTTTCTCTTCCACCATTCCAGGATCTAGTGAATTTTGAAAGATCATTGCTAATGTATCCACAATCTCTTCAGACTCCTCTTTCAGAACCCTGGGCTGTACATTATCTGGTCCAGGTAACGTCTCTGCCTTCAGACCTTTCAGTTTCCCAAGAAGCTTCTCCCGATTAATGGCAACTTCATACATTTCCGACCCCTGGCACTCTCAAACTTCTGAACGCTACTAATGTCTATCACAGTGAAAACATGCAAAATACGCATTGAGTTCATCTGCCATGTGCTTTTCTCCCATTACTACCTCTCTCGCATCGTTTTCCAGCGGTCAGATATCTGCTCGCGCATCTCTTTTAAACTTTATCAATCTGAAGAACCATTTGGTGTCGGTTGGCATCTGCCCCTCTGGAAGGATAATGGGTGATGATCATCATCATCACAAGCCTGGGCGGAAGGTATGGAGATCCTGAGATGCCCAGTCTTCAAGGTCCCCCTCCCGGCCTCACCGTGTAGGAAAGATTATGAAGCAATAGGTTTGGGGCGAGCTTGGCAGCATGAGCTGCCTGAAGGATGTTCAAGTACAACCAGCTGCCTTAGTAGCTCCACTCCGGATTTGCTCTCTGGATCTACTCCCGTAGCGTTCATCTCTCCCGAGGTTGCCCAGAAGGCAGTGGGGCTATTTACCCATACTGGGGATATAGTTCACAAGTACCAGGACGTGTCTACAAAGGGTGGGTCTGCGTGGTATGTGCGCAGCGGCCAGACATTGCACTCCCCGTTCTCTTTAGTTCAGCCAGTCCGAAGCAGAAAGTGAAAGCGACAAGCTCTACCACATTAGACGCATCACAACAACTATTTTGACACCAAAACATATGGTATCCTCCTTAATACTATTGGTTTGCTTACTTTCGTATTGCATCTGTTTCTTCTTCATGATGTTTTTTTGCCTTCTGACTGTTTAAGTAACTTGCCAATCCTCTAACTCCCCCATTATATTTTGCTCTATTAGATGGCTTCTCTTTGGGTTTTATTTTGGCATTGAGGTCTTTTGTTATCCACGGTTGTGTAGGCTCGCCATTAGAATACTTCTTCATCTTTGGTATGTATATGTACTGTGCCTTCCAAATTGCTTTCAGAAATTCCAGCCGTTGCTGCTTTGCCGTCATCCCTGCCAGTGTTCTGTTGCAATCTCTTTTTGTCAAATTCTTCCTCATGGATTTGTAATTCCCTTCACTGCAATACTGACACATCCAACTTTAGCTTGTCCTTCGCAAACTTCACTGTGAATTCTATCATAGACCAGGGAAGGAGGGAAGATATAAAAGGGAGAGAAGGAGTGAGGTAGTTCTCTTTTGGAAGAGGACAGCGAGGCTTTGAGAAGAAGTGCGGCGGCGGCCATTTTCAAATTGCTTCTCAGATCGGAGTTCTGAGAGGCGGGACTGCGCAGGCGCGTGAAGGAGGCCTGGGAAGGAGGGAAGATATAAAAAGAACGCAGCCTTAAGCAGCGGGCAGCGTCGTTTGCGGGCAGCGGAGTGAACCGGGAGCAGAGTGTAGGGCTTGGGCTCGGAGGGCTTAGGCGGAAGAGTGCACAGTAGGCTTATCTTTTAGTTCTTGTTATTTTCAGTTATTCGGGAAGTATGAGTGTGAGGGCAGCTTGTTGTTCTCGGTGTCGGATGTGGGAGGTCTTGGAGTCTCCGAGCCTCACGGACGTCCACATCTGCGCCAGGTGTGTCGAACTGCAGCTCCTGAGGGACCGAGTTAGGGAACTGGAGCTGCAGCTCGATGACCTTCGCCTGGTCAGGGAGAGTGAGGAGGTGATAGAGAGTAGTTACAGGCAGGTGGTCACTCCGAGGCCACGGGAGGCAGATAGGTGGGTCACGGTCAGGAAGGGGAAGGGGCAGGTACTAGAGAGTACCCCAGTGGCTGTACCCCTTGACAATAAGTACTCATGTTTGAGTACTTTTGGGGGGGACAGCCTACCTGGAGGAAGTGACAGTGGCCGGGCCTCCGGCTCAGAGGACGGCCCTGTAGCTCAGAAGGGTAGGGATAGAAGAAAGAGGACCATAGTAATAGGGAACTCGATAGTCAGGGGTTCAGACAGGCGGTTCTGTGGAGGTGATCGGGAGTCCCGGATGGTAGTTTGCCTCCCTGGTGCCAGGGTCCGGGATGTTTCTGATCGCGTCCAAGATATCCTGAAGTGGGAGGGTGAGGAGCCAGAGGTTGTGGTACATGTAGGTAACAATGACATAGGTAGGAAAGGGGAAGAGGTCCTGAAACGAGAGTATATGGAGTTAGGAAGGCAGTTAAGAAGAAGGACCGCAAAGGTAGTAATCTCGGGATTACTGCCTGTGCCACGCGACAGTGAGAGTAGGAATGGAATTAGGTGGAGGATGAATGCGTGGTTGAGGGATTGGAGCAGGGGGCAGGGATTCAAGTTTCTGGATCATTGGGACCTCTTCTGGGGCAGGCGTGACCTGTTCAAGAAGGGCGGGTTACACTTGAATCCTGGGGGGACCAATATCCTAGCGGGGAGGTTTGCTAGGGCTACAGGGCAGACTTTAAACTAGTAAGATGGGGGGGCGGAAATCAATTTGAGGAAACTATGAGAGAGGAGGTCAGTTCACCAGTAGAGCAAGTAAGTAGACAGTGTGTGAGGGAGGAAAGGCAGGTGATGGAGAAGGGATGCGCTCAGCCCGAAGTTGTAGGGGAGAAGAAAGAAAAGGATAATAAATTTGAATGCATTGCTAGGGATGAAAAGAGAGGAGGAGGTGGAGAGTATCTTAAATGTATCTATTTTAATGCTAGGAGCATTGTAAGAAAGGTGGATGAGCTTAAAGTGTGGATTGATACCTGGAATTATGATGTTGTAGCTATTAGTGAAACATGGTTGCAGGAAGGGTGTGATTGGCAACTAAATATTCCTGGATTTAGTTGCTTCAGGTGTGATAGAGTAGGAGGGGTCAGAGGAGGAGGTGTTGCATTGCTTGTCCGAGAAAATCTTATGGCGGTGCTTTGGGAGGATAGATTACAGAGCTCCTCTAGGGAGGCTATTTGGGTGGAATTGAGGAATGGGAAAGGTGTAGTAACACTGATAGGAGTGTATTATAGGCCACCTAATGGGGAGCGTGAGTTGGAAGAGCAAATGTGTAAGGAGATAGCAGATATTTGTAGTAAACACAAGGTGGTGATTGTGGGAGATTTTAATTTTCCACACATAGATTGGGAAGCTCATTCTGTAAAAGGGCTGGATGGTTTAGAGTTTGTGAAATGTGTGCAGGATAGTTTTTTGCAACAACACATAGAAGTACCGACTAGAGATGGGGCAGTGTTGGATCTCCTGTTAGTGAATGCGATAGGTCAGCTGACAGATGTATGTGTTGGGGAGCACTTCGGCTCCAGTGATCACAGTAGCATTAGCTTCAATATAATTATGGAGAAGGACAGGACTGGACCTAGAGTTGAGATTTTTGATTGGAGAAAGGCTAACTTTGAGGAGATGCGCAGGGATTTAGAGAGAGTGGATTGGGTCAAGTTGTTTTATGGGAAGGATGTAATAGAGAAGTGGAGGTCATTTAAGGGTGAAATTATGAGGGTACAGAATCTTTATGTTCCTGTTCGGTTGAAAGGAAAGGTTAAAGGTTTGAAAGCGCCATGGTTTTCAAGGGATATTAGAAACTTGGTTCGAAAAAAGAGGGATGTCTACAATAGATATAGGCAGCATGGAGTAAAGGAATTGCTCGAGGAATATAAAGAATGTAAAAGGAAACTTAAGAAAGAGATTAGAAAAGCTAAAAGAAGTTACAAGTTTGGTTTGGCAAATAAGGTGGAAGTAAATCCGAAAGGCTTCTACAGTTATATTAAACGCAAGAGGATAGTGAGGGATAAAATTGGTCCCTTTGAGAATCAGGGTGGTCAGCTATGTGTGAAGCCGAGAGAGATGGGAGAGATTTTGAACGATTTCTTCTCTTCGGTAGTCACTAAGGAGAAGGATATTGAATGGTGTAAGGTGTGGGAAACAAGTAAGGAAGTTATGGAACCTATGACAATTAATGAGGTGGAAGTACTGGCGCTTTTAAGAAATTTAAAAATGGATAAATCTCCGGGTCCTGACCGGATATTCCCCAGGACCTTCAGGGAAGTTTGTGTAGAGATAGCAGGAGCTCTGACGGAGATCTTTCAGATGTCATTAGAAACGGGGATTGTGCCGGAGGATTGGCGTATTGCTCATGTGGTTCCATTGTTTAAAAAGGGTTCTAGAAGTAAGCCTGGCAATTATAGACCTGTCAGTTTGACATCAGTGGTGGGTAAATTAATGGAAAGTATTCTTAGAGATAGTATTTATAATTATCTGGATAGACAGGATCTGATTAGGAGTAGCCAGCATGGATTTGTGCGTGGAAGGTCATGTTTGACAAACCTTATTGAATTTTTTGAAGTAGTTACGAGGAATGTTGACGAGGGTAAGGTAGTGGATGTAGTCTATATGGACTTCAGCAAGGCCTTTGACAAAGTTCCACATGGAAGGTTAGTTAAGAAGGTTCAGTCGTTAGGTATTAATGCTGGAGTAATAAAATGGATTCAACAGTGGCAAGATGGGAGATGCCAGAGAGTAGTGGTGGATAATTGTTTATCGGGATGGAGGCCAGTGACTAGCGGGGTGCCTCAGGGATCTGTTTTGGGCCCAATGTTGTTTGTAATATACATAAATGATCTGGATGATGGGGTGGTAAATTGGATTAGTAAGTATGCAGATGATACTAAGGTAGGAGGTGTTGTGGATAATGAGGTGTGTTTTCAAAGATGGCAGGGAGATTTGTGCCGGTTAGAAGAATGGGCTGAACGTTGGCAGATGGAGTTTAATGCTGAGAAGTGTGAGGTTCTACATTTTGGCAGGAATAATCCAAATAGAACATACAGGGTAAATGGTAGGGCATTGAGGAATGCAGTGGAACAGAGAGATCTAGGAATAACAGTGCATAGTTCCCTGAAGGTGGAGTCTCATGTAGATAGGGTGGTGAAGAAGGCTTTTGGAACGCTGGCCTTTATAAATCAGAGCATTGAATACAGAAGTTGGGATGTAATGTTAAAATTGTACAAGGCATTGGTAAGGCCAAATTTGGAATATTCTGTACAGTTCTGGTCAACGAATTATAGGAAAGATATCAATAAATTAGAGAGAGTGCAGAGACGATTTACTAGGATGTTACCTGGGTTTCAGCACTTAAGTTACAGAGAAAGGTTGAACAAGTTAGGTCTCTATTCATTGGAGCGTAGAAGATTGAGGGGGGATTTGATCGAGGTATTTAAAATGTTGAGAGGGATAGATAGAGTTGACGTGAATAGGCTGTTTCCATTGAGAGTAGGGGAGATTCAAACGAGAGGACATGATTTGAGAGTTAGGGGGCAAAAGTTTAAGGGAAACACGAGGGGGTATTTCTTTACTCAGAGAGTGATAGCTGTGTGGAATGAGCTTCCTGTAGAAGTAGTAGAGGCCAGTTCAGTTGTGTCATTTAAGGTAAAATTGGATAGGTATATGGACAAGAAAGGAGTGGAGGGTTATGGGCTGAGTGCGGGTAGGTGGGACTAGGTGAGATTAAGAGGTCGGCACGGATTAGGAGGGCCGGAATGGCCTGTTTCCGTGCTGTGATTGTTATATGGTTATATGGTTATATTATGATCACTTTCCCAGGAGAGTTCTTCTACCTTACGTGCTCTAATCATTTACCGTTCATTTCACAATGGCCAATCCAAAATAGCTGGATTCTGGGCTACTGGGCTCCAGCATGAGCAGCTCTAAAAAGCCATCTTGCAGGTATTCTAGAAGTACACACTTTTGGGATCCAACATCAATATGATTCCCACGACCTACCTGCATGACTATTGTAGCATTTCCCATTACACCTGTATTTTCTATGTCCTGTTGTAACTTGTTGACTTCATCCATACCATTGTTGGAGGTCTGTATATAACTCCCATCAAGGTCTTTTTATCCTTGCCGTTCCTTAACTCTGTTCACAACGTTACAAAACCTTTCGACCCTATGCCTCCTCTTTTTAATGATGTGATTTCAATTTTTACCAATAGCGCCACGCCACACCCTCTGCCTGTCCTTTAGATAAAATATGTATCCCTGGACGTTAAGCTCCCAGCTCTCAGCTTCTTTGACTAATGATTTAGTGATGCCAACAAGGTCATACCTGCCAATCTGAAACTGTGCTGCAGGTGCATCGGCCTTATTCCGCATAGTGCGTGCATACAAACAAATCACCTTCAGTCCTGTATTCGCCCTTTTCTATTTTGTCGCCTTTTGCATTGTAACATCATGTTGACTGTAATTCTGCCCTATCATCAGTCTCCCTTTGCTTGGAGTCTCACTAGACACTGGCTCTGTTTGAAAAACTTAATGCTCAGCAGTATCACTCCGCTTCTCATCCCCCTACAAATTAGATTACTTCATTTAAAAAAATAGATTAAATGTACTTTATTATGAATCGTAAAGCCTTGCACCTACTGTTACAAATTACGCTTATTTGAAAGTGATAATAAAGTTAAAAACAGTGTGCCAATTAAGTTTCCGTACAAACATCTTAAATGTTGTGTCATCGAGAAGGAATATGCGACATTCTCCTTCGGAAGCTTGAAGAAAAGAATAAAGAAAATATATTCTATTGTGATATCCTCGATGAACGATGTCCGATGCGCTGTGACTCAATGATAGAAATAGCTTACGTTAATTGTTTGTTTACTGGGCTGTCTCTGATGTGACTAATAAGCTGGTAACCTTTCCTTAGACAGTACAGCATCGTCTCCCTTATAAAAGCTTTCAAATCAATCTGTAGTTTTCGGCAGCAGGAGCATGATAATCTGATCGTCACCTCACACGGAAAATGGAATATCCAGCAATTTACTACATAGAGTGTGTTTATTATCCTGTACTGACTGCGATTGGTATCCCCAGTAAGTAACTGGAGTATGTATGCGACTTCTTCCTCCTCTATCTGCTGCTCTGCATTTTATTTCGCCGAAAAACCATTAGACACGGTGCTGTGTGACGAGGACTGTCAGCCTGATCAGGGTTGAAGTATATGCTTTCTCTCTCTGGTCGTACACTTCGTTCCTTGTTGCTGGTTTCTTTCTCAGCTGTAACAACTAAGTTAGCACTAATATGGATCTTGTTTCAGCATTTTACCTTGCCCGACCTTCCAAAACATTCTCTTTTTTTTATCGTTCTAAGTCTGATTTGGCATCAATGCCCAAGGCTGAAGCTTTACAACAACAATATAAAAGGTTACCGTCACCACAATATGTTCAGGGAGCTTTCCCTTTCATCCAAGGCACACAGAACTGTTCAGCGCAGAAACAAGATATTCGATATATCTCGTCCTTCCTGAAACTATTTGAACTGCTTACTCCCTTAGCCCTGAACCCGGACCACAGTTATTTAATACCATCCTGCAACAAAAGAGCTCGTTTTCAATATAATTGTCCAAACATTTTTCCATTGTAACAATAACCAAAAAATATATAAATCTCCCGTTTAACGTTTTCGACGTTTTTTTCAGTCTTCAATTTTAACTATGCGGGTTCCTGTACTCACCTGTGTTACGTCAGAAGAAACAGTCCATCTGGGTCCATTACATTTATTCTGTCAACGCTGCCTTCAGCTTTGTCAGTTCCTATGATGGACCTTGTGCGTTTGTAACTAACTCGTATTTTCTTCCTTGCAGTTAATTTGTTGGCCATTGTGATCCTGTGTCGTGGAAAATGCGGACTCTCCAAATGCATCACCCGTTACCTGGTGGCGATGGCAGCAGCTGATGTCATGGGCGTTATCATTGGCGTTGTATTCGAGCGGATCAATAATATTTATGTTTTTGCGAGATTTTTGCTCATCACTCCAATTTGCGCGGCGTCACTTGTGTTTCGGCTCGCACTGATGGACAGTTCAGTCTGGCTGACGGTGGCGTTCACATTTGATCGATGTGTTGCAATTTGCAGTCAGAAGTTGCGGAAACGATTTTGCACCGAGAGGACGGCGATTATAATGGTAGCGATTGTGGGCATAGGGAGCTGCTTAGTGCGTGTTCCATTTTACTTTTCAGTAGATCCTTTCATGATTATTGACAACGTTCCATGGCGCTGTATTGGCAGGGCGGATTACTTTACTTCACCAGTGTGGAAAGCTTACCAGCTGTTTAATAGTATCATTACCCCTTTATTGCCAATCGGTTTAATTCTATTGTTCAATGCTATAACAGTCAGATATATTATAGCGGCAAACAGAGTCCGCCGAGGACTCCGGACCAGCGATGACAATAAGAAGGATTCAGAGGTGGAGAACCGGAGAAAGTCAATGATTTTGCTATTCGCTCTATCAGCCAATTTTATTTTATTGTGGCTTCCCTTCATAGTCTCTACTATGATCTGGCAAGCTCAGAATTATTTTTACACAGACAGATATCTTAGTTCTCTATCGTTTATCCTGCAAGAGTTTGGGTTCATGTTGCAATTCCTCAGCACCTGCACCAACACGTGTATCTACACACTGTCCCTGAGGAAATTCAGGGAAGAGATGAAGAAAGGAGTGAAACAACTGGTCACATTAAATGGCCGACTTTGTAGATAAACCGTAAGTCGAATTCTCCGTTTTGTTATGAGATCACATAAATTTTCGGAATCATCAGTCGGTCCGATAAATGCACCATGAATCAGCGAAGCCAGGTGCGTGAAGCTTAGAAGCCTGTTTTTCCAGGAAAAGCAAGAAAGTTAATTTAGCTAAATGTCCCAAGGAGTAAAGTGTTGCTGATATGATTTCTACAGTGGCAGAATTATACTTCAGATCAATGGATTAATACCGGAGGTTTGACCAAAGAAGCAGGGGATGCTGGTGTGATTCTTACACTGGTAGAATTCTGTTATAATTGACCGGAGTTTTGGTCCACTGACAACGCGTCTACATCCTCTGTGACTAACGGTGAAATTTACCTTGAATATTACAATCCTGTGTCAGATAAAGAGGGTTTACGAATTTAACTAACGAATGTTCTTTGAGGAAACATGTTGTCCCTTGCCAAATGGAAGTATGAAACCTGTAGCAAATGAAACCCTCCTCTGACACGTCTGTTGTCCTATCTTGCTGTCTTCATAGAAAGAATCGGTTTCAAAAATGCAACTGCAATGTGCCCTCACAATATGCCATCGTCATATGCTTCGGGTAATGCAATGATTTATCGAATCCTTATCGTTTCACTATACGAGTTTTGGCGCGTCAAAGGCAAGCTATATCTCCATAATCATAATCAAATGTGGGGACATCTCCGCGACTTTATAACATGTACGTTTGTTTCCCATGTTTATGGCATATTTTTCGTTATATTTCCATCAAAATAACGTGTTTTTAATCAATGGCTTATCACCGAATCTATCAATCGATTAAGGTCACTGAGATTCGTACCGAGCTGATTCTGAACTTTTCAGGACGATTGTCTTTTTCGGAATGATTTAACGTGGAAAGCTGTGTCGAAGACCTGGGACCTGAAGACGGGTCTTCAACCAGAGCAGTTAATTCCCTCTCCCTCTCCCTCTCCCTCTCCCTCTCCCTCTCCCTCTCTCTCTTCACAGTTGTTTCCTCACCTTCTGTTTTATCTGGGGGGTTTCTTTTCGTTTTCGTTTCTGTTTCAGATTCCACTTTCTACAGGTTCACTCTGTTAGATTGTGTTGGCTCGGAGACAAACTAAGTTCGTTTATTTCAGAGGAGTTTCCCTTCAATATCATGTCGAGAAACGTTCTTCAGCAGTGAGACCAATCTTAAATTTCCACGTCTTTCCTGATAAAAATGCATGAATGTACATTAAGTGTTTTTAGGATAATATAGCAGTTATATGTGTCTCCGCACAACCCCAGGAAGTTACGTATCAGCGACACCTCACAATTCGGACAAATCCCACAATTCAAAGATACAGGTTATTTAAAGATCAGGCCCTTCTGGCCCTACAAACCACGCCGGCCAGAAATCCACCAATTTAAACCGAGCTTCATCATGGGATAATTTACCTGTTAACCTACTAACTGTTCGGGCTTGGGAATGTGGGCGGAAACCCAGACATACAAGGAGGCTTACACAGGAGGTCGGAACTGAACTCTGAATTCCGACGACACGGGCTGTGATGACGACTTTTACTCCGCTCTTCGTTGCACTGAGGTTGAGTCTGTCGGCTTCCTCCTGCTCCGGGTCTGCAGGCTCCAGGAAGTCTACTCCGCTCTGTTGAACTCAGACGGAGGCCGTGGGCCGGCTCCAGCTGCTCCGGGCTTCATGCCTGAAACCCCACTTTCGTTCTACATGCCATTTTTGAACGATTTGTTTTCTCCCTCTCCCCACACTGAGTGTTCTTTTAGGTTCCTTCTTTAGTGGCTCTCCGTAAGGAGACGAACCTCAAGGTTGTATAATACATACATACTTTGATAATAAATGTACTTTCAACTTTGAACGTTGAACTCAGACCTTTGAACGCACAGCATGCTCCTATTCAGTATATCACTCTCAGAAGAACACTGCCTATTCAGCGCTGCTATGGAAGTTAGCCTGAAATCGGATCTGGAAATTTAGAAGCAGGATTGGAAGCAATGAATGATTAGGGAAAGTCAGCAGGGTTTTGTCCATGAGAAGTCCTCTCTTAGTAACTTGACAGAATATTTCAATTAGGAAAATAAGCATATTGACCACGGCAATGCAAACATAAACAGCTGAAGGAGCTCAGGGCGTCGAACAACATCTTTATAAAGAATTCAATTGCTAGTGAATTTGTGTGAAAACTGAATTGAGTTTGTGTGAAAATCTTGCGCCAGGACTCAATCAGAGACCAGTGACCAGTGATGTACCTCCAGGATCAGTGTTGGAACGCTTGATAATTCTCATATATATTATGACTTAGATATGAATGTGGGATTCGTAAGTTTCCTGAGGAATGGAAAACTGCAAACGTTATTCCAGTCTTTACGATGGGAAGGAAGCAAGGGACAGAAAATCATTGGCTAGTTAGCAGGACATCAGTAGCTAGTGAGATACTGGTATCCATTATTCATAATCAGTTTGGGGGTGCGTGAAAAAACAGGCCGAAATGACGATGGTTTCCTGAAGGTGAAATCTTTTCTGCTGGAATGCTTGAGGAAACAGCATGCATGTTACACAAAGGAGAATCAGTGTCCGCTGTTTGCTTGTAATTTAATGTGGCGTTTGGCAAGGTGCGGCACGTGAGGTTGCTAAACTTGTAATTACAGAAAGGATACTAGTCAGGTTTGAATATTGGTTGATTGGCCAGAGGCACAGAGTGCTGGTTGGCTCTCGGTCATTAGTAATGTGGCACAGGGGTCGGTGTTGGGGCCGCTTCTTTTCACAATATAAATGAATGATCATAATGATTGTTATGTCTTTGTGAACAGCTTTCCGGGCTTGGAAAGGAATTTGGAGTTGAAGGCAGTTCTGAGGCAGCAGGGAGTCTACAGAAGGACTTAAACATTTTGGGAAAATGGCAAAGAAGAGGAAAATGAAATATACTGTAGGCACGAGCATAGTCATACACCTGAGCGGAAGAAATAAAGGCGTAGACTATTTTCTAGAATCCAGAAATCAGATGTGAAAATGGACCCCAGTTTTCTTGAAGTATTTCCTGAAGCTTAACTTAAAATTTAAGTCGTTGGTATCCAAGGCAAATGCAATGGTAGCTATCTTTTCCAACTAGAATATAGAATCAATGTGTAATGTTCAGCTTTATCAGTCATTGGTCAGACCGCGCTTGGACTATTGTAAACAGTTTTGTGCCGCTTATCTAAGAAAGGGAGTGCTGACATTGCAGAGGGTTCAGAGGAGGCTCACGGGAATGATTTCGGGTACGAAAAGATAAACGAAGAACCAGAGTTTGATAGCTGTTTGAGGCCAAATTATTGTGTATATTTGAAAGTTAGGTTGACAGGTTCTTGACTCGTCAGGGCGTCAAAGATTACGGGAAGAAGAAAGGAGAATGAGGTTGAGGAAGGGTAGTAAAACAAACATAATGGAATGGGGGAGCAGACTTGATAGACCGAACGCCCTGGTTCTGCTCCTAGTTTTATAAACTTATCTGTGTTTTGAAAAAGCGGTACCATCCTGTAAATAGTCGGCGCAATTGTTCGTGGCCAAAATATGATATCAAGCAGCAATGCTATGTGGAATGGAATACTTATGTTTGAAGTGATGGATTGCGGGAGAGTAAATAAGGCCGGGCATACACTGTACGTGCTAGGGCCCCGTGGAGAACTAACGAACACAGACACCTTGGGGTATAACAGTAAATCTTCGAAAGTGGCATCACAGATCGGGAGGGTGCTAAGCAAGGCGCATGAGATGTCTCCGATTTTTATTTATTTGTTTGTTTCTCTGTTATTGGGATATTGTGTGGAATTGGTCCTTCTGGCCCTTCGTGCGGCGCCGCCCAGCAACCCCTGATTCTACCCTAACCTAATCACGGGACAATTTACAATGACCCTACAGTTGACCAACCTGTAGGAGGAAACTGGAGCACCCAGAGGAAACCCCCGAGGTCATGCAGAGAATGTGCAAGCTCCTGACAGAGAGCGGCGTGAATTGAACCCGGGTTGTTGGTACTGTAAAGCGTTCTGGAATCCACTGCGTTACTGTGTCTCATTTCATCGGTCGTGGCACAGAATAAGAGACAGGATGTGACATCATAACTTTAGAAAACATTGGCTGGACCGTGGCACAGCTGGAGCACTGTTTGCAGTTATGATCACCGCAAAACAAAGAGCTCTACACGTGTGCGAAGAACAAGAGTCTGATAGAGTGAGGGTTAAACTGATAAGAAGTAGAAAAGAAAACATCTGTCTGGAGTCGGAAGAGGAAGGACGGTTCTTAATGATGTAACGAAAATATTTTAAAACTTATGCCTGTTCTTTCCTGATGAGGAGCAAAAGCTATTCGCAAATAAATGAGGCACTGCACCCGTGTTATAGGCTCTAAAGCGCAGTATTAGTTAAATAATGAATAAAATGCGGTAAAAATGAAGATACTTAACGAAGTAGAGAACGAAACAAAACTGTACTTAAAATTCATTGTTGATTTGATCCACTATAATCCACTTAATGCCGGAGGGAAACAATGGTGTGAGACAACATTTTATCCAAATACTTTCAAAAATCTAACAACTTTTATCCAAGTAATTTTCCATCCACTAATGGTTACCAGCCCGCACCTTCCTGTCTCTAGTGACAGGCAGCCTGGGCACATAACGTAGACACAGAGACAGCAGATCTATAAAAAGACAAAGAAAAGGAATAACACTTATGACCAACCGATTATCTATTGCTATTCCTGATCAGAAAAAAAACTATTCTCTCACCAGCACCTAATCGCAACGTTGTGCGATCATGTACACCTCCAGGCTATAGACAAGTACTGACAATAGACAATAGGTGCAGGAGTAGGCCATTCTGACCTCCGAGCCAGCACCGCCATTCAATCCGATCGTGGCTAATCATCCACAATCAGTACCCCGTTCCTGCCTTCTCCCCATATCCCTTGACTCCGCTATCTTTAAGAGCGCTATCTAACTCTTTCTTGAAAGCATCCAGAGAATTGGCCTCCATTGCCTTCTGAAGCAGAGCAGTCCAGAGAGATACAACTCTCTGGGTGAAAAACTTTTTCCTGAACTCCGTTCTAAATAGCCTACCCCTTATTCTTAAACTGTGGCCTCTGGTTATGGACTCCACCAACATCGGGAACATGTTTCCTGCCTCTAGGGTGTCCAATCCCTTAATAAGCTTATATGTTTCAATCAGATCCCCTCTCATCCTTCTAAATTCCAGTGTATACAAGCCCAGTCGCTCCAATCTTTCAACATGTGCTCTCAAAATATGGCTGTAGACCAGTTCCCTTGTAATTTCCCAAAATATTCTCACATCCGCTACTAACATCATTTGTCTTACCTGTACATTAGAGCACGTATCAAAGACGAGTCAAATTTAAACCTTTCTTTACAAATTACTATCGTGACTGGGACCTTGGCGGTTGTTCAGACAGCGTAAAACAGACTGATACTCTTGGTCGTATTGAAAGAAGTTGTACTGGAGTTTTGAACAAAACGTTGCAGTGGATTATTCTCCGGGTCCAGACGGGGCAGTGCCTAGATGACAGAACAGGAACAACATGGGAACAGACCCTCTGTTCCACAATGTTATGCTGAACCGATTACATTATCCTATGTTTCTACAAGAAACACCGGAAGAGGTTGATGCACCCATGAGCAATCACCTTTTCGGGCTGACTGGCCACAGGAATAGCAAAAGCTATTGGTTGGAGGTTAGAGGTTGGAGCAAATGCTCTTCCCTTTTTCAGGAAAGGGAATAGAGATAACCGTGGAAATTATAGACAAGATGGTCTTTCTTCAAAGCTGGGAAAGTTACCAGACACAGTTGGTCCCCCTACTGATAATCTGCTGCACTGGAGATTGTTATTTCGTGAACAAAGTCATCGGAAAAGACATTGAAGCTAGTAGATATTGCAGTGTTTTATTAAAGAAAGCCAAGCAGTAGGCATCATAAAGACACTCTTGGAGGAACAGTCTTCCCGACTCAACATTACATGACGTTTCTAGATACTAAGTATCAAAGGGAACAGCAGGAAAATTTTGTTGTTGCAATGAATCTACAGTTATTGCTTTGAATTACATATAGCGTTCACATACCTACGTCTTCGCATTCATACACCAGACACTGAAAACGAGTGTTAATCGGTATTGTCTGGTTTGCAATTAACTCCTCTCCACAGCTCCATGAAAACTATTGTTCAGGGCTGCAGCTTAAATTCAATCTACGACCCATGTTCATGTCTGAAGATTGGCTGCTGGTAAAATCCATATATGCTATACACCCAAACTCCAGATACACGGTAACAGAGATCATTTCGAAGTATGATGATGTTTTTACTATGTTCTTCGGTGAGATAAAGCATGTAGGGCAACGAATACGCCAGTCTGTCTCTGTCACCTGAAGAAATTGCAGCGTAGCTTGGTCAAAAACAGCTCGCCAACAAGGCCGGTAACTAAAATTCTCAAACGGAAATCTAGGTACTAACACCGCGGCTGACAGGAATATCAAAATATACAACCAATACCGCTGGTCTTCAGCGTCAGTCGACTCGATAATTCACTTTCTCAGGCAAGGCTGAATTCAACCAGGCAGCCTAACGTTGCAGGGCTTTGCTCAAGTCTCGACAAGGGCTACAACGAAACGAAGGGAGTTCAGTACCGCCATAATGAAATAATAATTAGCAGACACGTGCATATTCACGAGCGCAATTGCCGAATCTGCTGCGCTGCCGAGTCCGTGGTTGTGACATATCAGTGCAATTAGAGACATTGGTAAAGAATGCTGTTGGGATGCTCCCATTCATTCTTTCTGAGCTTTGAGCATAAGACTCAAGAAGTCAAACTGCAGATGATAAACACGTGGGTATGCCGTACTTGGACTACTGTGTGCTGTTCTAGTCACCACTTTATAGGAAGGATGTGCAGTAAAGGTACTTTGCAATGGAGCCGTGGACCTTAGTGTTAGGGTTGACGGTAGGGTTGGAGGGTCTATATATGAGGTTGGGTTGAGGAGTTCCCTGTCATGAAGTATGTGGGGCAGTGTCCAATAGTTGGATATACCGTTTCCCATCGAGCCCTCCTACACTGCGGAGATCCCAGTCAAGATGTGGAAAGTTAAAATCACCGACTGTTACAGCCTCTTGTCTCTTGTAACAGTTTCGCTGCAAATTAGCTCCTCTAAATCGCGTCGTCTGCTGTGTGGTCCAGAATACACTCTGTTCCACCCAGAAAGCTGCAATAGACGAGCTTTCCCGTCTGTCCTGCCTGAGAATTGCCACGACGTTTTCCCTGACTCGTAACGCCACTCCTCTCCCTCTAAACGCTCACGAAAAATCACCTCTGAAACAACAGATCCGGAGCTTTGCACTGATCCTGACCCTCCTGCACCCAAGTCTCGCAATAATAATAATAGATAGATAGATAGATAGATACTTTATTCATCCCCATGGGGAAATTCAACTTTTTTCCAATGTCCCATACACTTGTTGTAGCAAAACTAATTACATACAATACTTAACTCAGTAAAGAATATGATATGCATCTAAATCACTATCTCAAAAAGCATTAATAATAGCTTTTAAAAAAGTTCTTAAGTCCTGGCGGTAGAATTGTAAAGCCTAATGGCATTGGGGAGTATTGACTTCTTCATCCTGTCTGAGGAGCATTGCATCGATAGTAACCTGTCGCTGAAACTGCTTCTCTGTCTCTGGATGGTGCTATGTAGAGGATGTTCAGAGTTATCCATAATTGACCGTAGCCTACTCAGCGCCCTTCGCTCAGCTACCGATGTTAAACTCTCCAGTACTTTGCCCACGACAGAGCCCGCCTTCCTTACCAGCTTATTAAGACGTGAGGCGTCCCTCTTCTTAATGCTTCCTCCCCAACACGCCACCACAAAGAAGAGGGCGCTCTCCACAACTGACCTATAGAACATCTTCAGCATCTCACTACAGACATTGAATGACGCCAACCTTCTTAGGAAGTACAGTCGACTCTGTGCCTTCCTGCACAAGGCATCTGTGTTGGCAGTCCAGTCTAGCTTCTCGTCTAACTGTACTCCCAGATACTTGTAGGTCTTAACCTGCTCCACACATTCTCCATTAATGATCACTGGCTCCATATGAGGCCTAGATCATAATTCCACATGTTGGTCCATGCCCTAAGCTCATCCGCCTTTCCTGTAACACTCACTGCTATATTCTACATTGAGATTTATCTTCTTACAGGCATCCAGAGGAAAATAAAGAAAATCAATAGGATTAATGAGACAGTATACATAAACAAGGAAAGATAAACAACTAACGTGCAAAAGAAGATAAATTGTAAAAGTAAGTAATACCGAAAAGATGTAAGAACAACTTAGGCTCGGGTCATCCTTTGCCCTGACCTTTTTCATCCTTCAGCTTTTCTTCAAAACTTTCCAGGATCTCAGGTCGATATTTCCTCTGCGCCTGCTGTACGTTCAGAGTCAGTAAGGTCGGTCTGCACTATTTTACTTTGCCTTCTACCTGTCCCGATGAGTGGCATTGCAGGAAGACAGGGTGGTAAAGAGGGCATTTGGCACGGCACCGAGTACATGCGTTGGGCATTGTATTATTTTTCCACAACGCGCTGCTGAGGCTTAATATGGAACATTCCGCACAGCACTGGTCACCCTACTGTGGGAAATATGCCATTATACGGGGAAGTGTGCCGAGGGGTTTAATAGGATGTGCCCAGAACTGCGCTGCCAAGAGAGGTTGAGAACGTCTAGTCCAAATAATATTCCTTTCTCACACTATTTATTATTTTGTAATTGAACGTAATTTTGTGACTTTGCGCTGCAATGCTACCACGAAACATGACATCTCTCATCAGTGATAATATACATGTTTCTGAAGTCTGGAGTTGGGCATATTTTTTCATTGCATTATATGAGACTGGGAAGTGACATAACAGAGGTGCATAGAATCATGACAACTATGAATAGGTCGACGAGCACCCAGCTTTTTTTCAAGTTGGGAACCAAGAACTAGAGGACATGACAACATTGGGGTGCGGGAGTGCAACGGACTAACCAGTATTCACCACCGTCTGTCAGGAAGTGTACCGGGAACAGATACGGGAATAACGTTTAAGAAGCATTCCATGGACACAAGAAGAAATGCTTCCCATGTCTCTATCGGGATGCTTCGATAGTTAGGTGGTTAGGCGGGTATGATCAGGTTAATTTGTGATCATGGACGGCACAGATGTAATGTGGAGAAGTGCCCGCTCTTGCTCTTTACGTTTCCCTATTGATACAATATCTGTGTACGATAATAAAAGGCAACAACTTGTCTTTTCTCAGAGCGAGCTTTCCTCCCCAGTGCTGAGATAGGCAGACCTCTGTTTAACTCAGGACAACGTCAGGGACATTTCATGCAAACAAGTTGTGATTAACTACAGGGATGTCGGGAGTCGGGGGTCAGTTTACAGTCAGATGGGCCGCGATCAGAGTGAGTGTAAAATTACAGTGGAGT
Source organism: Hemitrygon akajei (assembly GCF_048418815.1). NCBI lineage: Eukaryota > Metazoa > Chordata > Chondrichthyes > Myliobatiformes > Dasyatidae > Hemitrygon > Hemitrygon akajei. Next base: position 33,811,089 of record NC_133147.1, read on the forward strand.
AGCCACTTTTGTCCCAGACTATCGTTTGAAGTGATTTCTCAACCTATTGATCGCACAGATTTTCTTCAAACTCGATAGGCAAAATCCCTGAGAGTCCTCCTGGCATTTGTAATTGACCTGCTGATTGAAGGTGATCTACCAAAAACATAAGGGCATAGAGTTGGATTAGTGGTGTTTGCAACAATATTCCCTTCTCTGGAAGAATGCCGCTCCCACTTTACGTCTCCCGGTGCCGTTACGATTCCCATTCTTTGCAGTTTCTCAACTAATTTGCTGAATTACTCGAAATCTAGCACCGCAGGATATTCACTTGCCTGACGTAATCAGTTAGTTAAAACATTTTAAAAATGTATTTTTTAATCTGTTGAAATCTCACTGTCCCCGAGGAGATCTTTAGGTGGTACAAAAAGCCCAGGAATAACCGCGCTCAACACTTCTTCCCGAGAGATCGCCTGTAGCGCAGGGACAGGTCGCTGTGCGGAGGAAATGTCTGATATGTTGGATAGGTACCTCAGTGTGGAAAAAGTATTATATGTATTCATTGCCGTCATTGGAGTACCTGGTAAGTGAGCAGAGCAATTCCTGGTAGGTATCTCCGTGTGTAGACCGTGTGTAGTCTTTCTACAGGCTTCTAGTTTGATGATGGTTGCACAAATATTATTCAGTAATATCGATCTTCTCAATTCTACGTTAAATGTATTTTACGCAGTTGCTAATATCAGCAATCAACCTCTGGTTTTCCACTAACTTATGGGATCCACTCGAATGCTGTACTTCCGTTTAGCGGCACCTTGGCCAGAGTTGCGCCAATGCTGGGGGCAGGAAGCTCTCCGCGAAGCTGTGACTGAGAAAGTTTTACATTGTGAACGTCATCGTTTCTGAATGATTGATCAGACTGAATTCCTTCTGCTCTGGACACGGCTCGCTGTGAGGTCCGCGGACAGGCAGCTCTGAGGGAGGTTGTGACTGCGAGGGTTTTCACATAAAATGCAGAACATAGAAATATACAGCACATTACAGACCCTTCGGCCCACATTGTTGTGCCGACCATGTAACCTACTCTAGAAACTGCCTAGAATTTCCCTACCGCATAGCTGTCTACTTATCTAAGCTCCGTGTACATATCTGAGAGTATCTTAAAAGAGCCTGTTGTATCCGCCGGCACCACGGTCGCCGGCAGTGCATTTCATGCACCCACCCCTCACTGTGTAAAGAATTTACCTCTAATATCCCCCTTGTACCTACTTCCAAGCACCGGAAAGCAGTGCGCTCTCGTGTTACCTATTTCAGCCCTGGGAAAAGCCTCCGGTTATCCACACAATCCGTACGTTGTGAATTTCACTGTATCTGAGTTATTGGTCACGGTGAATACCTGGTCCGATAGACACGTCTCACTGTGAAATGTCACAGTCGAATCCGCAGTCACGCTAGGAAAAATAATTGTGTCGGATCATCTGAACCAGTGTCCACGGATCCGCCCGTGCGTGTTAATAAATTGAACTGCGCTGTGGAATTAATCGATTAACGGAGCCATTCTTCTTGCCGTTACTCAACTGACCCTGCCTTCCCTTTGCATCCTTCCTCGGCCCCATCACATGCTGAGTTTCCAAAGAGCACAGCAGTAGTTTAAATTGGAGAATCCGGCACCATTAGCGACCAGAATTGGGATTAGAACTGAGTGGACAAACCCGCCCGGTGTTGTTCATGGTACATCCCTTTACCCGGACTTTTGTCAGTCCCATTACCTTAGCACTTCACCCGTGAGACAGGTAGGTTGGACACAGTTGGACCCGTATCTATTGTTGTATTTGGAGTTTCCTTAGATGAAACCCGAGCCCGTGTTGGGGGAATAGTAGGACAAATGCAAGGAGACAGTACACAGTTAAGGGCAAGATCCTTAACAGAGTTGCTGAGCAGAGGATCCTTGGGTTCCAACTTCATATCTCCTTGAAAGTGGCTACACGAGGCGATAAGGTGGTTAAGAAGGCTTATGGAATGTTCCTTTTATTAGTCGAGTCGCTGAGTTCAAAAGTCAAGGGGTTATGTTGCACTTAATAAAACTCTGGACATACCACATCTGCATACAGTTCTGGTCGCCCCACTGCAGGAAGTGTGTTGAGGCTTTCGAGCGGATGCAGAAGAGGTTTGCCAGGATGCTGTCTGGTTCGGAGGGCATGGGCTATCACGAGAGGCTGGATAAAGTGCGTTGTTTAATCTGCAGTGCTGGAAGCTGGGACGAGATCTGATGGAGGTTTATAAGATTATGAAAAGCATAATTAAAGTAAACTGGAAGTATCTGTTTCCCAGAGTAGAAATGTGAAATACCAGAGGACATTCATTGAAGGTGAGAGGGTGTAAGTCCAAGGGGGCGGGGGGGTGTGAGGTGTCCGTTTTTCAATCAGATGGTGGGAGATGCCTGGAATGCGTGGCCTGGTATGATGGTAGAGGCAAGTACATTAAGCGCTTTTCTGAGACATTTGATGTGCACATGAATGTGAGGCAGATGGAGTGATGTGGACATTGTATGTGTAGGAAGGATTAGTGTTTGTGTGTTTTTGATTTGCTTGTTAGCTGTTTCAGCACAACGTTGTTCCTGTGCAGTACTCTTCTGTGTTTTATATGTTCACGCTTGGCGAATGTGTTCACGAATCTCCAGTGTCTGCTCTCCTCTCACTCTCTCCAGTGAATTTAGTGGCGCTTGTGATCCTGTCCCGGGGAAAGTGCGGCCTCTCCACCTGCACTACTCGCTACCTGGTGGCCATGGCAGCTGCGGATCTACTGGTTATTGTCACTGCCGTCGTTTTCTATCGGATCAATTATCACTACATTCAGGGGAGCTTCCTGGACATCACCCCTGTTTGCAGAGTTACCACCGTGCTGGAATACACAGGCACAGACTGCTCCGTCTGGTTCACCGTCGCTTTCACGTTTGATCGATTTGTCGCTATTTGTTGCCAGAAGCTGAAGACTACTTACTGCACCGGGAAAAATGCGGTCGTGATTCTAACAACAACCGGCATTGTGTTTTGTCTGAAAAACATTCCCCGCTACTTCACAAGGGAAGCCACGGAGATTGTCGATAATGTACCGTGGTTCTGTCGAGTGAAAGACAGTTATTTCACTGACCCCGTGTGGGTGGGATATGACTGGTTCGATACGGTTTTAACTCCGTTGCCTCCTATCGCTATAATTCTGCTGCTCAACGCTCTGACAGTCAGGTACATTTTAGTAGCCAGTCGTGTCCGTCAGCGGCTGAGGAGACAGAGCAAAGAGGAGAACCGCAGTGACCCAGAGATGCAGAGCAGGAGGAGGTCTGCGGTTTTACTCTTCGCCATCTCCGGCAGTTTCATCCTCCTGTGGATGACGCTGGCTGTCTACTACATCTATTATCAGAGCGCAGGAATTGGATTGGGGCTGAATGATTCTATGTGGTTACTCGACTACGTCGCCTTTTTGCTGAGAAATTTCAGCTCCTGTACGAACACATTTATTTACGCGGTGACTCAGTCAAAGTTCAGGGATCAGCTGAAGAGCGCGGTGGAATATCCGGTCACCTTTGTGTTTCAGTTCATTAATAAAGCCGTGCGCTAAACACAACCCAGAGGCGGCCACAGTGTCTCCGAGCCAAGCCCAACACTTCATATTCACCGCCTGATCTGCCAGGTGCACCGCCAGTTGTGTACAGGACGGAGACAGGAGACTGACATGCGAGGTGTGGAGACAAGTGATGAAATATAGTTCTGAGGGGGAGTGGTGAGAGTGGGAACCGATTCGGTGAGAGGAAAGACAGAGAAGGCAGAGAGTGAGAAAGAGAAACGGGGGAAAGGGAAGAGAGGGAGGAAGAGAGAATGGAGGGAGAGAGAAAACAGAGGAGAAAACGTAAGGCAGTGATAGAGAAATAGAGAGCGAGAGCAAAAAGAGAGTCATAACAGGGATCGGATGACAGGGGTAGAGAGAGAGGGGTATAGGAAGCGGTAAGATAGAGGACAGCTTACAGAGAGGGTAGCGGGAGAAAGACAGAAAGGGGGATAGAGAGAGATGCAGAGCGAGTCGGAAGAGTGAATGCGGGAGAATAAAATAGGAATAGAACAACAGAGGGATGGGACGGTGATCGGGGAGAAAGAGAGTGCACGTCAGTGAGGAGCGGGAGGTGAGAGCGAGATGTGAGACATCAGGGAGAGAGGGGAAAGACAGGCGTAAAATATGGGGGGAGTACGGTGAACAGAGGACAGTGTGGTAGAGATAGGGGAGAGAGAGAGAAGTAGAGGGAAACAAAAGAGTGGGCGAGATAGTGAGGAGAGGGTGTGAGAGAGAGACGGCAGGGAGAGAAGTGAAAGACAGACTGAAAAGAGAGAGAGAGAGAGGAATGAAAGGCAGGGATAAATAGAGGAGGTGAGCCAGATGGATGAAGAGAGTGTAGAGAGTGTTGAAGTGAGGGGAGAGGGGGAGAGTTTACAGAAAGCGATAAAGAGGGAGAGAGTAGAGATGGGGGAGTGAGGGGTAGAGTGAGAGTCATGGGGAGAGAAAGTAGATGGAAAGGCAATTGGAGGAGAATGGGACGAAGGTAAGAAAGAGTGGGAAGAGAGATGGTAAGAAAGAGGGGAAAGAGCGATGGATCGTTAGCGGAGAGCGAGAGGGCAGAGAGCATGGTGGGGAGAGAGGGGAAATGGAGAGAGGGATGCGAGGGAGAAGAGAGCGTGTTGAGATATAGGGTGGAGAAAGAGGTGAGAGAGAGGGAAAAGAGACAGGAAGAGGTTGCAGTGAAAAGAACGGGCAAAGAAAGGGGGCAGAGAATCTGAGAAGGGGTAGAAGAGGGCGAGCAAGAAGGCAGGGAGTGACAGCAGCGACAGCGAGAGAGGGAAGATAGTGGGATAGAGAGCGGTGACAGAGAGAGGAGTGAGAGAGAGATGGGTGGAGAGAAGAAAGACGGTGGAAGAGAGAGTCAAAGGGAGGGATGTGAGGGAGAGCGGAGCGTTGAGATTTATGAGCAGATGGTGGAAACTGGAAAGGAGGGGATTGAGGAGAAGGGGTCGGGAAAGAAGGGTGTGACATGGAAGAGGGAGTGAGATGAGTGTGCGTACTGAGTGAGGGGAGTATGGAAAAGACAGAAAAAAGGATTAGGAGGGGCGAGATACGGGAGGAGAAAGACCAAGGAAGAGAGGTGTGATCAGAGTAGTGAGGTAGAATTGAGAGAGAATGCAGTGCAAGATGAGAGTAAGGGAGAGAGATGGGAGGCAATGCGTTTGCAGAGGTAGAGGTGAGTGAGAGGGCAGAGAGGGGACGATTGGGTAGAGAGAACGGAGACAGGGGCAAGAGAAACTGAGGGCGGAAGGGAGGGGATATAACAGAGAGTGCAGAGAGTGAGGCAGGGGTTTTGGGGCTAACAAAGGGAATTAGAGAGGAGGGTACTGAGGAGTTGTGGAAAGGGCGTGAATAGATGGAAGAGACGAGAGAATGGCGGGGAAGAAAGCGGGTTGGAGAGAACGTGGAAGATTGCAGAGTGGAGAAACTAGGAAGGCAGTTCGTGAGGGAGGGTGGTTGGGAAAAGGGGAATGGGCAGAGGGATGATTGAGAAAGGGGAGAACATGCGCGAGAGAGGGGAATGAGAGGGGGATTGAGGATGGAAAGGGACAGGAATCATTCCAGAGGGCTGGACAATCACAGATGTCGCTTCATAGTTTAAGAAGGCAAACGAAAGGAAATGATAGGCTGGTTAGTCTGTTCTACGGTGGTTGGTAAGATTTTATTTTATCTTAGTTGTTTATTTTATTTAGCGACACAGTGCAGGGCACGCCCTACCGGCCCATTTAGGGTAAGATTTTAGACTACTTAGGAACACGGGATTGAATAGGCCAAGGTCAGCGTCGTTCCTTTGGGATCATCTTGCTCAATGAAGCAAATTATTGGTGATCACACACAAAACACGAAGTAGAGAACTTTGCACCTGAATCAAAGTCCGCTTCAGGTTTAATATCCCTGGCACATGTCATGAGAATTGTTGTTCTGTGGCATCAGTACATTGCAATGAATAAGAATAAGAATAATAAAATAACTATAAATTACAATGAGTTATATCTATATCGTTAAATATCGTTGCAAAGAGAAGGGAACATGACCCTAGGTGGGGCAGCGGCCCTTAATGATGGATGCCGTCTTTTTCGAGGCATCGCCGTTTGAAATTGTCCTCGATGTTGTGGAGGTTACTGGCCATGATGGAGCTGGCCGAATCTGCAACTTCCTGAAATTTTTTTTTCCCAATCCTGTGCAGTGGCCCCTCCATACCAGACAATGAAGCAACGTCGAATGTTTTCCACGGTCATTTGCAGAAATTTGCCGGAGTAATTGGTAAAATACCAAGTCTCCTCAAACGCCTAATAAAATATTCGCGCTGTTTTGCCTTCTTCGTAATTTCATTAATATGTTGGGCTTCAGAGATATTGACATTCTTGAGCTTGAAAAGGCTCAGTCTTTTCACTGCGGATTTCTCAATGAGGACGGGCATGTTCCCTCGACTACCCGATCCTGAATTCGACAATCAGTTCCTTGGTCTTACTGACGTTCTTGCAAGGTTAATTTTGCGACACTGCTCAACCAGCTGATCCATCTCACACCTTTACGCCTCCTCGTCACCATCTGAAATTCCGCCAACAGTAGTTGTGGCATCGGCAAATTTATAGATGGTGTTTGTGCTGCGCCGAGCCACACAATCGTGGTGTAGATTGAACAGAGCAATAGGCCACGCACATATCCTTGGGGTGTGCCGTTGTTGACTGTCGGCGAGGAAATGTAACTTTCCGATCCACACAGTGGCGTCCCGATGAGAAGTCCAGGATTCAGTTGCAGAAGGAGGTAGCCAGGTCCTGGCTTTGGGGTCTCAAGGTGTTTAAAAGAATATTCCCCTTGCTGGAAGTGTGTCGCTCAAAATTCCATCCTTCAGTGCCGTCAGATTTTTGGTTCTTGCTGTGTCACAGTTAAAACGCTGAATTAATCACTATTGTCACTGCGTAGAATTCACTTGACTTACGCAGTTTGCAAATAATTGAAAAATATTTATTTTTAACTCTTTTGAAATCCCACCGTGGAGTGGCGGAACAATGGGTTCAATAGTTCAATGCTCCAATTTATTATGAGACGTGGTATACAATCTCAAACCCCTTCCTCTTCACAGACATCCACAACACAGACAAAAAAAAACACAAAGAATGAATGACAGGAAAACGTTGGAACCCCAAAGCCCTCCTTCCCCTCCCACGCACACGCCGCGGGATTACCCTCACCTTCCCCCTCCCCACACTTGCTCGGACAAAAGCAAAACCAGCCCCACCAACCACCATGCAAGAAATAGCAATACCCCAGAGTCCATCAAAAACTACTGTCCATCCCAACACATCGCTCGCAGTAAGAAGTGAAAGAGAGAGAGATCGCTTCCGCCACACCGAGAGCGGAGGCCAACAGCTCGCCGTCTCGGTGGCATAATCTGAAGCGTCGCTTATTCGAGTTTTCCCCAAGCGACAAGCAGCAGACTGTCTCTCACCATCGAGAGGGAGAGGGAGAGAGGGAGAGAGGTGAGAGAGTGAGAGGGAGAGGGGGAGGGAAGAGAGAGGGGGACATTGGAGAAGGGGAGAGAGTGAAAGAGAGAGAGGGAGAGAGAAAGGGGGAGAGAGATGGGGGTGGAGAGGTTATGTTGGCCACTCGACTGCTGCCATAGAAGAACGATATTCACGACATATGCCAGTGATATTAAACAAAACTGTGATTCTGATTCTGTTTCTGGTCAGCGCCAAGGCACTGACGGAGATGGAGAGTTGGTGTGTGCTGAAGTGTGTTTCGCTGGGGCCAATAGACCCCGTTCTTTTCGGCTGCACCGGTCTCCGTGCCCGGGAACCAAGGACGCCTGTTTTCCCTTTCTGGCATCCGATGTGTTGTCTGCACCTGTTCCGCACGAAAACAGGATACAGCAGAGTCCTTATCATTGCCATGTGAAAATGCTCTCTGGATATTCCGCTGATGTGAGAACGTAGCAAGTCTAAGATTTTTGGTGACTCCCATAACCCGAGGGAGCGAGAGACTGAATCAGCGAGTGTCTCTACTCCCAATGTCTATCAACTGCGTTTGGGAGGGTGAACTCAAGATATCTGCTCCCTATCCATTCACCGTTTCTGTCTTTATTCACCGGAAGAGATTAAGGGCTGAAGCAGAAGGAATCTACTGATTTGGGGACGTCGTCTTCGCGGAGCGGTGCAGTGAAGCTGCGTAGGCATTGCCTCGGACCGTAGGAAGCAGCGGCCCCGCTTCTGCCAACCGGAACCCATCCCCCTCGTGAATTATTTCGGGTTCCCGCTGCCGAGACTTGACGGCTCACGTTGAGGTTAATTTCTACATCTCGACTTATTCATTTATTTATCACCTCTACATCGAAGCGTACAGTGAAATGCTTCGTCTGGGTCAACAACCAGCAGAAAACGATGATGTGCCGGCGGCAACCCCTGTGTGTCGACACACACACTCTGGCGACAACACAACATGGCAGATCAAAACAAAAGGATCAAAGCAAACATCGAAATAACAACAGCAAAACGTGCCCCATTTCTCACTCCCACCGATAAGACGGAGAGGGGCGATTGGCATTTTGAAAGAGATAGTCAGCTGGAGAAGCGAGGTGGAAATGATACACCAGCGATGTATTACCATGGGGGAGGCTGCCCGGTCAGCACAGACTCTGGCTAAAGAGTTAGGGTATAGCAGGATATAAGTACAGAGCTGGGCAGTCGGCTAATAAAGATGCTGCAGATAGAGGCTGCCCACAAGGTTAACTGGTGACCGGACCCCGTTAAGTTCCGACCCTGAAGTTGCGGGGAGGCGACCCAGGCACGTGGATGGGAGGTGGGAACATCTGATTAGACAGTGAGGGTAGGGAAGCGAGGTTAGAAGAGAGCCTCGGGGATCCCCTCTGTAACGCCTTTACCCCAATGCAGCCTCGCCACTACAGGCCAGACCGGTGGCCCCGCGATTCCAATCCCGGCAAGGGGGCAGCCAGCCCATAGACCCTCCAGCCTCCATGGAACCGGATGAGGAAGAGCAGCAGTTTGGGGACAGGAACAGCGAAAAGTTGGGAGGATAACAGAGTGGATCTCACCGAGACGGCTACCAGCAGAGTTCTCCGTTAATGAACTGGTGGAGTTGGGATTCAGGCGTAGGCAAACGCCAGGGGAGCCTCTGCCGACGTAGGTTCTGAGGATCGGGGATGCTGGGAGTGCTAAGAGTGAGTTTACCCAAAAGGGAGATGGTTATCCTGAGGGGAAGGGGTGATCACATCACGCGATCAATAATGCCCGTTTCCCAAGGAGATTATATATCTTCATGGGATCGATTGACAGCAGCAATTAAGGTTCGGCACCCCAAGCGATAGGGGGTACGTAGACGCCGCATCACATTATTGAATGCATTACAGTACATGGGGATAAGTTACCCATTCAAGCAGTCTGGGGGTTGGGTAACCCGCATGACCAGTAAGGAAATGTTCTTACCGTTGCTCAGAGCCGAGGTCCCGAGGGAGCCGGTAGATGGGTTCCCACGCCCTCCCTCTGTGCCATCTATAGCGAGCTCTGCCAGGGGACGAAAGGCAAGGAATCCGTTGAGGGAGAAGCATCATTCTCCAACTTCTTATCGATAAGGCCTCCTTCTGTCCTCCGCAGGCTTCGTCGCATTCCGCTCCTCCCTGCGGCGTTGGGAGGAGGTTACCTACCTTGCACCCTCACCCTCGTGATAAAATGTGATTGGGTTCAGTGAAGGCTGTTGTGAGGTGTGGCCACACGTGAGTTCACTTCAGAGAGCAAGAGGGAGCAGGATGAGTGAGTGATTGCTAAGTCTGTCACGTGTTTGTTAATTCTGCATTGGAAGGGTGTTTGAATTAATCCAGAGGAAGACTGGGTTACTTGGTTTGAAATGACTTTGCAGGATGTCGTACCTTAACAGGCAGTCCTTTAAGAACCAATGTGAAGGTTCCTTTGGGGCTCCGGCTATCTGTTTTTACCTTTGCTTTGTTCTTTGAAATATTCGAGTCGAGCTATGTCGATTTTATCCAGATATATCTCCCTATTGCAATAGATATAACAACGGAGAGGCTTCACTAATCCATATGTTTTAGACATGTGCGAGTCTTGAAAAATACTGGAAGGAAGGTTTCCAAACTTTTTCTGTACTTTTTAAAGTAAATTTTAATCCTAACACTTTGACTGCTTTGTTTGATATTGTTGGAGAGAAAGGCATAACTTTGGAGACATCTGATTTGCATACATTGGCTTCTATTTCTCTTCTAACTAAGAGGGCGATGTTGCTTAAATGGAAAGATGTTTCCCCGCCTACTCACGTTCAATGGTTATGTTATGTTATGCTTAAATTTAGAGAAGATCCGTTATTCAATTTCTGATTCTAACCAAGACTTTCAAACATTGTGGGGATCATTCTTGAACTACATTGGCTTCTATTTCTCTTTTAGCTCCAAGGAGAAAAGGCCGAGTTCACTCAACCTGTTTTCATAAGGCATGCTCCCCAATCCAGGCAACATCCTTGTAAATCTCCTCTGCACCCTTTCTATGGCTTCCACATCCTTCCTATAGTGAGGCGACCAGAACTGAGCACAGTACTCCAAGTGGGGTCTAACCAGGGTCCTATATAGCTGCAACATTACCTCTCGGCTCCTAAATTCAATTTCACGATTGATGAAGGCCAATACACCATACGCCATCTTAACCACAGAGTCAACCTGCGCGCTGCTTTGAGCGCCCAATGGACTCAGACCCCAAAATCCCTCTGATCCTCTACACTGCCAGGAGTTTTACCATTAACACTATATTCTGCTATTATATTTGATCTACCAAAATGAACCACTTCACACTAATCTGGTTGAAATCTAACTGCCACTTCTCAGCCCAGTTTTGCATCCTATCATTGTCTCGCTGTAACCTCTGACAGCCCTCCACACTATCCACAACACCTCCAACCTTTGTGTCATCAGCAAATTTTCTAACAAAACCCTTCACTTCCTCATCCAAATCATTTATAAAAATCACGAAGAGTAAGGGTCCCAGAACAGATCCCTGAGGCACTCCACTGGTAACCGACCTCCATGCAGAATATGACCCGTCTACAACCACTCTTCCAATCATAGGAAGAAGCCTTCCTGAACACATCTGACAAACTCCACCCCATCTAAACCCCTTGCTCTAGGGAGATTCCAATCGATATTTGGGAAATTCAAAATCTCCCATCACGACAACTCTGTTATTATTACAACTTTCCGGGATCTGTTTCCCTAACTGCTCCTCTTTTAAGAGACTCCTGGATATGTACATGGAACTTAGAAAAATAGAAGGCTATGGGTAAAGCTGGGTACTTTCTAAGGTAAGGACATGTTCGGTACAGCTTTGTGGGCCGAATGGCCTGTATTATGCTGTAGGTTTTCTATATTTCTATATTTCTATGTCAAAAGCAGGCCTTTGCTAAATGGTGGCCATGAGACGCTCTCATGGGCATAAGCTAAACGTTAAGACAGTGAGAGGTTGTTGGACTCTTATAGTACACTGGGTGGAACTGGTGGGCCGATAATTCTGGGTATCATAGTGTTCCTTTTTTAATGCAGCGTAGTGGAGCGTTCACGGAGATTACACCAGCCTGCGGACTTGTGGCACGGCGCCCCATCTTTCGAGGGGTTGACTGTTGCAGCAAATGTCCATCTTACTTGTTCACCGAGAGCCAGTCAGCCCGTGCTCGCTAAGGATTGGTAGGTTTAAGAAGATTTGCAGCCCTTCCATTGACTGCTGTTTGGCACCGACGCAGGCAGCTACGTCACGGCGCAGGTTGAATATAAATCTGAGGTGCTTAAAGCACCCGCTCTCTATATATATATTTTTTTTTTTATTTTTTTTTTGCTCAGTCGGTCACATCAGCACAGGTGCACCACAAGGCTGTGTGCTTAGCCCCCTGCTCTACTCGCTTTACAGTAATGACTGTGTGGCAAAGCACAGCTCCAATGCCATATTTACGCTTGCTGACGGCTCGAAGGGCCGAATGGTCTACTTCTGCACCTACTGTCCATTGTCTATTGTCACTGTCGTAGGTCGAGGAATCAGCATGTGGGAAGGAGAATGAAAATCAAGCTGAGTAATGCCAAAACCACAACATCTTACTCAACGACAGGAAAATCAACGAGCTGATCATTGACCTCAGGATCCTCATCGGTGGATCAGGGGCGCAGGGAGCCGACAGCTTTAAATTCCCTGGCCTCATCATTTCAGAGGACCTGTCCTGGGCCCAGCACGTAAGTGCAATTGGGAGGAAAGCACAGCCGTGCCTCTACTTCCTTGGTTGCATCACGGCCTGAGATGGGTTTAAAGCTGGACACAACCACAATGGACTCAGAGAGTCACCTTGGAAAGCGCCACGGCTTCTATTGATAACGACGGCTGTTCTTTTCTGGTTGTTAACAGATAGGGTGATTATAGTACGCGAATGCTTCATCGGATGTTGAAGGAATTTCACACGTATTGAGTATAGGTTATAAAGATTACGACCTTCTAATTACTAAAAGTGCAGAGTCAAAAGCTTTTTGGTAGTCAATATAGCAACATGAAAGACTTCTATTATTATTTACTTTTTTTTATTTTTGTATTTGCAGTTTGTTGTCTGGTTGGCGCGGTCTTCCCACTATGTTATTGAACTTACTGAGTATGCCCTCGAGAAAATGAATCTGAAGGTTGCATATTGTAACATTTATGTATTTTTGGTAATAAATTTAGTTTGAACTTTGAACGTGCAGTCGTTGCATTATTCATTCTCGTGGAAGATTTTTTCAGAATATTGTTGGAAATGTAGAAGGATTTATCGTCGGCGTCGATGAAAGGAAGGCAAAGCGTTGTCCCTCAAGTGCGTGCAGTGCTCGTGCTGCTTTATATCCGTTTTGGCGACGGAACTTCGAGGAACCTGTGGGAATTGCTCGCGCCGCTGACTGTCTACTTTGACAGATTTTGCATTATGCTGGCATATGGCACGATTGTGTTTTTTTTTAACGTATGTGGACTTTAAAAGGCATGTTATATTAAATTTAAAGCTGGGGGAGATTCCGGGATCAGGACGCTTTCTCCAGTATCGGACACTTCGGATGTACTCTGTCAGAGTACCGCGGGCTGTGAGTATATTGTCGGCGACCCAAAGTTGCAATCTACTCTAGAACAGTCCTGGGAATTTTGCACAAGAACTATTGTATCTGCTGGTCAAAGCTGCGGGTATCATGGGTAGTTAGTCACGGTTCCTGGCGTTTTGTGTTATTTTACCAAACTTGGGGATTTTCGATGCAGGAGCTTCCAGGGCATACGGTAGCATTGGTGGAACGCTATCGGTTAGCAACACTTCATGGGCGCTCAGTTCAGTTCAGATTCAGTTTATTGTCATTTAGAAACCGCAAATGCAATGCAGTTAAAACATGAGACAACGTTCCTCCAGAATGATATCACAAAAGCTCACGACAAAACAGACTACACCAGAAAATCCACATAACGTTTGGTAATCCCCAAATCCAGAGCTACTGGGAGCTACGAGCAACCATCATGGTCCAAATCTGTGGCTGCTTCAATATCCCGCCCTGCAGCCGTCATGAATTTCACCAGCTTAGTGGGAGGCCCGGGATCTCAGGCTGCATTCAGGCAGCGGGTTTATTACTCAACTGAAATACCGCAGTAACTGAACACTTCATCGCGCTCATAAACTGTTTTCTGAATTTAGACTGAGTGGCCGCGTAAATAAAGGTGTTTGTGCAGCAGCTGATGTTTCGCAACAAGTATCCAACAAAGTTAAATACCCTTTGCGATTCATTTGCTCTTCCGCCGGTCCGCGTGACCTGATAATAAATAAATTGTAAAACGTTCGTCAGCCACAGCAGAATGAAACTGCCGGAGAGCGTGAAGAGTAAGACCACAGACCTTCTCCTGCTCTCTATCTCCGGGTCACTGCGCTTTTCCCCGTTGCTCTGGCCCCTCAGCGCCTTACGGACGCGACTGGTCACTAAAATATGACGGACTGTGAGAGCGTTAAACAATAAGATAAGAGCAAATGGGAGGAAAGGGGTTAATACTGTGTCAAACCAGTCAAATCCTACCCACCCTGGTTCCGTATAAAAACTTAACTTCACATGACAGAACCAGGGCACATGACCTCTGATTTCCAGCGGTTCAAAAATGAAATAGAATGGGACATTTTTCAGACAGAGCAGAGTGCCGAATGTTGCTAGGACAACGGCCGCGGCTTTCCCGGTGCAATGCTTTGTTTTCAGCTTCTGACAACGGATAGCCACAAAGCGATCAAAGGTAAAAGCCACGGTAAACCAGACAGAGCAGTCGGTGGCAGCTCGCGAGAGTGCGACTAGAGCACTGCACACGTTGGTGATATCCAAGAAGCTCCCGGAGAAGTAACGGAATTTTATCCGAAGGAAAAAGACCTCAGTGACGATGACGAGGAAATCCGCCGTTGCCATGGCCACCAGGTAGCGAGTGGTGCAGGTGGAGAGGCCGCACTTCCCCCGCGACAGGATCGCAATCGCCACTATATTCACTGGAAAAACACAATCACACAGGATTCTGAAAACACCATTCGTTTGGCGAGAATAAGTGGGGACTACAGTTCGGGAAATAGTAGGAGTAGGCGGGCTCGCGCTTTAATGATTCAACCGGGCAGGAGGAGTTATGCGAGCATTTGCACCGATTTCACTGTTACGCATTATGTTCGAAACACAGCAGCTGAAAATTCAGAGCAAAGTTTCAGTGGGAAAGAGTAGAATTAAGTTTCTACCGGACGGTTACTGAAACGTGTACGATGCTCACCGACACTGTACAGTGACTGAAACAAATGTGTTACCATTAAATCAGGTAATCACCTCCTGTCATTTACGTACAAAGAAGCATACATTGACAGTAATGCTGGTCCATTTTTTTTTATTTCAAGAGATCCACTTCGGTTCTGTTATGTACTTAATATTACAATAATATTAGAGTAATCTTGAAGAAATATTCAAACACGAGGAAATCTGCAGATGCTGGAAATTCAAGCTACACACACAAAATGCTGGTGGAACGCAGCAGTGCCAGGCAGCGTCTATAGGAAGAAGTACAGGACTAACTGATGAAGGGTCTCGGCCCGAAACGTCGACAGTGCTTCTCCCTATAGATGCTGCCTGGCCTGCTGCGTTCCACCAGCATCTTGTGTGTGTGGCTTGTAGAAATATTGTTCGATTAAACATTCCTGTTCGTTTAAATAATTAATTACGGATTATATCTAAAATACGTAAATTCCCTACCTCGTCACGCGACCACGTGATACGTACGTGCCTCGCTGAAAGTAGAACTCGAACTGCGCCCGTATTTCCGGACTCCCGTGTCTCCTTTGACTTAACTTCATGTTTAGTAGTCACCACACGTAACAGATTCCTTATCACAGACAAGTAAACTTGGACAGCGAGAAACAAGAGAAAATCTGCAGGGTCTCGGCCCGAAACATCGACTGCACG
This sequence comes from Hemitrygon akajei, assembly GCF_048418815.1. Lineage (NCBI taxonomy): Eukaryota > Metazoa > Chordata > Chondrichthyes > Myliobatiformes > Dasyatidae > Hemitrygon > Hemitrygon akajei. The sequence continues at coordinate 33,826,645 of NC_133147.1, forward strand.
TTTTCCCGTAGATCCTGCCTGGCCTGCTGAGTTCCTCCAGCATTTTGTGTGTGTTGCTCGGACAGCAACAAGCTCTCAATGCGATATAAAGTCACGGGTTCGGGGCATTTGCTGCACCAATTTGTCACCGGTCAATACAAAGCTATTATGGCAGGCTCCCTCCGTGGCCACTGGGCCAGATTGCCCACTCTATAAATAGATCACACTAAATAAACATATACAATATAAACTCTCCGAACACTAGCCCCCTCCCAGGCGTTTACCGCAACAGAGGCTCTGTACAACTAAAGACAGTGATAATGTTCTGGAAATACTCCGGGTTATAGAGAGTTATGTAAATTTGATTAAGCGGCAAATTTGATTGAGGAATTCAAAACTGATGAACTGGTGTTGGCGTGAAGCGAAAATATCGTAAGGCAATCATAAATAAGGCAAAGGGGAAACTCAGAAACAGAGATCCTTTGGAAACGGGAAGAGCATTTGAACGCTTGGCGTTTAGAGAAGACTTGGCACTTCAATATCTCCAAGACTGATTTTTCATTTTAATTCCTTTTCCTTGCCTTACCCATTCACTGCAATTTACATCTTCTTCGTTATTTCTTAGTTGCGTTCAGTGAGAAAATCACATAGGACTGTTGGGATCCGTTTGTGTAACATTATAAGATAAAATTAACTTTATTTATCACGTGTGATAAATCCAAACATCTGAAATGCGTATTTACGCGTCAATGGGCAGCAAAGTCCGAGGATCGTTCTGGGGCAGCCGGCAAGGGTCGCGACGCTTATGACGCTCACAACTTCTAACCCTAACCGGATGTCTTTGGATTATGAGCGGAAAGCGGAGGAATCCTACATTACAGACAGTGAAACCTGACCGGTGATCGCTGGCGCTGTAAAGCAATTGCGCCAACTGTAAGGCTCAATCACTCCGAAATGTGTTTATTCAGGAAGTTCACTGATATTTCCAATATACTCGTGGTACTGTGACCCTCATTATTGACAGCTCATCGGGGAACACATACAGACCACCGGATTTCTGTAGATTTCGATCGGATTTCTAACAACTGGTAACTCCAGGCCTGGTTAACGGCATCACGCGTCATGGAACAGTTGCAATTTTACCGGAACAGGCTGAAGAACGTTCGCTGCAGGGCCTTAAGACCCGATATACTGCATCGCCGTTTGGGTAAGGGGGTCAAATCTTCACACAATGCAGCATGTACGTTTTCGTCAAGGCCCTGTTTAATTGTCAAAATGCTTCCTTGCTTATTCATTCAAACCAGGTCAAAACAATTTCCAGCGTTACCTGCATACTGCGCCTTCTTGTTTGCATGCAATTTTCTGCGAAGGGGGGCATCCTGATTCGTCCGCACATCAACGCTTTCCTGTATATGGTCTTCCAAAAATTTCACATCCAGAAATGGAGATGCATTTTATGTGGCGTCTGCTATGGATTTGACCTCTCAGTTAATGTCTCTACTTCACCTCGAGCCAATACGTAACAACGACACAGCTCCAGTTTATGCCCAGTGTCGTCAGAATACTTTAGAAAATATTAGAAAACATTTTTACCATCCCCTTCTTTCAAGCATGCAGTTAGTAGCTGAGTTGGTAGGCATCACTTCCGTATTTTGACTTTGCTACCGTGAGGTAAAACGTTGGTTGTTGTTGTTTTTTTTTTCTGGAGGCTGAGAAGAGATTGCAGATGATGGAAACAACAGGAATAATCAATCTACAGAAGGAATTCATCTGGTCCAGCAGCATCTGCGGTGAGGCGGAAAGCACTGAGGCATTGTCGAAGTTGCCCTCCGCCCAGCGCCGATGCTCTAACTATACCCGCAATCACCCACCACCACCCCGATTTCTTTCGGACGCTTATTTATTGCTCTAGATGTAGATGATATAGAATCCTCGTGTCAAGACACAATCATTTTGCTTCCTTGCACAATTCAAAGCCGCTGGCAGGATAGAATCAAATAATTTAAAAGATGCCTTTCAGGGGCTGTGGGAGAGAACGTGTTATGGAGTACGGAGGTGCGGATGGGACTAATGTCCTGTTGGAGCTATGATCTACGTGACGGACTATAGACAATAGGTGCAGAAGTAGACCATTCGGCCCCTCGAGCCTGCACCGCCATTTTGAGATCATGGCTGATCATCTACTATCAATACCCGGTTCCTGCCTTGTCCCCATAATCCCTTGATTCCCCTATCCATAAGATACCTATCTAGCTCCTTCTTGAAAGCATCCAGAAAATTGGCCTCCACTGCCTTCCGAGGCAGTGCATTCCACACCCCCACAACTCTCTGAGAGAAGAAATTTTTCCTTAACTCTGTCCTAAATGACCTCCCCCTTATTCTCAAACCATGCCCTCTGATACTGGACTCTCCCAGCATCTGGAACATATTTCCTGCCTCTATCTTGTCCAATCCCTTAATAATCTTATATGTTGCAATCAGATCCCCTCTCAATCTCCTTAATTCCAGCGTGTACAAGCCCAGTCGAGAAAGAGCGAAATAAGAAAGCACTCGCTTAATCCTCTGACCGTAATAAATCCACCAACAGAGCGGCATTCTTTGAATTAGCCCAGCCACTCTTACCAGACACTCCAGTGACAGCGATAACCACGTACAATATTTTCTCCACACTGAGATAGGTCTTCCACATTCTTCACGTGAACTGACGCCCTCTTTCAATGCTTGGGCCAGGCTCTCCGAATGGATTTTTTCAGACGATGCGTTCCCGAGGTTTTATACTGCCTAGTTTTTTTCCCCACTGGGACATCAGGGTTTCGGTACGGTTAAAAACAGGAATAAAACCTGTAAACAGCGAACAGGGTCAATTCCCGACAGTTTTAGGTTGTGTTTCCTTCGGGAACTTCATTTGAGAAACAGCAAAAACGTTAAAAACAATTCCCGGGTGAAAGCTGGGAGCGGCCTGCTTCTAGTAATGAGGATGCTGATCTGAACACCATCGGAACCATCTCTCTGTGTTTCCCTGATGGCTTTCAGTTACGTGGCTTCAGCATTGTAATATTAAATGAAATGGCAATCCCAGGGTGTATTGCTTCATCTTTAAACTGACATTATAGCACACACGTCCCCAGAAAACACAGAACAGCACAGCTTAGGAACAGGCCCTTCGGCCCACAATGTTAGGGCGAACCAGCTAAAAAGTAAGTTAAAAAAAAACAGTAAAACTAAATTCTCCTACCTGCACAATGTTCACATCCATCCATCTTCCTCACATCCATGGCTATCTAAACGTCTCTTAAAAGCCTCTAATGTATTTGCCTCTACCACCATACCAAGCAGCGCATTCCAGGCATCCACCACTCTCTAAGTAAAGAAACTTACCCCTCACCTACCATCTCACACCTTCCATGTCTAATACCCCCTGGTATTAGACATTTCCACGCTGGGAAAAATGATACTCCCTACCTACTCTATCTATGTCTCTCATAATCTTGTAAACCTCTATCAGATCTCCCCTCAGCCTGCGCCGCTCCAGAGAAAACAACCCACGTTTGTCCAGCCTCTCACGATAGCACATGCCCTCTAAACCAGGCGATATCCGGGCAAACCTCTTCTGCGCCCTCTACGAAGCATCAACGCCCTTCCTAATGGAACATGGAATTATATTGCGTCAAACCAATCTATAGTTCACTCTATTGACCACCTCAATATTTTACTCCGTCAGATCACGATACATCGTGTACATAATTATTTCTTAGGGATGCACAGAGCATTGATGTATCACTGTCCCACAAGCGACTTCACCTGTCCATCACCATGTGCACCACACTGATATATCAGACGGATTCCGCTAGTCAACCTGTAGTGGTCGTTCAGACAACTACTAGCCCGTAGAAATGGACCAACCAGAATGAAAGCAGGTACACAATCTGTAAGACGGCTCGCCTCAACTGAAATACTTCAGATGCAGCAGCTTCTCACACTAAACATAGTAGTTCCACGAACCCCAAATCTGAAGCCATTAAATACATAACGCAAAATGGAAAGGAGATCCAGACTGCGCCACTATTTTACTCTTAAAGCTGATGCGGTCCTTTAACCTGCTGTATGAGCGCCATCTGCCGGCGCCCCCCACGTTTACAGAATTTCTTACACAAAGGTTCTGAAACGACGTACCCACTTAACCAAAGTCCCTTGCAAACTGAAAAAGCAGTTGCTATGACAAAATCGGAAAATGTGAATACATAAATTGCTGGAGGAACTCGGGAGGCCAGGCAGCATCTGTGGAAAAAATGTACAGTCGACTTTTCGCCACGTTGCGTTACTTGTTTCTGTCTTCATGGAATAATAATCAATCTGATCCTAATCTATCAAAGTAACTTCCCAACACATCTAATTTAACAGAGGAATGGGAGTATAGCGAACAGGAAGCTGCAAAATACTAGTATTTTAAAACTGCGAAAACGCATTGTTGAAAAAGGGAAACTGAAAGGCATTGAATTCCGGATGGTTGTTACCAACGCATTTCGTGTGTCAGTCGGTAAAAGTGACTGCACTGTCGTAGGATCGTGTACTATGGAAACATTTTTGAACACTCAATCGCACTCGTGCTATCGTAATCCTACGTTACTATTACGGCCTTTCGTTCAACTCCCCCAGTCTCTAACACGAACACCACACCGCAGCCTCGGACTGAACCTCTCAGCTGTAGGCTCTGCCATCCAACAGTGGTCAAGAACCCAACAACGGCACGCTTTCGGTTTTGTTTGGGGTGGGTGTGAGAGGATGTCTGCGCAAACGGACTTCAGCCGCGCGGTGGCAGGGAGGAAGTGCAAACTCCGCGCATAAAGATGGAGCAATACGTCAAAATAATCCCGTCCACACCGTGATCCCAGGGACTTTGTGCGAAGGTCGGTGACCACGTGGTTGAGGGTAGAGATAGAGAATCTTGAACACATTGTAAAGACTAGGGAAAGCGAGAATCGACGAGGCGGCACGCCCGGGAGTTGACGACCTGTTGCTTGATCCATGTCTCGTACTGTAGATCATCATGTTCCTTTCTAGTGACCTGATCCAGTTCTCTTGAACGCTCCGATCGGGCTCCTCCGCAATGACCTGATCTATTTGGCGTGATCAGACAGCCCACACAGGTTGGGGTGGGTGGAATTAATGGTGCTGCAAGGTTCGGCCCGATTCATCTTTTTTCCTCAGTCGTGTTCGCTTTTTATGGCCTCCACTCAGCAAGTTCCCGCTCGGCTCGCTTGTGCATCCATCTCACCGATATGACTTGTTGCTCTCTGTTGGACGCGTGGTTCTCCTGTTTTGCCAAGATCGTCCCTGGCATACAGCTTGATTCGCATTAACGGCCATCCTACATGTGCCTCTTCTGACAGGCCTGATTGTGCACCCACAGTGGTCTGATCCGACCCTTGTGCTGGGCGTGATCTCACCCCGACTCTGTGCGGCTAGATCCAAATTCAATGTCTGACCAGGGCCTCCTCAGAAACAATCTTCACGCAAGTCCCTTTATTGCGTCAATCAAGTCTATATATGACGTGGTCTCCGCTTCTAATCCGAATTCACCGCACTCTTGCGACATTGTAAGATAGCCTTTCTGCTTGATGAGATTCAATACTCCTCTCAGAACTGACTCAGTCCTCTAGTTTCTCCCCATTCTTATTGATGACCCGATCCGTATCTACATGTTGGCCGAAGTTAGTCTTCCTTTGTGCGTACCCTAACACCATCAGATTCGGGTACGCGTGTTGTTTTCCATTTTCGCCCCTGCTCGGTTATTTGGCTGCGTGATCTCTCTCACTTCTGTCGTGTATTAATATTTAACAGAATAGTCAGACGTATACAGGGCGATTTACCGGTGCTCATTAATATTTAACGGAATAGTCATATGTATACAGGGCGATTTACCGGTGCTCATTAATATTTAACAGAATAGTCAGACGTATACAGGGCGATTTACCGGTGCTCATTAATATTTAACGGAATAGTCAGACGTATACAGGGCGATTTACCGGTGCTCATTAATATTTAACGGAATAGTCAGACGTATACAGGGCGATTTACCGGTGCTCATTAATATTTAACGGAATAGTCATATGTATACAGGGCGATTTACCGGTGCTCATTAATATTTAACAGAATAGTCATATGTATACAGGGCGATTTACCGGTGCTCATTAATATTTAACAGAATAGTCAGACGTATACAGGGCGATTTACCGGTGCTCATTAATATTTAACAGAATAGTCAGACGTATACAGGGCGATTTACCGGTGCTCATTAATATTTAACAGAATAGTCAGACGTATACAGGGCGATTTACCGGTGCTCATTAATATTTAACGGAATAGTCAGACGTATACAGGGCGATTTACCGGTGCTCATTAATATTTAACAGAATAGTCATATGTATACAGGGCGATTTACCGGTGCTCATTTGTAGAGCATGGTGAGACTGACGTGTATCTGCTGGAATGCGCTTTTTGCATTCCATAAGCCTGGTATGTGCTCGGAGATACCCTGTCGGTAGAAATTAGATCTGTCTGTGCAGAAATACAAAGTGTGGGGTTTTATGATGCCAAGGTATTCGATGTCAGAACCCGGATCAAGAATTGGCCAGTGATAGAATCGCTCTCTCTCTCTGACGCACACATGACTGGTTAGTGAAAGAGATACAGGGCTGGAGCCCGAAATGTCAACTATACTCTTTTCCATAGATGCTTCTTGGCATGCTGAGTTCCTCCAGCATTTTATGTGTGTCGCTCAGATGGCCAGCATCTGCAAACTTTCATTATTTTACTTATGGAAGTTTGAACTCTGAAAGAAATAGAAGTTCAGTAGTGAAGTGTGGATAGGGCTGTGAGAGAGTGGAGAGTGTGTGAGAGATTGTGTGTGGTGTAGCTGTGTTTGGGATTTGAGTGCTTAATTGTTCATATCATAACATCCCCTTTTTATCAAAACAAAGAAAAGGAACAATTGTATTAATAATTAAACTCAATTTCTCTTGAGTCTGCTTTCCAGTATATTTTCATGGAATGAACTTTCAAAGCATTCATTAATCATGCCTTATGCCTCTTATGCCTGTCACAAATACATATCACTCCATTTTTTCCGTTTCTGTGAGCATATATACAAAACATGAAACATACTAAAATTCGGCTTTAACGTCAAACTACAAACTACACAAACCAAATAGGATGTGGTCCTTCTTTGAGTAGAAACATGACATTAAAACACCAAATAGTGTCACAGACTTATTGTTCAATTGTACATGTAATTATTCAATGTGGGACAAAGTCCTCTAGATATTGTGGCCTTTTCACTGTGCGGCAGGAAGAGTTTTTACTGTTTTGTCGGAGTCCTGTTGTTTGTTATTTGTATGTTTCAACGTTTGCGTTTGTGTTAGTGTTTCTGCCGTGTCATTAGCCTCTGCTAGTGTTTGTCTGTGTACATTTGATGCGGTAGACACACTGTGGTCATTGTCATTGGCCTCTGCTAGTGTGGCTGTGTGCATCTGATGTGGTAGACACACTGTGGTCATTGTCATTGGCCTCTGCCAGTGTTTGGCCGTGTGTAGTTGATGTGGTAGACTCACTGTGGTCATTGTCATTGGCCTCTGCTAGTGTTTGGCCGTGTGCATCTGATGTGGTAGACACACTGTGGTCATTGTCATTGGCCTCTGCCAGTGTTTGTCTGTGTGCATTTGATGTGGTAGATACACTGTGGTCATTGTCATTGGCCTCTGCCAGTGTTTGGCTGTGTGCATCTGATGTGGTAGACACACTGTGGTCATTGTCATTGGCCTCTGCCAGTGTGGCTGTCTGCATCTGATGTGGTAGGCACACTGTGGTCATTGGCCTCTGCCAGTGTGGCTGTGTGCATCTGATGTGGTAGGCACACTGTGGTCATTGGCCTCTGCCAGTGTGGCTGTGTGCATCTGATGTGGTTGGAAAACTGTGGTCATTGTCATTGGCCTCTGCCAGTGTTTGTCTGTGTGCATCTGATGTGGTAGACACACTGTGGTCATTGGCCTCTGACAGTGTGGCTGTGTGCATCTGATGTGGTTGGCACACTGTGGTCATTGTCATTGGCCTCTGCCAGTGTGGCTGTGTGCATTTGATGTGGTAGGCACACTGTGGTCATTGTCATTGGCCTCTGCTAGTGTTTGGCCGTGTGCATCTGATGTGGTAGACACACTGTGGTCATTGTCATTGGCCTCTGCCAGTGTTTGTCTGTGTGCATTTGATGTGGTAGATACACTGTGGTCATTGTCATTGGCCTCTGCCAGTGTTTGGCTGTGTGCATCTGATGTGGTAGACACACTGTGGTCATTGTCATTGGCCTCTGCCAGTGTGGCTGTCTGCATCTGATGTGGTAGGCACACTGTGGTCATTGGCCTCTGCCAGTGTGGCTGTGTGCATCTGATGTGGTAGGCACACTGTGGTCATTGGCCTCTGCCAGTGTGGCTGTGTGCATCTGATGTGGTTGGAAAACTGTGGTCATTGTCATTGGCCTCTGCCAGTGTTTGTCTGTGTGCATCTGATGTGGTAGACACACTGTGGTCATTGGCCTCAGACAGTGTGGCTGTGTGCATCTGATGTGGTTGGCACACTGTGGTCATTGTCATTGGCCTCTGCCAGTGTGGCTGTGTGCATTTGATGTGGTAGGCACACTGTGGTCATTGTCGTTGGCCTCAGCTAGTGTTGGCCCGTGTGCATATGATGTGGTAGACACACTGTGGTCATTGTCATTGGCCTCTGCTTGTGTTTGGCCGTGTGTATTTGATGTGGTAGACACACTGAGGTCATTGTCATTGGCCTCTGCCAGTGTTTGTCTGTGTGCATATGATGTGGTAGACACACTGTGGTCATTGTCATTGGCCTCTGCCAGTGTTTGTCTGTGTGCATATGATGCGGTAGACACACTGTGGTCATTGTCATGGGCCTCTGCTAGTGTTTGGCCCTGTGTATTTGATGTGGTAGACACACTGTCGTCATTGTCATTGGCCTCTGCTAGTGTTTGGCCGTGTGTATTTGATATGGTAGAAACACTGTCGTCATTGTCATTGGCCTCTGCTTGTGTTTGGCCGTCTGTATTTGATGTGGTAGACACACTGTGGTCATTGTCATTGGCCTCTGCTAGTGTTTGTCTGTGTGCATATGATGCGGTAGACACACTGTGGTCATTGTCATGGGCCTCTGCTAGTGTTTGGCCGTCTGTATTTGATGTGGTAGACACACTGTCGTCATTGTCATTGGCCTCTGCTAGTGTTTGGCCGTGTGCATTTGATGTGGTAGGCACACTGTGGTCATTGTTATTAGCCTCTGCTAGTGTTTGTCTGTGTGTATTTGATGTGGTAGACACACTGTCGTCATTGTCATTGGCCTCTGCTAGTGTTTGGCCATGTGTATTTGATGTGGTAGACACACTGTGGTCATTGTAATTGGCCTCTGCTAGTGTTTGGCCGTGTGTATTTGATGTGGTAGACACACCGTCGTCATTGTCATTGGCCTCTGCTAGTGTTTGGACGTGTGTATTTGATGTGGTAGACCCACTGTGGTCATTGTCATTGGCCTCTGCTAGTGTTTGGCCGTGTGTATTTGATGTGGTAGGCACACTATGGTCATTGTTATTAGCCTCTGCTAGTGTTTGTCTGTGTGTATTTGATGTGGTCAGCACACTGTGGTCATTGTCATTGGCCTCTGCTAGTGTTTGGCCGTGTACATTTGATGTGGTAGGCACACTATGGTCATTGTTATTAGCCTCTGCTAGTGTTTGGCCGTGTGTATTTGATGTGGTAGACACACTGTGGTCATTGCCATTGGCCTCTGCCAGTGTTTGTCTGTGTGCATTTGATGTGGTAGACACACTGTGGTCATTGTCATTGGCCTCTGCCAGTGTTTGGCTGTGTGCATCTGATGTGGTAGGCACACTGTGGTCATTGTCATTGGCCTCTGCAAGTGTGGCTGTCTGCATCTGATGTGGTAGGCACACTGTGGTCATTGTCATTGGCCTCTGCCAGTGTTTGGCTGTGTGCATCTGATGTGGTAGACACACTGTGGTCATTGTCATTGGCCTCTGCAAGTGTGGCTGTCTGCATCTGATGTGGTAGGCACACTGTGGTCATTGTCATTGGCCTCTGCCAGTGTTTGGCTGTGTGCATCTGATGTGGTAGACACACTGTGGTCATTGTCATTGGCCTCTGCCAGTGTGGCTGTCAGCATCTGATGTGGTAGGCACACTGTGGTCATTGTCATTGGCCTCTGCCAGTGTTTGGCTGTGTGCATCTGATGTGGTAGACACACTGTGGTCATTGCCATTGGCCTCTGCCAGTGTTTGTCTGTGTGCATTTGATGTGGTAGACACACTGTGGTCATTGTCGTTGGCCTCTGCCAGTGTGGCTGTCTGCATCTGATGTGGTTGGCACACTGTGGTCATTGTCATTGGCCTCTGCCAGTGTTTGGCTGTGTGCATCTGATGTGGTAGGCACACGGTGGTCATTGTCATTAGCCTCTGCCAGTGTTTGGCTGTGTGCATCTGAAGTGGTAGGCACACTGTGGTCATTGTCATTGGCCTCAGCCAGTGTGGCTGTGTGCATCTGATGCGGTAGACACACTGTGGTCATTGCCACTGTCCTCTACCAGTGTTTGTCTGTGTGTATTTGATGTGGTAGGCACACTGTGGTCATTGTCATTGGCCTCTGCTAGTGTTTGGCCGTGTGTATTTGAAGTGGTAGACACTCTGTGGTCATTGTCATTGGCCTCTGCTAGTGTTTGGCCGTGTGCATTTGATGCGGTAGACACACTGTGGTCATTGTCATTGGCCTCCGCTAGTGTTTGGCCGTGTGTATTTGATGAGGTAGACACACTGTGGTCATTGTCATTGGCCTCTGCTAGTGTTTGGCCGTGTGTATTTGATGTGGTCAGCACACTGTGGTCATTGTCATTGGCCTCTGCTAGTGTTTGGCCGTGTGTATTTGATGTGGTAGGCACACTGTGGTCATTGTTATTAGCCTCTGCTAGTGTTTGTCTATGTGTATTTGAAGTGGTAGACACACTGTCGTCATTGTCATTAGCCTCTGCTAGTGTTTGGCCGTGTGCATCTGATGTGGTAGACACACGGTGGTCATTGTCATTGGCCTCTGCCAGTGTTTGGCCGTGTACATCTGATGTGGTAGACACACTGTGGTCATTGTCATTGGCCTCTGCCAGTGTTTGGCCGTGTACATCTGATGTGGTAGACACACTGTGGTCATTGTCATTGGCCTCTGCCAGTGTTTGGCTGTGTGCATCTGATGTGGTAGACACACTGTGGTCATTGTCATTGGCCTCTGCCAGAGTTTGTCTGTGTGCATTTGATGTGTTAGACACACTGTGGTCATTGTCATTGGCCTCTGCCAGTGTTTGGCTGTGTGCATCTGATGTGGTAGGCACACTGTGGTCATTGTCATTGGCCTCTGCCAGTGTGGCTGTGTGCATCTGATGTGGTAGACACACTGTGGTCATTGTCATTGGCCTCTGCCAGTGTTTGGCTGTGAGGATCTGATGTGGTAGACACACTGTGGTCATTGTCATTGGCCTCTGCAAGTGTGGCTTTCTGCATCTGATGTGGTAGGCACACTGTGGTCATTGTCATTGGCCTCTGCCAGTGTGGCTGTGTTCATCTGATGCAATTGGCACACTGTGGTCATTGTCATTGGCCTCTGCCAGTGTGACTTTGTGCACCTGATGTGGTAGGCACACTGTGGTCACTGTCATTGGCCTCTGCCAGTGTTGCTGTGTGCATCCTATGTGGTTGGCACACTGTGGACATTATCATTGGCCTCTGCCAGTGTGGCTGTGTGCATCTCATGTGGTAGGCACACTGTGGTCATTGTCATTGGCCTCTGCCATTGCGGCTGTGTGCATCTGATGTGGTAGACACACTGTGGTCATTGTCATTGGCCTCTGCCAGTGTTTGTCTGTGTGCATTTGATGTGGTCATCACACTGTGGTCATTATCAGTGGCCTCTGCCAGTGTGGCTGTGTGCATCTGATGTGGTTGGCACACTGTGGTCATTGTCATTGGCCTCTGCCAGTGTGGCCGTGTGCATCTGATGTGGTAGGCACACTGTGGTCATTGTCATTGGCCTCTGCCAGTGTTTGTCTGTGTGCATTTGATGTGGTAGGCACACTGTGGTCATTGTCATTGGCCTTTGCTAGTGTTTGGCCGTGTGTATTTGATGTGGTAGACCCACTGTGGTCATTGTCATTGGCCTCTGCCAGTGTTTGGCTGTGTGCATCTGATGTGGTAGGCACACTGTGGTCATTGTCATTGGCCTCTGCCAGTGTTTGGCTGTGTGCATCTGAAGTGGTAGGCACACTGTGGTCATTGTCATTGGCCTCTGCCAGTGTTTGTCTGTGTGCATTTGATGTGGTAGACACACTGTGGTCATTGTCATTGGCCTCTGCCAGTGTTTGGCTGTGTGCATCTGATATGGTAGACACACTGTGGTCATTGCCATGGGCCTCTGCCAGTGTTTGTCTGTGTGCATTTGATGTGGTAGGCACACTGTGGTCATTGTCATTGGCCTCTGCTAGTGTTTGGCCGTGTGCATTTGATGTGGTAGGCACACTGTGGTCATTGTTATTAGCCTCTGCTAGTGTTTGTCTGTGTGTATTTGATGTGGTAGACACACTGTCGTCATTGTCATTGGCCTCTGCTAGTGTTTGGCCATGTGTATTTGATGTGGTAGACACACTGTGGTCATTGTAATTGGCCTCTGCTAGTGTTTGGCCGTGTGTATTTGATGTGGTAGACACACCGTCGTCATTGTCATTGGCCTCTGCTAGTGTTTGGCCGTGTGTATTTGATGTGGTAGACCCACTGTGGTCATTGTCATTGGCCTCTGCTAGTGTTTGGCCGTGTGTATTTGATGTGGTAGGCACACTATGGTCATTGTTATTAGCCTCTGCTAGTGTTTGTCTGTGTGTATTTGATGTGGTCAGCACACTGTGGTCATTGTCATTAGCCTCTGCTAGTGTTTGGCCGTGTGTATTTGATGTGGTAGACACACTGTGGTCATTGCCATTGGCCTCTGCCAGTGTTTGTCTGTGTGCATTTGATGTGGTAGACACACTGTGGTCATTGTCATTGGCCTCTGCCAGTGTTTGGCTGTGTGCATCTGATGAGGTAGACACACTGTGGTCATTGTCATTGGCCTCTGCCAGTGTTTGGCTGTGTGCATCTGATGTGGTAGACACACTGTGGTCATTGTCATTGGCCTCTGCCAGTGTGGCTGTCAGCATCTGATGTGGTAGGCACACTGTGGTCATTGTCATTGGCCTCTGCCAGTGTTTGGCTGTGTGCATCTGATGTGGTAGACACACTGTGGTCATTGCCATTGGCCTCTGCCAGTGTTTGTCTGTGTGCATTTGATGTGGTAGACACACTGTGGTCATTGTCGTTGGCCTCTGCCAGTGTGGCTGTCTGCATCTGATGTGGTTGGCACACTGTGGTCATTGTCATTGGCCTCTGCCAGTGTTTGGCTGTGTGCATCTGATGTGGTAGGCACACGGTGGTCATTGTCATTAGCCTCTGCCAGTGTTTGGCTGTGTGCATCTGAAGTGGTAGGCACACTGTGGTCATTGTCATTGGCCTCAGCCAGTGTGGCTGTGTGCATCTGATGCGGTAGACACACTGTGGTCATTGCCACTGTCCTCTACCAGTGTTTGTCTGTGTGTATTTGATGTGGTAGGCACACTGTGGTCATTGTCATTGGCCTCTGCTAGTGTTTGGCCGTGTGTATTTGAAGTGGTAGACACTCTGTGGTCATTGTCATTGGCCTCTGCTAGTGTTTGGCCGTGTGCATTTGATGCGGTAGACACACTGTGGTCATTGTCATTGGCCTCCGCTAGTGTTTGGCCGTGTGTATTTGATGAGGTAGACACACTGTGGTCATTGTCATTGGCCTCTGCTAGTGTTTGGCCGTGTGTATATGATGTGGTCAGCACACTGTGGTCATTGTCATTGGCCTCTGCTAGTGTTTGGCCGTGTGTATTTGATGTGGTAGGCACACTGTGGTCATTGTCATTGGCCTCTGCCAGTGTTTGGCTGTGTGCATCTGATGTGGTAGACACACTGTGGTCATTGTCATTGGCCTCTGCCAGTGTTTGGCTGTGTGCATCTGATGTGGTAGACACACTGTGGTCATTGTCATTGGCCTCTGCCAGTGTGGCTGTCTGCATCTGATGTGGTAGGCACACTGTGGTCATTGTCATTGGCCTCTGCCAGTGTTTGGCTGTGTGCATCTGATGTGGTAGGCACACTGTGGTCATTGTCATTGGCCTCTGCCAGTGTGGCTGTGTGCATCTGATGTGGTAGACACACTGTGGTCATTGTCATTGGCCTCTGCCAGTGTTTGGCTGTGAGGATCTGATGTGGTAGACACACTGTGGTCATTGTCATTGGCCTCTGCAAGTGTGGCTTTCTGCATCTGATGTGGTAGGCACACTGTGGTCATTGTCATTGGCCTCTGCCAGTGTGGCTGTGTTCATCTGATGCAATTGGCACACTGTGGTCATTGTCATTGGCCTCTGCCAGTGTGACTTTGTGCATCTGATGCGGTAGACAGACTGTGGTCATTGTCATTGGCCTCTGCCAGTGTTTGGCTGTGTGCATCTGATGTGGTAGGCACACTGTGGTCATTGTCATTGGCCTCTGCCAGTGTTTGTCTGTGTGCATTTGATGTGGTAGACACACTGTGGTCATTGTCATTGGCCTCTGCCAGTGTTTGGCTGTGTGCATCTGATATGGTAGACACACTGTGGTCATTGCCATGGGCCTCTGCCAGTGTTTGTCTGTGTGCATTTGATGTGGTAGGCACACTGTGGTCATTGTTATTGGCCTCTGCTAGTGTTTGGCCGTGTGTATTTGATGTGGTAGACCCACTCTGGTCATTGTCATTGGCCTTTGCTAGTGTTTGGCTGTGTGTATTTGATGTGGTAGGCACACTGTGGTCATTGACATTGGCCTCTGCCAATGTGGCTGTCTGCATCTGATGTGGTAGGCACACTGTGGTCATTGTCATTGGCCTCTGCCAGTGTTTGTCTGTGTGCATTTGATGTGGTAGACACACTGTGGTCATTGTCATTGGCCTCTGCCAGTGTGGCTGTCTGCATCTGATGTGTTAGGCACACTGTGGTCATTGTCATTGGCCTCTGCTAGTGTTTGGCCGTGTGTATTTGATGTGGTAGGCACACTATGGTCATTGTTATTAGCCTCTGCTAGTGTTTGTTTGTGTGTATTTGATGTGGTCAGCACACTGTGGTCATTGCCATTGGACTCTGCCAGTGTTTGTCTGTGTGCATTTGATGTCGTAGACACACTGTGGTCATTGTAATTGGCCTCTGCCAGTGTTTGGCTGTGGGCATCTGATGTGGTAGACACACTGTGGTCATTGTCATTGGCCTCTGCCAATGTGGCTGTCTGCATCTGATGTGGTAGGCACACTGTGGTCATTGTCATTGGCCTCTGCCAGTGTTTGGCTGTGTGCATCTGATGTGATAGACACACTGTGGTCATTGTCATTGGCCTCTGCCAGTGTTTGGCTGTGTGCATCTGATATGGTAGACACACTGTGGTCATTGCCATGGGCCTCTGCCAGTGTTTGTCTGTGTGCATTTGATGTGGTAGACACACTGTGGTCATTGTAATTGGCCTCTGCCAGTGTTTGGCTGTGTGCATCTGATGTGGGTAGACACACTGTGGTCATTGTCATTGGCCTCTGCCAGTGTTTGGCTGTGTGCATCTGATGTGGTAGACACACTGTGGTCATTGTCATTGGCCTCTGCCAGTGTTTGTCTGTCTGCATCTGATGTGGTAGGCACACTGTGGTCATTGTCATTGGCCTCTGCCAGTGTGGCTGTGTGCATCTGATGCGGCAGACACACTGTGGTCATTGTCATTGGCCTCTGCCAGTGTGGCTTTCTGCAACTGATGTGGTAGGCACACTGTGGTCATTGTCATTGGCCTCTGCCAGTGTGGCTCTGTGCATCTGATGCGGTTGGCACACTGTGGTCATTGTCATTGGCCTCTGCCAGTGTTTGTCTGTGTGCATCTGATGTGGTAGACACACTGTGGTCATTGTCATTGGCCTCTGCCAGTGTGGCTTTCTGCATCTGATGTGGTAGGCACACTGTGGTCATTGTCATTGGCCTCTGCCAGTGTGGCTGTGTGCATATGATGTGGTTGGCACACTGTGGTCATTGTCATTGGCCTCAGCCAGTGTTTGGCCGTGTGCATATGATGTGGTAGACACACTGTAGTCATTGGCATTGGCCTCTGCCAGTGTTTGTCTGTGTGCATTTGATGTGGTAGGCACACTGTGGTCATTGTCATTGGCCTCTGCCAGTGTTTGTCTGTGTGCATTTGAAGTGGTAGGCACACTGTGGTCATTGTCATTGACCTCTGCCAGTGTTTGGCCGTGTGCATATGATGTGGTAGACACACTGTTGTCATTGTCATTGGCCTCTGCCAGTGTTTGTCTGTGTGCATCTGATGTGGTAGTCACACTGTAGTCATTGCCATTGTCCTCTGCCAGTGTTTGTCTGTGTGTATTTGATGTGGTAGGCACACTGTTGTCATTGTCATTGGCCTCTGCTAGTGTTTGGCCGTGTGTATTTTATGTGGTAGACACACTGTGGTCATTGTCATTGGCCTCTGCTAGTGTTTGGCCGTGTGCATTTGATGCGGTAGACACACTGTGGTCATTGTCATTGGCCTCCGCTAGTGTTTGGCCGTGTGTATTTGATGAGGTAGACACACTGTGGTCATTGTCATTGGCCTCTGCTAGTGTTTGGCCATGTGTATTTGATGTGGTCAGCACACTGTGGTCATTGTCATTGGCCTCTGCTAGTGTTTGGCCGTGTGTATTTGATGTGGTAGGCACACTGTGGTCATTGTTATTAGCCTCTGCTAGTGTTTGTCTATGTGTATTTGATGTGGTAGACACACTGTCGTCATTGTCATTAGCCTCTGCTAGTGTTTGGCCGTGTGCATCTGATGTGGTAGACACACTGTGGTCATTGTCATTGGCCTCTGCCAGTGTTTGGCCGTGTGCATCTGATGTGGTAGACACACTGTGGTCATTGTCATTGGCCTCTGCCAGTGTTTGGCTGTGTGCATCTGATGTGGTAGACACACTGTGGTCATTGTCATTGGCCTCTGCCAGTGTGGCTTTCTGCATCTGATGTGGTAGGCACACTGTGGTCACTGTCATTGGCCTCTGCCAGTGTTGCTGTCTGCATCTGATGTGGTAGGCACACTGTGGTCATTGTCATTGGCCTCTGCCAGTGTTTGGCTGTGTGCATCTGATGTGTTAGACACACTGTGGTCATTGTCATTGGCCGCTGCCAGTGTGGCTGTCTGCATCTGATGTGGTAGGCACACTGTGGTCATTGTCATTGGCCTCTGCCAGTGTGGCTGTGTCCATCTGATACGGCAGACACACTGTGGTCATTGTCATTGGCCTCTGCCAGTGTGGCTTTCTCCATCTGATGTGGTAGACACACTGTGGTCATTGTCATTGGCCTCTGCCAGTTTGGCTGTGTGCGTCTGATGCGGTAGACACACTGTGGTCATTGTCATTGGCCTCTGCCAGTGTGGCTTTCTGCATCTGATGTGGTAGGCACACTGTAGTCATTGTCATTGGCCTCTGCCAGTGTTTGTCTGTGTGTATTTGATGTGGTAGGCACACTGTGGTCATTGTCATTGGCCTCTGCTAGTGTTTGGCCGTCTGTATTTTATGTGGTAGACACACTGTGGTCATTGTCATTGGCCTCTGCCAGTGTTTGGCCGTGTGCATATGATGTGGTATACACACTGTGGTCATTGTCATTGGCCTCTGCTAGTGTTTGGCCGTGTACATTTGATGTGGTAGGCACACTGTGGTCATTGTCATTTGCCTCTGCTAGTGTTTGGCCGTGTGTATTTGATGTGGTAGACACTCTGTGGTCATTGTCATTGGCCTCTGCTAGTGTTTGGCCGTGTGCATTTGATGCGGTAGGCACACTGTGGTCATTGTCATTGGCCTCTGCTAGTGTTTGGCCGTGTGTATTTGATGTGGTAGACACACTGTTGTCATTGTCATTGGCCTCTGCTAGTGTTTGGCCGTGTGTATTTGATGTGGTAGACACACTGTCGTCATTGTCATTGGCCTTTGCTAGTGTTTGGCCGTCTGTATTTGATATGTTAGAAACACTGTGTTCATTGTCATTGGCCTCTGCTAGTGTTTGGCCGTGTGTATTTGAAGTGGTAGACACACTGTGGTCATTGTCATTGGCCTCTGCTAGTGTTTGGCCGTGTGTATTTGAAGTGGTAGACACACTGTGGTCATTGTCATTGGCCTCTGCTAGTGTTTGGCCGTGTGCATTTGATGCGGTAGACACACTGTGGTCATTGTCATTGGCCTCCGCTAGTGTTTGGCCGTGTGTATTTGATGAGGTAGACACACTGTGGTCATTGTCATTGGCCTCTGCTAGTGTTTGGCCATGTGTATTTGATGTGGTCAGCACACTGTGGTCATTGTCATTGGCCTCTGCTAGTGTTTGGCCGTGTGTATTTGATGTGGTAGGCACACTGTGGTCATTGTTATTAGCCTCTGCTAGTGTTTGTCTATGTGTATTTGATGTGGTAGACACACTGTCGTCATTGTCATTAGCCTCTGCTAGTGTTTGGCCGTGTGCATCTGATGTGGTAGACACACTGTGGTCATTGTCATTGGCCTCTGCCAGTGTTTGGCCGTGTGCATCTGATGTGGTAGACACACTGTGGTCATTGTCATTGGCCTCTGCCAGTGTTTGGCTGTGTGCATCTGATGTGGTAGACACACTGTGGTCATTGTCATTGGCCTCTGCCAGTGTGGCTTTCTGCATCTGATGTGGTAGGCACACTGTGGTCACTGTCATTGGCCTCTGCCAGTGTTGCTGTCTGCATCTGATGTGGTAGGCACACTGTGGTCATTGTCATTGGCCTCTGCCAGTGTTTGGCTGTGTGCATCTGATGTGTTAGACACACTGTGGTCATTGTCATTGGCCGCTGCCAGTGTGGCTGTCTGCATCTGATGTGGTAGGCACACTGTGGTCATTGTCATTGGCCTCTGCCAGTGTGGCTGTGTCCATCTGATGCGGCAGACACACTGTGGTCATTGTCATTGGCCTCTGCCAGTGTGGCTTTCTCCATCTGATGTGGTAGACACACTGTGGTCATTGTCATTGGCCTCTGCCAGTTTGGCTGTGTGCATCTGATGCGGTAGACACACTGTGGTCATTGTCATTGGCCTCTGCCAGTGTGGCTTTCTGCATCTGATGTGGTAGGCACACTGTAGTCATTGTCATTGGCCTCTGCCAGTGTTTGTCTGTGTGTATTTGATGTGGTAGGCACACTGTGGTCATTGTCATTGGCCTCTGCTAGTGTTTGGCCGTGTGTATTTTATGTGGTAGACACACTGTGGTCATTGTCATTGGCCTCTGCCAGTGTTTGGCCATGTGCATATGATGTGGTATACACACTGTGGTCATTGTCATTGGCCTCTGCTAGTGTTTGGCCGTGTACATTTGATGTGGTAGGCACACTGTGGTCATTGTCATTTGCCTCTGCTAGTGTCTGGCCGTGTGTATTTGATGTGGTAGACACTCTGTGGTCATTGTCATTGGCCTCTGCTAGTGTTTGGCCATGTGCATTTGATGCGGTAGGCACACTGTGGTCATTGTCATTGGCCTCTGCTAGTGTTTGGCCGTGTGTATTTGATGTGGTAGACACACTGTTGTCATTGTCATTGGTCTCTGCTAGTGTTTGGCTGTGTGTATTTGATGTGGTAGACACACTGTGGTCATTGTCATTGGCCTCTGCCAGTGTTTGGCCGTGTGCATATGATGTGGTATACACACTGTAGTCATTGTCATTGGCCTCTGCCAGTGTTTGTCTGTGTGCATCTGATGTGGTAGTCACACTGTAGTCATTGTCATTGGCCTCTGCCAGTGTTTGTCTGTGTGCAATTGATGTGGTAGGCTCACTGTGGTCATTGTCATTGGCCTCTGCTAGTGTTTGGCCGTGTACATTTGATGTGGTAGGCACACTGTGGTCATTGTCATTTGCCTCTGCTAGTGTTTGGCCGTGTGTATTTGATGTGGTAGACACTCTGTGGTCATTGTCATTGGCCTCTGCTAGTGTTTGGCCGTGTGCATTTGATGCGGTAGGCACACTGTGGTCATTGTCATTGGCCTCTGCCAGTGTGGCTGTCTGCATCTGATGTGGTAGGCACACTGTGGTCATTGTCATTGGCCTCTGCCAGTGTTTGGCTGTGTGCATCTGATGTGGTAGGCACACTGTGGTCATTGTCATTGGCCTCTGCCAGTGTGGCTGTGTGCATCTGATGTGGTAGACACACTGTGGTCATTGTCATTGGCCTCTGCCAGTGTTTGGCTGTGAGGATCTGATGTGGTAGACACACTGTGGTCATTGTCATTGGCCTCTGCAAGTGTGGCTTTCTGCATCTGATGTGGTAGGCACACTGTGGTCATTGTCATTGGCCTCTGCCAGTGTGGCTGTGTTCATCTGATGCAATTGGCACACTGTGGTCATTGTCATTGGCCTCTGCCAGTGTGACTTTGTGCACCTGATGTGGTAGGCACACTGTGGTCACTGTCATTGGCCTCTGCCAGTGTTGCTGTGTGCATCCTATGTGGTTGGCACACTGTGGACATTATCATTGGCCTCTGCCAGTGTGGCTGTGTGCATCTCATGTGGTAGGCACACTGTGGTCATTGTCATTGGCCTCTGCCATTGCGGCTGTGTGCATCTGATGTGGTAGACACACTGTGGTCATTGTCATTGGCCTCTGCCAGTGTTTGTCTGTGTGCATTTGATGTGGTCATCACACTGTGGTCATTATCATTGGCCTCTGCCAGTGTGGCTGTGTGCATCTGATGTGGTTGGCACACTGTGGTCATTGTCATTGGCCTCTGCCAGTGTGGCCGTGTGCATCTGATGTGGTAGGCACACTGTGGTCATTGTCATTGGCCTCTGCCAGTGTTTGTCTGTGTGCATTTGATGTGGTAGGCACACTGTGGTCATTGTCATTGGCCTTTGCTAGTGTTTGGCCGTGTGTATTTGATGTGGTAGACCCACTGTGGTCATTGTCATTGGCCTCTGCCAGTGTTTGGCTGTGTGCATCTGATGTGGTAGGCACACTGTGGTCATTGTCATTGGCCTCTGCCAGTGTTTGGCTGTGTGCATCTGAAGTGGTAGGCACACTGTGGTCATTGTCATTGGCCTCTGCCAGTGTTTGTCTGTGTGCATTTGATGTGGTAGACACACTGTGGTCATTGTCATTGGCCTCTGCCAGTGTTTGGCTGTGTGCATCTGATATGGTAGACACACTGTGGTCATTGCCATGGGCCTCTGCCAGTGTTTGTCTGTGTGCATTTGATGTGGTAGGCACACTGTGGTCATTGTCATTGGCCTCTGCCAGTGTGGCTGTGTCCATCTGATACGGCAGACACACTGTGGTCATTGTCATTGGCCTCTGCCAGTGTGGCTTTCTCCATCTGATGTGGTAGACACACTGTGGTCATTGTCATTGGCCTCTGCCAGTTTGGCTGTGTGCATCTGATGCGGTAGACACACTGTGGTCATTGTCATTGGCCTCTGCCAGTGTGGCTTTCTGCATCTGATGTGGTAGGCACACTGTAGTCATTGTCATTGGCCTCTGCCAGTGTTTGTCTGTGTGTATTTGATGTGGTAGGCACACTGTGGTCATTGTCATTGGCCTCTGCTAGTGTTTGGCCGTGTGTATTTTATGTGGTAGACACACTGTGGTCATTGTCATTGGCCTCTGCCAGTGTTTGGCCGTGTGCATATGATGTGGTATACACACTGTGGTCATTGTCATTGGCCTCTGCTAGTGTTTGGCCGTGTACATTTGATGTGGTAGGCACACTGTGGTCATTGTCATTTGCCTCTGCTAGTGTTTGGCCGTGTGTATTTGATGTGGTAGACACTCTGTGGTCATTGTCATTGGCCTCTGCTAGTGTTTGGCCGTGTGCATTTGATGCGGTAGGCACACTGTGGTCATTGTCATTGGCCTCTGCTAGTGTTTGGCCGTGTGTATTTGATGTGGTAGACACACTGTTGTCATTGTCATTGGCCTCTGCTAGTGTTTGGCCGTGTGTATTTGATGTGGTAGACACACTGTCGTCATTGTCATTGGCCTTTGCTAGTGTTTGGCCGTCTGTATTTGATATGTTAGAAACACTGTGTTCATTGTCATTGGCCTCTGCTAGTGTTTGGCCGTGTGTATTTGAAGTGGTAGACACACTGTGGTCATTGTCATTGGCCTCTGCTAGTGTTTGGCCGTGTGTATTTGAAGTGGTAGACACACTGTGGTCATTGTCATTGGCCTCTGCTAGTGTTTGGCCGTTTGCATTTGATGCGGTAGACACACTGTGGTCATTGTCATTGGCCTCCGCTAGTGTTTGGCCGTGTGTATTTGATGAGGTAGACACACTGTGGTCATTGTCATTGGCCTCTGCTAGTGTTTGGCCATGTGTATTTGATGTGGTCAGCACACTGTGGTCATTGTCATTGGCCTCTGCTAGTGTTTGGCCGTGTGTATTTGATGTGGTAGGCACACTGTGGTCATTGTTATTAGCCTCTGCTAGTGTTTGTCTATGTGTATTTGATGTGGTAGACACACTGTCGTCATTGTCATTAGCCTCTGCTAGTGTTTGGCCGTGTGCATCTGATGTGGTAGACACACTGTGGTCATTGTCATTGGCCTCTGCCAGTGTTTGGCCGTGTGCATCTGATGTGGTAGACACACTGTGGTCATTGTCATTGGCCTCTGCCAGTGTTTGGCTGTGTGCATCTGATGTGGTAGACACACTGTGGTCATTGTCATTGGCCTCTGCCAGTGTGGCTTTCTGCATCTGATGTGGTAGGCACACTGTGGTCACTGTCATTGGCCTCTGCCAGTGTTGCTGTCTGCATCTGATGTGGTAGGCACACTGTGGTCATTGTCATTGGCCTCTGCCAGTGTTTGGCTGTGTGCATCTGATGTGTTAGACACACTGTGGTCATTGTCATTGGCCGCTGCCAGTGTGGCTGTCTGCATCTGATGTGGTAGGCACACTGTGGTCATTGTCATTGGCCTCTGCCAGTGTGGCTGTGTCCATCTGATGCGGCAGACACACTGTGGTCATTGTCATTGGCCTCTGCCAGTGTGGCTTTCTCCATCTGATGTGGTAGACACACTGTGGTCATTGTCATTGGCCTCTGCCAGTTTGGCTGTGTGCATCTGATGCGGTAGACACACTGTGGTCATTGTCATTGGCCTCTGCCAGTGTGGCTTTCTGCATCTGATGTGGTAGGCACACTGTAGTCATTGTCATTGGCCTCTGCCAGTGTTTGTCTGTGTGTATTTGATGTGGTAGGCACACTGTGGTCATTGTCATTGGCCTCTGCTAGTGTTTGGCCGTGTGTATTTTATGTGGTAGACACACTGTGGTCATTGTCATTGGCCTCTGCCAGTGTTTGGCCGTGTGCATATGATGTGGTATACACACTGTGGTCATTGTCATTGGCCTCTGCTAGTGTTTGGCCGTGTACATTTGATGTGGTAGGCACACTGTGGTCATTGTCATTTGCCTCTGCTAGTGTCTGGCCGTGTGTATTTGATGTGGTAGACACTCTGTGGTCATTGTCATTGGCCTCTGCTAGTGTTTGGCCATGTGCATTTGATGCGGTAGGCACACTGTGGTCATTGTCATTGGCCTCTGCTAGTGTTTGGCCGTGTGTATTTGATGTGGTAGACACACTGTTGTCATTGTCATTGGTCTCTGCTAGTGTTTGGCTGTGTGTATTTGATGTGGTAGACACACTGTGGTCATTGTCATTGGCCTCTGCCAGTGTTTGGCCGTGTGCATATGATGTGGTATACACACTGTAGTCATTGTCATTGGCCTCTGCCAGTGTTTGTCTGTGTGCATCTGATGTGGTAGTCACACTGTAGTCATTGTCATTGGCCTCTGCCAGTGTTTGTCTGTGTGCAATTGATGTGGTAGGCTCACTGTGGTCATTGTCATTGGCCTCTGCTAGTGTTTGGCCGTGTACATTTGATGTGGTAGGCACACTGTGGTCATTGTCATTTGCCTCTGCTAGTGTTTGGCCGTGTGTATTTGATGTGGTAGACACTCTGTGGTCATTGTCATTGGCCTCTGCTAGTGTTTGGCCGTGTGCATTTGATGCGGTAGGCACACTGTGGTCATTGTCATTGGCCTCTGCCAGTGTGGCTGTCTGCATCTGAAGTGGTAGGCACACTGTGGTCATTGTCATTGGCCTCTGCCAGTGTTTGTCTGTGTGCATCTGATGTGGTAGGCACACTGTGGTCATTGTCATTGGCCTCTGCCAGTGTGGCTGTGTGCATCTGATGTGGTAGACACACTGTGGTCATTGTCATTGGCCTCTGCCAGTGTTTGGCTGTGAGGATCTGATGTGGTAGACACACTGTGGTCATTGTCATTGGCCTCTGCAAGTGTGGCTTTCTGCATCTGATGTGGTAGGCACACTGTGGTCATTGTCATTGGCCTCTGCCAGTGTGGCTGTGTTCATCTGATGCAATTGGCACACTGTGGTCATTGTCATTGGCCTCTGCCAGTGTGACTTTGTGCACCTGATGTGGTAGGCACACTGTGGGCACTGTCATTGGCCTCTGCCAGTGTTGCTGTGTGCATCCTATGTGGTTGGCACACTGTGGACATTATCATTGGCCTCTGCCAGTGTGGCTGTGTGCATCTCATGTGGTAGGCACACTGTGGTCATTGTCATTGGCCTCTGCCATTGCGGCTGTGTGCATCTGATGTGGTAGACACACTGTGGTCATTGTCATTGGCCTCTGCCAGTGTTTGTCTGTGTGCATTTGATGTGGTCATCACACTGTGGTCATTATCATTGGCCTCTGCCAGTGTGGCTGTGTGCATCTGATGTGGTTGGCACACTGTGGTCATTGTCATTGGCCTCTGCCAGTGTGGCCGTGTGCATCTGATGTGGTAGGCACACTGTGGTCATTGTCATTGGCCTCTGCCAGTGTTTGTCTCTGTGCATTTGATGTGGTAGGCACACTGTGGTCATTGTCATTGGCCTTTGCTAGTGTTTGGCCGTGTGTATTTGATGTGGTAGACCCACTGTGGTCATTGTCATTGGCCTCTGCCAGTGTTTGGCTGTGTGCATCTGATGTGGTAGACACACTGTGGTCATTGTCATTGGCCTCTGCAAGTGTGGCTTTCTGCATCTGATGTGGTAGGCACACTGTGGTCATTGTCATTGGCCTCTGCCAGTGTGGCTGTGTTCATCTGATGCAATTGGCACACTGTGGTCATTGTCATTGGCCTCTGCCAGTGTGACTTTGTGCACCTGATGTGGTAGGCACACTGTGGGCACTGTCATTGGCCTCTGCCAGTGTTGCTGTGTGCATCCTATGTGGTTGGCACACTGTGGACATTATCATTGGCCTCTGCCAGTGTGGCTGTGTGCATCTCATGTGGTAGGCACACTGTGGTCATTGTCATTGGCCTCTGCCATTGCGGCTGTGTGCATCTGATGTGGTAGACACACTGTGGTCATTGTCATTGGCCTCTGCCAGTGTTTGTCTGTGTGCATTTGATGTGGTCATCACACTGTGGTCATTATCATTGGCCTCTGCCAGTGTGGCTGTGTGCATCTGATGTGGTTGGCACACTGTGGTCATTGTCATTGGCCTCTGCCAGTGTGGCCGTGTGCATCTGATGTGGTAGGCACACTGTGGTCATTGTCATTGGCCTCTGCCAGTGTTTGTCTCTGTGCATTTGATGTGGTAGGCACACTGTGGTCATTGTCATTGGCCTTTGCTAGTGTTTGGCCGTGTGTATTTGATGTGGTAGACCCACTGTGGTCATTGTCATTGGCCTCTGCCAGTGTTTGGCTGTGTGCATCTGATGTGGTAGGCACACTGTGGTCATTGTCATTGGCCTCTGCCAGTGTTTGGCTGTGTGCATCTGAAGTGGTAGGCACACTGTGGTCATTGTCATTGGCCTCTGCCAGTGTTTGTCTGTGTGCATTTGATGTGGTAGACACACTGTGGTCATTGTCATTGGCCTCTGCCAGTGTTTGGCTGTGTGCATCTGATATGGTAGACACACTGTTGTCATTGCCATGGGCCTCTGCCAGTGTTTGTCTGTGTGCATTTGATGTGGTAGGCACACTGTGGTCATTGTCATTGGCCTCTGCTAGTGTTTGGCCGTGTGCATTTGATGTGGTAGGCACACTGTGGTCATTGTTATTAGCCTCTGCTAGTGTTTGTCTGTGTGTATTTGATGTGGTAGACACACTGTCGTCATTGTCATTGGCCTCTGCTAGTGTTTGGCCATGTGTATTTGATGTGGTAGACACACTGTGGTCATTGTAATTGGCCTCTGCTAGTGTTTGGCCGTGTGTATTTGATGTGGTAGACACACCGTCGTCATTGTCATTGGCCTCTGCTAGTGTTTGGCCGTGTGTATTTGATGTGGTAGACCCACTGTGGTCATTGTCATTGGCCTCTGCTAGTGTTTGGCCGTGTGTATTTGATGTGGTAGGCACACTATGGTCATTGTTATTAGCCTCTGCTAGTGTTTGTCTGTGTGTATTTGATGTGGTCAGCACACTGTGGTCATTGTCATTAGCCTCTGCTAGTGTTTGGCCGTGTGTATTTGATGTGGTAGACACTCTGTGGTCATTGCCATTGGCCTCTGCTAGTGTTTGGCCGTGTGTATTTGATGTGGTAGACACACTGTGGTCATTGTCATTGGCCTCTGCTAGTGTTTGGCCGTGTGTATTTGATGTGGCAGGCACACTGTGGTCATTGTCATTGCCCTCTGCTAGTGTTTGTCTGTGTGCATTTGATGTGGTAGACACACTGTGGTCATTGTCATTGGCCTCTGCCAGTGTTTGGCTGTGTGCATCTGATGAGGTAGACACACTGTGGTCATTGTCATTGGCCTCTGCCAGTGTTTGGCTGTGTGCATCTGATGAGGTAGGCACACTGTGGTCATTGTCATTAGCCTCTGCTAGTGTTTGTCTGTGTGCATTTGATGTGGTAGACACACTGTGGTCATTGTCATTGGCCTCTGCCAGTGTTTGGCTGTGTGCATCTGATGAGGTAGACACACTGTGGTCATTGTCATTGGCCTCTGCCAGTGTTTGGCTGTGTGCATCTGATGTGGTAGACACACTGTGGTCATTGTCATTGGCCTCTGCCAGTGTGGCTGTCAGCATCTGATGTGGTAGGCACACTGTGGTCATTGTCATTGGCCTCTGCCAGTGTTTGGCTGTGTGCATCTGATGTGGTAGACACACTGTGGTCATTGCCATTGGCCTCTGCCAGTGTTTGTCTGTGTGCA
The DNA here is from genome assembly GCF_048418815.1 of Hemitrygon akajei. NCBI lineage: Eukaryota > Metazoa > Chordata > Chondrichthyes > Myliobatiformes > Dasyatidae > Hemitrygon > Hemitrygon akajei. Next base: position 33,854,089 of record NC_133147.1, read on the forward strand.
TTTGATGTGGTAGACACACTGTGGTCATTGTCGTTGGCCTCTGCCAGTGTGGCTGTCTGCATCTGATGTGGTTGGCACACTGTGGTCATTGTCATTGGCCTCTGCCAGTGTTTGGCTGTGTGCATCTGATGTGGTAGGCACACGGTGGTCATTGTCATTAGCCTCTGCCAGTGTTTGGCTGTGTGCATCTGAAGTGGTAGGCACACTGTGGTCATTGTCATTGGCCTCAGCCAGTGTGGCTGTGTGCATCTGATGCGGTAGACACACTGTGGTCATTGCCAATGTCCTCTACCAGTGTTTGTCTGTGTGTATTTGATGTGGTAGGCACACTGTGGTCATTGTCATTGGCCTCTGCTAGTGTTTGGCCGTGTGTATTTGAAGTGGTAGACACTCTGTGGTCATTGTCATTGGCCTCTGCTAGTGTTTGGCCGTGTGCATTTGATGCGGTAGACACACTGTGGTCATTGTCATTGGCCTCCGCTAGTGTTTGGCCGTGTGTATTTGATGAGGTAGACACACTGTGGTCATTGTCATTGGCCTCTGCTAGTGTTTGGCCGTGTGTATATGATGTGGTCAGCACACTGTGGTCATTGTCATTGGCCTCTGCTAGTGTTTGGCCGTGTGTATTTGATGTGGTAGGCACACTGTGGTCATTGTCATTGGCCTCTGCCAGTGTTTGGCTGTGTGCATCTGATGTGGTAGACACACTGTGGTCATTGTCATTGGCCTCTGCCAGTGTTTGGCTGTGTGCATCTGATGTGGTAGACACACTGTGGTCATTGACATTGGCCTCTGCCAGTGTGGCTGTCTGCATCTGATGTGGTAGGCACACTGTGGTCATTGTCATTGGCCTCTGCCAGTGTTTGGCTGTGTGCATCTGATGTGGTAGGCACACTGTGGTCATTGTCATTGGCCTCTGCCAGTGTGGCTGTGTGCATCTGATGTGGTAGACACACTGTGGTCATTGTCATTGGCCTCTGCCAGTGTTTGGCTGTGAGGATCTGATGTGGTAGACACACTGTGGTCATTGTCATTGGCCTCTGCAAGTGTGGCTTTCTGCATCTGATGTGGTAGGCACACTGTGGTCATTGTCATTGGCCTCTGCCAGTGTGGCTGTGTTCATCTGATGCAATTGGCACACTGTGGTCATTGTCATTGGCCTCTGCCAGTGTGACTTTGTGCATCTGATGCGGTAGACAGACTGTGGTCATTGTCATTGGCCTCTGCCAGTGTTTGGCTGTGTGCATCTGATGTGGTAGGCACACTGTGGTCATTGTCATTGGCCTCTGCCAGTGTTTGTCTGTGTGCATTTGATGTGGTAGACACACTGTGGTCATTGTCATTGGCCTCTGCCAGTGTTTGGCTGTGTGCATCTGATATGGTAGACACACTGTGGTCATTGCCATGGGCCTCTGCCAGTGTTTGTCTGTGTGCATTTGATGTGGTAGGCACACTGTGGTCATTGTCATTGGCCTTTGCTAGTGTTTGGCCGTGTGCATTTGATGTGGTAGGCACACTGTGGTCATTGTTATTGGCCTCTGCTAGTGTTTGGCCGTGTGTATTTGATGTGGTAGACCCACTCTGGTCATTGTCATTGGCCTTTGCTAGTGTTTGGCTGTGTGTATTTGATGTGGTAGGCACACTGTGGTCATTGCCATTGGCCTCTGCCAATGTGGCTGTCTGCATCTGATGTGGTAGGCACACTGTGGTCATTGTCATTGGCCTCTGCCAGTGTTTGTCTGTGTGCATTTGATGTAGTAGACACACTGTGGTCATTGTCATTGGCCTCTGCCAGTGTGGCTGTCTGCATCTGATGTGTTAGGCACACTGTGGTCATTGTCATTGGCCTCTGCTAGTGTTTGGCCGTGTGTATTTGATGTGGTAGGCACACTATGGTCATTGTTATTAGCCTCTGCTAGTGTTTGTTTGTGTGTATTTGATGTGGTCAGCACACTGTGGTCATTGCCATTGGACTCTGCCAGTGTTTGTCTGTGTGCATTTGATGTCGTAGACACACTGTGGTCATTGTAATTGGCCTCTGCCAGTGTTTGGCTGTGGGCATCTGATGTGGTAGACACACTGTGGTCATTGTCATTGGCCTCTGCCAATGTGGCTGTCTGCATCTGATGTGGTAGGCACACTGTGGTCATTGTCATTGGCCTCTGCCAGTGTTTGGCTGTGTGCATCTGATGTGATAGACACACTGTGGTCATTGTCATTGGCCTCTGCCAGTGTTTGGCTGTGTGCATCTGATATGGTAGACACACTGTGGTCATTGCCATGGGCCTCTGCCAGTGTTTGTCTGTGTGCATTTGATGTGGTAGACACACTGTGGTCATTGTAATTGGCCTCTGCCAGTGTTTGGCTGTGTGCATCTGATGTGGGTAGACACACTGTGGTCATTGTCATTGGCCTCTGCCAGTGTTTGGCTGTGTGCATCTGATGTGGTAGACACACTGTGGTCATTGTCATTGGCCTCTGCCAGTGTTTGTCTGTCTGCATCTGATGTGGTAGGCACACTGTGGCCATTGTCATTGGCCTCTGCCAGTGTGGCTGTGTGCATCTGATGCGGCAGACACACTGTGGTCATTGTCATTGGCCTCTGCCAGTGTGGCTTTCTGCAACTGATGTGGTAGGCACACTGTGGTCATTGTCATTGGCCTCTGCCAGTGTGGCTCTGTGCATCTGATGCGGTTGGCACACTGTGGTCATTGTCATTGGCCTCTGCCAGTGTTTGTCTGTGTGCATCTGATGTGGTAGACACACTGTGGTCATTGTCATTGGCCTCTGCCAGTGTGGCTTTCTGCATCTGATGTGGTAGGCACACTGTGGTCATTGTCGTTGGCCTCTGCCAGTGTGGCTGTGTGCATATGATGTGGTTGGCACACTGTGGTCATTGTCATTGGCCTCAGCCAGTGTTTGGCCGTGTGCATATGATGTGGTAGACACACTGTAGTCATTGGCATTGGCCTCTGCCAGTGTTTGTCTGTGTGCATTTGATGTGGTAGGCACACTGTGGTCATTGTCATTGGCCTCTGCCAGTGTTTGTCTGTGTGCATTTGAAGTGGTAGGCACACTGTGGTCATTGTCATTGACCTCTGCCAGTGTTTGGCCGTGTGCATATGATGTGGTAGACACACTGTAGTCATTGTCATTGGCCTCTGCCAGTGTTTGTCTGTGTGCATCTGATGTGGTAGACACACTGTTGTCATTGTCATTGGCCTCTGCTAGTGTTTGGCCGTGTGTATTTGAAGTGGTAGACACACTGTGGTCATTGTCATTGGCCTCTGCTAGTGTTTGGCCGTGTGCATTTGATGCGGTAGACACACTGTGGTCATTGTCATTGGCCTCCGCTAGTGTTTGGCCGTGTGTATTTGATGAGGTAGACACACTGTGGTCATTGTCATTGGCCTCTGCTAGTGTTTGGCCATGTGTATTTGATGTGGTCAGCACACTGTGGTCATTGTCATTGGCCTCTGCTAGTGTTTGGCCGTGTGTATTTGATGTGGTAGGCACACTGTGGTCATTGTTATTAGCCTCTGCTAGTGTTTGTCTATGTGTATTTGATGTGGTAGACACACTGTCGTCATTGTCATTAGCCTCTGCTAGTGTTTGGCCGTGTGCATCTGATGTGGTAGACACACTGTGGTCATTGTCATTGGCCTCTGCCAGTGTTTGGCCGTGTGCATCTGATGTGGTAGACACACTGTGGTCATTGTCATTGGCCTCTGCCAGTGTTTGGCTGTGTGCATCTGATGTGGTAGACACACTGTGGTCATTGTCATTGGCCTCTGCCAGTGTGGCTTTCTGCATCTGATGTGGTAGGCACACTGTGGTCACTGTCATTGGCCTCTGCCAGTGTTGCTGTCTGCATCTGATGTGGTAGGCACACTGTGGTCATTGTCATTGGCCTCTGCCAGTGTTTGGCTGTGTGCATCTGATGTGTTAGACACACTGTGGTCATTGTCATTGGCCGCTGCCAGTGTGGCTGTCTGCATCTGATGTGGTAGGCACACTGTGGTCATTGTCATTGGCCTCTGCCAGTGTGGCTGTGTCCATCTGATGCGGCAGACACACTGTGGTCATTGTCATTGGCCTCTGCCAGTGTGGCTTTCTCCATCTGATGTGGTAGACACACTGTGGTCATTGTCATTGGCCTCTGCCAGTTTGGCTGTGTGCATCTGATGCGGTAGACACACTGTGGTCATTGTCATTGGCCTCTGCCTGTGTGGCTTTCTGCATCTGATGTGGTAGGCACACTGTAGTCATTGTCATTGGCCTCTGCCAGTGTTTGTCTGTGTGTATTTGATGTGGTAGGCACACTGTGGTCATTGTCATTGGCCTCTGCTAGTGTTTGGCCGTGTGTATTTTATGTGGTAGACACACTGTGGTCATTGTCATTGGCCTCTGCCAGTGTTTGGCCGTGTGCATATGATGTGGTATACACACTGTGGTCATTGTCATTGGCCTCTGCTAGTGTTTGGCCGTGTACATTTGATGTGGTAGGCACACTGTGGTCATTGTCATTTGCCTCTGCTAGTGTCTGGCCGTGAGTATTTGATGTGGTAGACACTCTGTGGTCATTGTCATTGGCCTCTGCTAGTGTTTGGCCATGTGCATTTGATGCGGTAGGCACACTGTGGTCATTGTCATTGGCCTCTGCTAGTGTTTGGCCGTGTGTATTTGATGTGGTAGACACACTGTTGTCATTGTCATTGGTCTCTGCTAGTGTTTGGCTGTGTGTATTTAATGTGGTAGACACACTGTGGTCATTGTCATTGGCCTCTGCCAGTGTTTGGCCGTGTGCATATGATGTGGTATACACACTGTAGTCATTGTCATTGGCCTCTGCCAGTGTTTGTCTGTGTGCAATTGATGTGGTAGGCTCACTGTGCTCATTGTCATTGGCCTCTGCTAGTGTTTGGCCGTGTACATTTGATGTGGTAGACACTCTGTGGTCATTGTCATTGGCCTCTGCTAGTGTTTGGCCGTGTGCATTTGATGCGGTAGGCACACTGTGGTCATTGTCATTGGCCTCTGCTAGTGTTTGGCCGTGTGTATTTGATGTGGTAGACACACTGTTGTCATTGTCATTGGCCTCTGCTAGTGTTTGGCCGTGTGTATTTGATGTGGTAGACACACTGTCGTCATTGTCATTGGCCTTTGCTAGTGTTTGGCCGTCTGTATTTGATATGTTAGAAACACTGTGTTCATTGTCATTGGCCTCTGCTAGTGTTTGGCCGTGTGTATTTTATGTGGTAGACACACTGTAGTAATTGTCATTGGCCTCTGCCAGTGTTTGTCTGTGTGCATTTGAAGAGGTAGGCACACTGTGGTCATTGTCATTGACCTCTGCCAGTGTTTGGCCGTGTGCATATGATGTGGTAGACACACTGTAGTCATTGTCATTGGCCTCTGCCAGTGTTTGTCTGCGTGCATCTGATGTGGTAGGCACACTGTTGTCATTGTCATTGGCCTCTGCTAGTGTTTGGCCGTGTGTATTTGAAGTGGTAGACACACTGTGGTCATTGTCATTGGCCTCTGCTAGTGTTTGGCCGTGTGCATTTGATGCGGTAGACACACTGTGGTCATTGTCATTGGCCTCCGCTAGTGTTTGGCCGTGTGTATTTGATGAGGTAGACACACTGTGGTCATTGTCATTGGCCTCTGCTAGTGTTTGGCCATGTGTATTTGATGTGGTCAGCACACTGTGGTCATTGTCATTGGCCTCTGCTAGTGTTTGGCCGTGTGTATTTGATGTGGTAGGCACACTGTGGTCATTGTTATTAGCCTCTGCTAGTGTTTGTCTATGTGTATTTGATGTGGTAGACACACTGTCGTCATTGTCATTAGCCTCTGCTAGTGTTTGGCCGTGTGCATCTGATGTGGTAGACACACTGTGGTCATTGTCATTGGCCTCTGCCAGTGTTTGGCCGTGTGCATCTGATGTGGTAGACACACTGTGGTCATTGTCATTGGCCTCTGCCAGTGTTTGGCTGTGTGCATCTGATGTGGTAGACACACTGTGGTCATTGTCATTGGCCTCTGCCAGTGTGGCTTTCTGCATCTGATGTGGTAGGCACACTGTGGTCACTGTCATTGGCCTCTGCCAGTGTTGCTGTCTGCATCTGATGTGGTAGGCACACTGTGGTCATTGTCATTGGCCTCTGCCAGTGTTTGGCTGTGTGCATCTGATGTGTTAGACACACTGTGGTCATTGTCATTGGCCGCTGCCAGTGTGGCTGTCTGCATCTGATCTGGTAGGCACACTGTGGTCATTGTCATTGGCCTCTGCCAGTGTGGCTGTGTCCATCTGATGCGGCAGACACACTGTGGTCATTGTCATTGGCCTCTGCCAGTGTGGCTTTCTCCATCTGATGTGGTAGACACACTGTGGTCATTGTCATTGGCCTCTGCCAGTTTGGCTGTGTGCATCTGATGCGGTAGACACACTGTGGTCATTGTCATTGGCCTCTGCCAGTGTGGCTTTCTGCATCTGATGTGGTAGGCACACTGTAGTCATTGTCATTGGCCTCTGCCAGTGTTTGTCTGTGTGTATTTGATGTGGTAGGCACACTGTGGTCATTGTCATTGGCCTCTGCTAGTGTTTGGCCGTGTGTATTTTATGTGGTAGACACACTGTGGTCATTGTCATTGGCCTCTGCCAGTGTTTGGCCGTGTGCATATGATGTGGTATACACACTGTGGTCATTGTCATTGGCCTCTGCTAGTGTTTGGCCGTGTACATTTGATGTGGTAGGCACACTGTGGTCATTGTCATTTGCCTCTGCTAGTGTCTGGCCGTGTGTATTTGATGTGGTAGACACTCTGTGGTCATTGTCATTGGCCTCTGCTAGTGTTTGGCCATGTGCATTTGATGCGGTAGGCACACTGTGGTCATTGTCATTGGCCTCTGCTAGTGTTTGGCCGTGTGTATTTGATGTGGTAGACACACTGTTGTCATTGTCATTGGTCTCTGCTAGTGTTTGGCTGTGTGTATTTGATGTGGTAGACACACTGTGGTCATTGTCATTGGCCTCTGCCAGTGTTTGGCCGTGTGCATATGATGTGGTATACACACTGTAGTCATTGTCATTGGCCTCTGCCAGTGTTTGTCTGTGTGCATCTGATGTGGTAGTCACACTGTAGTCATTGTCATTGGCCTCTGCCAGTGTTTGTCTGTGTGCAATTGATGTGGTAGGCTCACTGTGGTCATTGTCATTGGCCTCTGCTAGTGTTTGGCCGTGTGTATTTGATGTGGTAGACACTCTGTGGTCATTGTCATTGGCCTCTGCTAGTGTTTGGCCGTGTGCATTTGATGCGGTAGGCACACTGTGGTCATTGTCATTGGCCTCTGCTAGTGTTTGGCCGTGTGTATTTGATGTGGTAGACACACTGTTGTCATTGTCATTGGCCTCTGCTAGTGTTTGGCCGTGTGTATTTGATGTGGTAGACACACTGTCGTCATTGTCATTGGCCTTTGCTAGTGTTTGGCCGTCTGTATTTGATATGTTAGAAACACTGTGTTCATTGTCATTGGCCTCTGCTAGTGTTTGGCCGTGTGTATTCTATGTGGTAGACACACTGTAGTAATTGTCATTGGCCTCTGCCAGTGTTTGTCTGTGTGCATCTGATGTGGTAGTCACACTGTGGTCATTGTCATTGGCCTCTGCTAGTGTTTGGCCGTGTACATTTGATGTGGTAGGCACACTGTGGTCATTGTCATTGGCCTCTGCTAGTGTTTGGCCGTGTGTATTTGATGTGGTAGACACTCTGTGGTCATTGTCATTGGCCTCTGCTAGTGTTTGGCCGTGTGCATTTGATGTGGTAGACACACTGTGGTCATTGTCATTGGCCGCTGCTAGTGTTTGGCCGTGTGCATTTGATGCAGTAGACACACTGTGGTCATTGTCATTGGCCTCTGCCAGTGTTGGGCCGTGTGCATATGATGTGGTAGACACACTGTAGTCATTGTCATTGGCCTCTGCCAGTGTTTGTCTGTGTGCATCTGATGTGGTAGTCACACTGTAGTCATTGTCATTGGCCTCTGCCAGTGTTTGTCTGTGTGTATTTGATGTGGTAGGCACACTGTGGTCATTGTCATTGGCCTCTGCCAGTGTTTGGCCGTGTGTATTTGATGTGGTAGACACACTATGGTCATTGTCATTGGCCTCTGCTAGTGTTTGGCCGTGTACATTTGATGTGGTAGGCACACTGTGGTCATTGTCATTGGCCTCTGCTAGTGTTTGGCCGTGTGTATTTGATGTGGTAGACACTCTGTCGTCATTGTCATTGGCCTCTGCTAGTGTTTGGCCATGTGCATTTGATGCGGTAGACACACTGTGGTCATTGTCATTGGCCTCCGCTAGTGTTTGGCCGTGTGTATTTGATGTGGTAGACACACTGTGGTCATTGTCATTGGCCTCTGCTAGTGTTTGGCCGTGTGTATTTGATGTGGTAGACACACTGTTGTCATTGTCATTGGCCTCTGCTAGTGTTTGGCCGTGTGTATTTGATGTGGTAGACACACTGTCGTCATTGTCATTGGCCTCTGCTAGTGTTTGGCCGTGTGTATTTGATGTGGTAGACACACTGTCGTCATTGTCATTGGCCTCTGCTAGTGTTTGGCCGTGTGTATTTGATATGTTAGAAACACTGTGTTCATTGTCATTGGCCTCTGCTAGTGTTTGGCCGTGTGTATTTGATGTGGTAGACACACTGTCGTCATTGTCATTGGCCTCTGCTAGTGTTTGGCCGTGTGTATTTTATGTGGTAGACACACTGTGGTCATTGTCATTGGCCTCTGCCAGTGTGGCTGTGTGCATCTGATGTGGTTGGCACACTGTGGTCATTGTCATTGGCCTCTGCCAGTGTTTGGCCGTGTGCATTTGATGTGGTAGATGCACTGTGGTCATTGCCATTGGCCTCTGCCAGTGTTTGTCTGTGTGCATCTGATGTGGTAGTCACACTGTAGTCATTGTCATTGGCCTCTGCCAGTGTTTGTCTGTGTGCATTTGATGTGGTAGGCACACTGTGGTCATTGTCATTGGCCTCTGCCAGAGTTTGTCTGTGTGCATTTGAAGTGGTAGGCACACTGCGGTCATTGTCATTGGCCTCTGCCAGTGTTTGTCTGTGTGCATCTGATGTGGTAGTCACACTGTAGTCATTGTCATTGGCCTCTGCCAGTGTTTGTCTGTGTGTATTTGATGTGGTAGGCACACTGTGGTCATTGTCATTGGCCTCTGCTAGTGTTTGGCCGTGTGCATTTGATGCGGTAGACACACTGTGGTCATTGTCATTGGCCTCCGCTAGTGTTTGGCCGTGTGTATTTGATGTGGTAGACACACTGCGGTCATTGTCATTGGCCTCTGCCAGTGTTTGACCGTGTGTATTTGATGTGGTAGACACACTGTGGTCATTGTCATTGGCCTCTGCCAGTGTTTGTCTGTGTGCATCTGATGTGGTAGTCACACAGTAGTCATTGTCATTGGCCTCTGCCAGTGTTTGTCTGTGTGCATCTGATGTGGTAGGCACACTGTGGTCATTGTTATTAGCCTCTGCTAGTGTTTGTCCGTGTGTATTTGATGTGGTAGGCACACTGTGGTCATTCTATTAGCCTCTGCTAGTGTTTGACTGTGTGTATTTGATGTGGACAGCACACTATGGTCATTGTCATTAGCCTCTGCTAGTGTTTGTCTGTGTGTATTTGATGTGGTAGACACACTGTGGTCATTGTCATTGGCCTCTGCTAGTGTTTGGCCGTGTGTATTTGATGTGGTAGACACACTGTCGTCATTGTCATTGGCCTCTGCTAGTGTTTGGCCGTGTGTATTTGATGTGGTAGGCACACTGTGGTCATTGTTATTAGCCTCTGCTAGTGTTTGTCCGTGTGTATTTGATGTGGTAGGCACACTGTCGTCATTGTCATTGGCCTCTGCTAGTGTTTGGCCTTGTGTATTTGATGTGGTAGACACACTGTCGTCATTGTCATTGGCCTCTGCTAGTGTTTGGCCGTGTGTATTTGATGTGGTAGACACACTGTGGTCATTGTCATTGGCCTCTGCCAGTGTGGCTGTGTGCATCTGATGTGGTAGGCACACTGTGGTCATTGTCATTGGCCTCTGCTAGTGTTTGGCCGTGTGTATTTGATGTGGTAGACACTCTGTGGTCATTGTCATTGGCCTCTGCTAGTGTTTGGCCGTGTGTATTTGATATTTTAGAAACACTGTGTTCATTGTCATTGGACTCTGCTAGTGTTTGGCCGTGTGTATTTGATATGTTAGAAACACTGTGTTCATTGTCATGGGCCTCTGCTAGTGTTTGGCCGTGTGCATATGATGTGGTAGGCACACTGTGGTCATTGTCATTGGCCTCTGCTAGTGTTTGGCCGTGTACATTTGATGTGGTAGGCACACTGTGGTCATTGTCATTGGCCTCTGCTAGTGTTTGGTCGTGTACATTTGATGTGGTAGGCACACTGTGGTCATTGTCATTGTCCTCTGCTAGTGTTTGGCCGTGTACTTTTGATGTGGTAGGCACACTGTGGTCATTGTCATTGGCCTCTGCTAGTGTTTGGCCGTGTGCATTTGATGTGGTAGACACACTGTCGTCATTGTCATTGGCCTCTGCTGGTGTTTGGCCGTGTGTATTTGATGTGGTAGACACACTGTGGTCATTGTCATTGGCCTCTGCTAGTGTTTGGCCGTGTGTATTTGATGCGGTAGACACACTGTCGTCATTGTCATTGGCCTCTGCTAGTGTTTGGCCGTGTGTATTTGATATGATAGAAACACTGTGGTCATTGTCATTGGCCTCTGCTAGTGTTTGGCCGTGTGCATTTGATGCGGTAGGCACACTGTGGTCATTGTCATTGGCCTCTGCTAGTGTTTGGCCGTGTGTATTTGATGTGGTAGACACACTGTTGTCATTGTCATTGGTCTCTGCTAGTGTTTGGCCGTGTGCATTTGATGCGGTAGGCACACTGTGGTCATTGTCATTGGCCTCTGCTAGTGTTTGGCCGTGTGTATTTGATGTGGTAGACACTCTGTGGTCATTGTCATTGGCCTCTGCTAGTGTTTGGCCGTGTGTATTTGATATTTTAGAAACACTGTGTTCATTGTCATTGGCCTCTGCTAGTGTTTGGCCGTGTGTATTTGATATGTTAGAAACACTGTGTTCATTGTCATTGGCCTCTGCTAGTGTTTGACCGTGTGTATTTTATGTGGTAGACACACTGTGGTCATTGTCATTGGCCTCTGCCAGTGTTTGACCGTGTGTATTTGATGTGGTAGACACACTGTGGTCATTGTCATTGGCCTCTGCCAGTGTGGCTGTGTGCATCTGATGTGGTAGGCACACTGTGGTCATTGTCATTGGCCTCTGCCAGTGTTTGTCTGTGTGCATTTGATGTGGTAGGCACACTGTGGTCATTGTCATTGGCCTCTGCCAGTGTTTGTCTGTGTGTATTTGATGTGGTAGGCACACTGTGGTCATTGGCATTGGCCTCTGCCAGTGTTTGTCTGTGTGTATTTAATGCGGTAGACACACCGTGGTCATTGTCATGGGCCTCTGCTAGTGTTTGGCCGTGTGCATATGATGTGGTAGGCACACTGTGGTCATTGTCATTGGCCTCTGCTAGTGTTTGGCCGTGTCCATTTGATGTGGTAGGCACACTGTGGTCATTGTCATTGGCCTCTGCTAGTGTTTGGCCGTGTACATTTGATGTGGTAGGCACACTGTGGTCATTGTCATTGGCCTCTGCTAGTGTTTGGCCGTGTACTTTTGATGTGGTAGGCACACTGTGGTCATTGTCATTGGCCTCTGCTAGTGTTTGGCCGTGTGCATTTGATACGGTAGACACACTGTCGTCATTGTCATTGGCCTCTGCTGGTGTTTGGCCGTGTGTATTTGATGTGGTAGACACACTGTGGTCATTGTCATTGGCCTCTGCTAGTGTTTGGCCGTGTGTATTTGATGCGGTAGACACACTGTCGTCATTGTCATTGGCCTCTGCTGGTGTTTGGCCGTGTGTATTTGATATGTTAGAAACACTGTGGTCATTGTCATTGGCCTCTGCTAGTGTTTGGCCGTGTGCATTTGATGTGGTAGGCACACTGTGGTCATTGTTATTAGCCTCTGCTAGGGTTTGTCTGTGTGTATTTGATGTGGTCAGCACACTGTGGTCATTGTCATTGGCCTCCGCTAGTGTTTGGCCGTGAGCATTTGATGCGGTAGACACACTGTGGTCATTGTCATTGGCCTCCGCTAGTGTTTGGCCGTGTGTATTTGATGTGGTAGACACACTGTTGTCATTGTCATTGGCCTCTGCTAGTGTTTGGCCGTGTGTATTTGATGTGGTAGACACACTGTCGTCATTGTCATTGGCCTCTGCTAGTGTTTGGCCTTGTGTATTTGATGTGGTAGACACACTGTCGTCATTGTCATTGGCCTCTGCTAGTGTTTGGCCGTGTGTATTTGATGTGGTAGACACACTGTGGTCATTGTCATTGGCCTCTGCCAGTGTGGCTGTGTGCATCTGATGTGGTAGACACACTGTCGTCATTGTCATTGGCCTCTGCTAGTGTTTGGCCGTGTGTATTTTATGTGGTAGACACACTGTGGTCATTGTCATTGGCCTCTGCCAGTGTGGCTGTGTGCATCTGATGTGGTTGGCACACTGTGGTCATTGTCATTGGCCTCTGCCAGTGTTTGGCCGTGTGCATTTGATGTGGTAGATGCACTGTGGTCATTGCCATTGGCCTCTGCCAGTGTTTGTCTGTGTGCATCTGATGTGGTAGTCACACTGTAGTCATTGTCATTGGCCTCTGCCAGTGTTTGTCTGTGTGCATTTGATGTGGTAGGCACACTGTGGTCATTGTCATTGGCCTCTGCCAGAGTTTGTCTGTGTGCATTTGAAGTGGTAGGCACACTGCGGTCATTGTCATTGGCCTCTGCCAGTGTTTGTCTGTGTGCATCTGATGTGGTAGTCACACTGTAGTCATTGTCATTGGCCTCTGCCAGTGTTTGTCTGTGTGTATTTGATGTGGTAGGCACACTGTGGTCATTGTCATTGGCCTCTGCTAGTGTTTGGCCGTGTGCATTTGATGCGGTAGACACACTGTGGTCATTGTCATTGGCCTCCGCTAGTGTTTGGCCGTGTGTATTTGATGTGGTAGACACACTGCGGTCATTGTCATTGGCCTCTGCCAGTGTTTGACCGTGTGTATTTGATGTGGTAGACACACTGTGGTCATTGTCATTGGCCTCTGCCAGTGTTTGTCTGTGTGCATCTGATGTGGTAGTCACACAGTAGTCATTGTCATTGGCCTCTGCCAGTGTTTGTCTGTGTGCATCTGATGTGGTAGGCACACTGTGGTCATTGTTATTAGCCTCTGCTAGTGTTTGTCCGTGTGTATTTGATGTGGTAGGCACACTGTGGTCATTCTATTAGCCTCTGCTAGTGTTTGACTGTGTGTATTTGATGTGGACAGCACACTATGGTCATTGTCATTAGCCTCTGCTAGTGTTTGTCTGTGTGTATTTGATGTGGTAGACACACTGTGGTCATTGTCATTGGCCTCTGCTAGTGTTTGGCCGTGTGTATTTGATGTGGTAGACACACTGTCGTCATTGTCATTGGCCTCTGCTAGTGTTTGGCCGTGTGTATTTGATGTGGTAGGCACACTGTGGTCATTGTTATTAGCCTCTGCTAGTGTTTGTCCGTGTGTATTTGATGTGGTAGGCACACTGTCGTCATTGTCATTGGCCTCTGCTAGTGTTTGGCCTTGTGTATTTGATGTGGTAGACACACTGTCGTCATTGTCATTGGCCTCTGCTAGTGTTTGGCCGTGTGTATTTGATGTGGTAGACACACTGTGGTCATTGTCATTGGCCTCTGCCAGTGTGGCTGTGTGCATCTGATGTGGTAGGCACACTGTGGTCATTGTCATTGGCCTCTGCTAGTGTTTGGCCGTGTGTATTTGATGTGGTAGACACTCTGTGGTCATTGTCATTGGCCTCTGCTAGTGTTTGGCCGTGTGTATTTGATATTTTAGAAACACTGTGTTCATTGTCATTGGACTCTGCTAGTGTTTGGCCGTGTGTATTTGATATGTTAGAAACACTGTGTTCATTGTCATGGGCCTCTGCTAGTGTTTGGCCGTGTGCATATGATGTGGTAGGCACACTGTGGTCATTGTCATTGGCCTCTGCTAGTGTTTGGCCGTGTACATTTGATGTGGTAGGCACACTGTGGTCATTGTCATTGGCCTCTGCTAGTGTTTGGTCGTGTACATTTGATGTGGTAGGCACACTGTGGTCATTGTCATTGTCCTCTGCTAGTGTTTGGCCGTGTACTTTTGATGTGGTAGGCACACTGTGGTCATTGTCATTGGCCTCTGCTAGTGTTTGGCCGTGTGCATTTGATGTGGTAGACACACTGTCGTCATTGTCATTGGCCTCTGCTGGTGTTTGGCCGTGTGTATTTGATGTGGTAGACACACTGTGGTCATTGTCATTGGCCTCTGCTAGTGTTTGGCCGTGTGTATTTGATGCGGTAGACACACTGTCGTCATTGTCATTGGCCTCTGCTAGTGTTTGGCCGTGTGTATTTGATATGATAGAAACACTGTGGTCATTGTCATTGGCCTCTGCTAGTGTTTGGCCGTGTGCATTTGATGCGGTAGGCACACTGTGGTCATTGTCATTGGCCTCTGCTAGTGTTTGGCCGTGTGTATTTGATGTGGTAGACACACTGTTGTCATTGTCATTGGTCTCTGCTAGTGTTTGGCCGTGTGCATTTGATGCGGTAGGCACACTGTGGTCATTGTCATTGGCCTCTGCTAGTGTTTGGCCGTGTGTATTTGATGTGGTAGACACTCTGTGGTCATTGTCATTGGCCTCTGCTAGTGTTTGGCCGTGTGTATTTGATATTTTAGAAACACTGTGTTCATTGTCATTGGCCTCTGCTAGTGTTTGGCCGTGTGTATTTGATATGTTAGAAACACTGTGTTCATTGTCATTGGCCTCTGCTAGTGTTTGACCGTGTGTATTTTATGTGGTAGACACACTGTGGTCATTGTCATTGGCCTCTGCCAGTGTTTGACCGTGTGTATTTGATGTGGTAGACACACTGTGGTCATTGTCATTGGCCTCTGCCAGTGTGGCTGTGTGCATCTGATGTGGTAGGCACACTGTGGTCATTGTCATTGGCCTCTGCCAGTGTTTGTCTGTGTGCATTTGATGTGGTAGGCACACTGTGGTCATTGTCATTGGCCTCTGCCAGTGTTTGTCTGTGTGTATTTGATGTGGTAGGCACACTGTGGTCATTGGCATTGGCCTCTGCCAGTGTTTGTCTGTGTGTATTTAATGCGGTAGACACACCGTGGTCATTGTCATGGGCCTCTGCTAGTGTTTGGCCGTGTGCATATGATGTGGTAGGCACACTGTGGTCATTGTCATTGGCCTCTGCTAGTGTTTGGCCGTGTCCATTTGATGTGGTAGGCACACTGTGGTCATTGTCATTGGCCTCTGCTAGTGTTTGGCCGTGTACATTTGATGTGGTAGGCACACTGTGGTCATTGTCATTGGCCTCTGCTAGTGTTTGGCCGTGTACATTTGATGTGGTAGGCACACTGTGGTCATTGTCATTGGCCTCTGCTAGTGTTTGGTCGTGTACATTTGATGTGGTAGGCACACTGTGGTCATTGTCATTGTCCTCTGCTAGTGTTTGGCCGTGTACTTTTGATGTGGTAGGCACACTGTGGTCATTGTCATTGGCCTCTGCTAGTGTTTGGCCGTGTGCATTTGATGTGGTAGACACACTGTCGTCATTGTCATTGGCCTCTGCTGGTGTTTGGCCGTGTGTATTTGATGTGGTAGACACACTGTGGTCATTGTCATTGGCCTCTGCTAGTGTTTGGCCGTGTGTATTTGATGCGGTAGACACACTGTCGTCATTGTCATTGGCCTCTGCTAGTGTTTGGCCGTGTGTATTTGATATGATAGAAACACTGTGGTCATTGTCATTGGCCTCTGCTAGTGTTTGGCCGTGTGCATTTGATGCGGTAGGCACACTGTGGTCATTGTCATTGGCCTCTGCTAGTGTTTGGCCGTGTGTATTTGATGTGGTAGACACACTGTTGTCATTGTCATTGGTCTCTGCTAGTGTTTGGCCGTGTGCATTTGATGCGGTAGGCACACTGTGGTCATTGTCATTGGCCTCTGCTAGTGTTTGGCCGTGTGTATTTGATGTGGTAGACACTCTGTGGTCATTGTCATTGGCCTCTGCTAGTGTTTGGCCGTGTGTATTTGATATTTTAGAAACACTGTGTTCATTGTCATTGGCCTCTGCTAGTGTTTGGCCGTGTGTATTTGATATGTTAGAAACACTGTGTTCATTGTCATTGGCCTCTGCTAGTGTTTGACCGTGTGTATTTTATGTGGTAGACACACTGTGGTCATTGTCATTGGCCTCTGCCAGTGTTTGACCGTGTGTATTTGATGTGGTAGACACACTGTGGTCATTGTCATTGGCCTCTGCCAGTGTGGCTGTGTGCATCTGATGTGGTAGGCACACTGTGGTCATTGTCATTGGCCTCTGCCAGTGTTTGTCTGTGTGCATTTGATGTGGTAGGCACACTGTGGTCATTGTCATTGGCCTCTGCCAGTGTTTGTCTGTGTGTATTTGATGTGGTAGGCACACTGTGGTCATTGGCATTGGCCTCTGCCAGTGTTTGTCTGTGTGTATTTAATGCGGTAGACACACCGTGGTCATTGTCATGGGCCTCTGCTAGTGTTTGGCCGTGTGCATATGATGTGGTAGGCACACTGTGGTCATTGTCATTGGCCTCTGCTAGTGTTTGGCCGTGTCCATTTGATGTGGTAGGCACACTGTGGTCATTGTCATTGGCCTCTGCTAGTGTTTGGCCGTGTACATTTGATGTGGTAGGCACACTGTGGTCATTGTCATTGGCCTCTGCTAGTGTTTGGCCGTGTACTTTTGATGTGGTAGGCACACTGTGGTCATTGTCATTGGCCTCTGCTAGTGTTTGGCCGTGTGCATTTGATACGGTAGACACACTGTCGTCATTGTCATTGGCCTCTGCTGGTGTTTGGCCGTGTGTATTTGATGTGGTAGACACACTGTGGTCATTGTCATTGGCCTCTGCTAGTGTTTGGCCGTGTGTATTTGATGCGGTAGACACACTGTCGTCATTGTCATTGGCCTCTGCTGGTGTTTGGCCGTGTGTATTTGATATGTTAGAAACACTGTGGTCATTGTCATTGGCCTCTGCTAGTGTTTGGCCGTGTGCATTTGATGTGGTAGGCACACTGTGGTCATTGTTATTAGCCTCTGCTAGGGTTTGTCTGTGTGTATTTGATGTGGTCAGCACACTGTGGTCATTGTCATTGGCCTCCGCTAGTGTTTGGCCGTGAGCATTTGATGCGGTAGACACACTGTGGTCATTGTCATTGGCCTCCGCTAGTGTTTGGCCGTGTGTATTTGATGTGGTAGACACACTGTTGTCATTGTCATTGGCCTCTGCTAGTGTTTGGCCGTGTGTATTTGATGTGGTAGACACACTGTCGTCATTGTCATTGGCCTCTGCTAGTGTTTGGCCTTGTGTATTTGATGTGGTAGACACACTGTCGTCATTGTCATTGGCCTCTGCTAGTGTTTGGCCGTGTGTATTTGATGTGGTAGACACACTGTGGTCATTGTCATTGGCCTCTGCCAGTGTGGCTGTGTGCATCTGATGTGGTAGGCACACTGTGGTCATTGTCATTGGCTTCTGCTAGTGTTTGGCCGTGTGTATTTGATGTGGTAGACACTCCGTGGTCATTGTCATTGGCCTCTGCTAGTGTTTGGCCGTGTGTATTTGATATTTTAGAAACACTGTGTTCATTGTCATTGGCCTCTGCTAGTGTTTGGCCGTGTGCATATGATGTGGTAGGCACACTGTGGTCATTGTCTTTGGCCTCTGCTAGTGTTTGGCCGTGTACATTTGATGTGGTAGGCACACTGTGGTCATTGTCATTGGCCTCTGCTAGTGTTTGGCCGTGTACTTTTGATGTGGTAGGCACACTGTGGTCATTGTCATTGGCCTCTGCTAGTGTTTGGCCGTGTGCATTTGATGTGGTAGACACACTGTCGTCATTGTCATTGGCCTCTGCTGGTGTTTGGCCGTGTGTATTTGATGTGGTAGACACACTGTGGTCATTGTCATTGGCCTCTGCTAGTGTTTGGCCGTGTGTATTTGATGCGGTAGACACACTGTGGTCATTGTCATTGGCCTCTGCTAGTGTTTGGCCGTGTGTATTTGATATGTTAGAAACACTGTGGTCATTGTCATTGGCCTCTGCTAGTGTTTGGCCGTGTGCATTTGATGCGGTAGGCACACTGTGGTCATTGTCATTGGCCTCTGCTAGTGTTTGGCCGTGTGTATTTGATGTGGTAGACACACTGTTGTCATTGTCATTGGTCTCTGCTAGTGTTTGGCCGTGTGCATTTGATGCGGTAGGCACACTGTGGTCATTGTCATTGGCCTCTGCTAGTGTTTGGCCGTGTGTATTTGATGTGGTAGACACTCTGTGGTCATTGTCATTGGCCTCTGCTAGTGTTTGGCCGTGTGTATTTGATATTTTAGAAACACTGTGTTCATTGTCATTGGCCTCTGCTAGTGTTTGGCCGTGTGTATTTGATATGTTAGAAACACTGTGTTCATTGTCATTGGCCTCTGCTAGTGTTTGGCCGTGTGTATTTTATGTGGTAGACACACTGTGGTCATTGTCATTGGCCTCTGCCAGTGTTTGACCGTGTGTATTTGATGTGGTAGACACACTGTGGTCATTGTCATTGGCCTCTGCCAGTGTGGCTGTGTGCATCTGATGTGGTAGGCACACTGTGGTCATTGTCATTGGCCTCTGCCAGTGTTTGTCTGTGTGCATTTGATGTGGTAGGCACACTGTGGTCATTGTCATTGGCCTCTGCCAGTGTTTGTCTGTGTGTATTTGATGTGGTAGGCACACTGTGGTCATTGTCATTGGCCTCTGCCAGTGTTTGTCTGTGTGTATTTAATGCGGTAGACACACCGTGGTCATTGTCATGGGCCTCTGCTAGTGTTTGGCCGTGTGCATATGATGTGGTAGGCACACTGTGGTCATTGTCATTGGCCTCTGCTAGTGTTTGGCCGTGTACATTTGATGTGGTAGGCACACTGTGGTCATTGTCATTGGCCTCTGCTAGTGTTTGGCCGTGTACATTTGATGTGGTAGGCACACTGTGGTCATTGTCATTGGCCTCTGCTAGTGTTTGGCCATGTACTTTTGATGTGGTAGGCACACTGTGGTCATTGTCATTGGCCTCTGCTAGTGTTTGGCCGTGTGCATTTGATACGGTAGACACACTGTCGTCATTGTCATTGGCCTCTGCTGGTGTTTGGCCGTGTGTATTTGATGTGGTAGACACACTGTGGTCATTGTCATTGGCCTCTGCTAGTGTTTGGCCGTGTGTATTTGATGCGGTAGACACACTGTCGTCATTGTCATTGGCCTCTGCTGGTGTTTGGCCGTGTGTATTTGATATGTTAGAAACACTGTGGTCATTGTCATTGGCCTCTGCTAGTGTTTGGCCGTGTGCATTTGATGTGGTAGGCACACTGTGGTCATTGTTATTAGCCTCTGCTAGGGTTTGTCTGTGTGTATTTGATGTGGTCAGCACACTGTGGACATTGTCATTGGCCTCCGCTAGTGTTTGGCCGTGTGCATTTGATGCGGTAGACACACTGTGGTCATTGTCATTGGCCTCCGCTAGTGTTTGGCCGTGTGTATTTGATGTGGTAGACACACTGTTGTCATTGTCATTGGCCTCTGCTAGTGTTTGGCCGTGTGTATTTGATGTGGTAGACACACTGTCGTCATTGTCATTGGCCTCTGCTAGTGTTTGGCCTTGTGTATTTGATGTGGTAGACACACTGTCGTCATTGTCATTGGCCTCTGCTAGTGTTTGGCCGTGTGTATTTGATGTGGTAGACACACTGTGGTCATTGTCATTGGCCTCTGCCAGTGTGGCTGTGTGCATCTGATGTGGTAGGCACACTGTGGTCATTGTTATTAGCCTCTGCTAGGGTTTGTCTGTGTGTATTTGATGTGGTCAGCACACTGTGGTCATTGTCCTTGGCCTCTGCTAGTGTTTGGCCGTGTGCATTTTATGTGGTAGGCACACTGTGGTCATTGTCATTGGCCTCTGCTAGTGTTTGGCCATGTGCATTTGATGTGGTAGGCACACTGTGGGTATTGATCTCGGTTGTTTCACCTGATTTTGCCTGTTCTGATCTAACTTCTCAGGCGGTTCCTCGGCCCTCTTTCGTAGATGTGTGCGATTACGTCGGCAGATCCCAGAAGGGGTTTGAACTACATATGAACGCTCATCAAGGCGCCGACACACAATTCCTTTCTCCTGTTATGTTCTCCAGTAACCGGGTGACTTACCAGCAAAGATAGAGAGGTCCACTGAAGCCTGATGCTACTATTTTCAAACGTTTTATTTATAAAGGGGCACAAACGTATGGTTAATACAAAACATTCAGATCATATACATCGTCAAAACTCAATCTAAAGCACAGGTGTAGTAATAATCAATCAAAAATGAGCTCTTTCATTGTCTAGGGGTTACTGAGTCCAATGGAATATAAGAGTCACTCAAAGTCTGCAAGCTTCCCCGTTTCGGGAACCGCTGGCGTTTCACGTGTTGGAGAGAGAGTGAGTGGTGAGAAAGAAGGAACA
This sequence comes from Hemitrygon akajei, assembly GCF_048418815.1. Lineage (NCBI taxonomy): Eukaryota > Metazoa > Chordata > Chondrichthyes > Myliobatiformes > Dasyatidae > Hemitrygon > Hemitrygon akajei. Next base: position 33,874,873 of record NC_133147.1, read on the forward strand.
CTTGCCCGTCGTCCATGCGAAGCAAATCCCTGCTGTTAGTTAAAGCGGTTTTTCCTTTTGGTTCCAGCCACAGACTCCCGATCCGGAATCTAACGCACGTGGCTTCCTTCAGAATGGTTTCCCGCTCCGACGGGAAGCGCTATCGTGTCTTCTTCGTGTGTCTCCTTGGTGCGTCTGAGGCCCCGCCTCGGCAGCCCACCTTTTATCTGGACTGGCAGGGTTGTAGATGTCAATCAGGGTGTGGGCGAGGCAATCTTTCCCCCATCACCCATCTCACATTGCCCTGAGGGTTTGCACGTAGGCCAGTTCCTTATTCCACAAAGGTGTCTCCCAAGACAATAGCTATGTCCAAGGCTTTTGTCTTGCTGAGCGACCAGCCCACATTCCAAACCGTAAGGCTCTCTCTCTCTCTCTTGCGATTCTCACAAAGGAGGGGGCTGAGATCATGACACTCCCAAGTCCCTTCACCTTGCACCAGGGGTTGCATGCGCACGGTATCCCCTTTGTCGAGTGGGGCAAGATCTTTGGCTGATTTGTTGTAACTGTCGGCCTGCTGCTGAAGCGTTGTTTCATACGCTCGTGTTTGCGTACGACTCTGGGTTCCAGTAAACTCGCTGTTGTGGGCAGGAGCATGCGTGTGCAGCCATTCATCAGACGCTGGGCAGGACTCGTGCTGAGCCCTTGCGAAGGTGTGTTGCGATGGTCTGGAAGTGTGAGGTAGGGATCTGCTCGCGATTTGTGATTTGTGAGGATCGGCTTAGCTGTTTTAACTGCTGATTAACTGAAGAATGGGGAGCATAGTATGGGGGGTTGTGGGTGAGTTGGGAAAGTATTAAAATAATTAGAAGGATAAAGTGGTGTCCCAATATACAGTAGTAACATTGAAGATTAATGAAAACCTCAAGAGAAAATGTTATACTAATAAGTGGTGTTTTAAGTATTTTAAGAAGGGAGGTCCGGTGATGTCATCGCCCAGAATGCCAGCTTAAGTGAATAGCTCCTGTGGAAAAACACGTATTTTGCCCTGTTAATCCATCAACTATAAGATATTTTGAAAATATCTGAATTGATAAGGGGGGCGAGAATGGGGAAAAAGAATGGAGATTTAAAAAAAGTATCACTGCGGAGCCTGTGGACGAGAGGGGTGCAAGTGGCTCTCCGACCCAAACGTGTGGCAGCGAGGCTGACGATGGGCTTCATTCAGGCGAAGCAGCAAATATAATAAACATTCTGGAAGAGATACGGGGATTCCAAAAAATAAAATAAAACAACAACTAAATGATATCAAGTCAGTGCTCGCCAACGTCAATCAAAAAATAGCGGGGGCAGAGACACGAATTGAGAAGGTGCAAAACGTGGAACGGATACTATACTAAGTAAGATGATAAAAATAATAAATCAACAAGAAAGTAAACTGCTTGACCAGGAGGGAAGACCACGGCGGAAAAAATATCTGGATATACTATGTTCCCAAAGGAGCAGAGGGTTTGTCTATGATGGAGTTTGTACGAAAGTTGCTGTCGGACACGCTGGAGATTCCTTCGACTATGAAGCTTGAAATTGAGAGAGCGCATCGTGCGCTCGCCCCGCGGCCTACTGGAGACAGAGAAGATAAGCCACTCTCAATAGTAATTAGATTCCTTCGATACAATACCAAGGCAGAGATTCTACGAAGGGCCTGGGTAAAGAAGATGGTGTTTTTGGACAGGAAACTAATATATTTCAATCAAGACACCCTCCAGCAGTTCTGCAGAAATGTAAAGAATATTCTAAAGTAAAGCAAATATTAAAGCAAGGAAAGATTAGATTCCAAACTCTGTATCCTGCTGAACTGCGAGTGTTTTATGAAGATGGGATCCAACTGTATCAGACAGTGGAAGAGGAGACTACAGACATGAAAGTCAGAGGGTTGCCCGTCAGCGTGATCAAACCGATCAAAGCCTGGCTGAGCAGTTATCCCAGTCTGCTTGGGAAATAGTGCAAGAATCGAGAAAGAAGGGGACGGGAGGAGGCCGAGAGAAGTACATCAGGAAGAGACTGTGAGTTTTCCGAAGACAGCCCTCACCCCTTCCAGAAGAGCCATAAGGTTTGGCTAACTTTAAAAGTGTTGACAAGCTAAACGGAAGCAAAAATACTCAGTGTTATACCTATGTCAAGAAATACTTATTATAATGTGGATTTTATATTACTCAATTATTCTTTTTAATTCATTCATTCACTCCTTTTCCCCACCTAAATGAGATATATATATGGGAGGAATACACAGGGAAATCTTTTCTATGTAATAGGCATGTAATAGAAAGTTCACTTACTTTTATGGGTACTGCAATGGGGGCCCTCAACACAGATAGGAGGGGCTAACCCCCACAGCTAGACATTTCCTCTAGCTCAACCCAGGGTCAACTACTAGAGACCTCAGCCTTGGAATCACACCTTTGTTGCCTTTTTTTTATTATTCGTGTTTCTTGGTTCTTATTTGTTCAGGGAGTAGATCGATTAAGTTTTATTCTGCTAATTTCAATCATGTATTGATAGATAAATACACATGGCTAAGGACAAAGTAAAATTCATTTTACTTTTAATGTCAATGGGCTGTTAAATCAATCAAACGCAGTAAAATTATATCCAAAATGCAAAAAGAACAAGCCCATGTAGTATATTTACAGGAAACTTAAGTGATAATGAGCATAGAAAACTAAAGAGAATGGGCTTCACTAATTTGTTTTTCTCCTCATATAAATCAGGACATAGGAGAGGAGTTGCTATTCTTATCTCAAGCAAGCTAAATTTTGAAAAAGTATTCGAAATGGGAAATAAGGAGGGCAGATATATTCTGGTAAGGGGGAATATAGATGGAAATTCAGTTACTCTATTGAATATATATGCACCCCCAGGAAGTGATATTAGTTTCTTTCAGAAAATTATTAATATTGTGGTAACGGAAACAGAAGGGCTCCTGTGGGGGAGACTGAAATTTACAATTACAACCAAAGTTAGACTCTTCTGATAGAAAAACCTATGAAACAAAATCCTCACATAAGAAAGTTAATACACTTTTTGAGGATGTTGGTCTAATTGATATATGGAGGGACCTTTTCCCCAACAGAAGGGATTACGCTCATTATTCTGCCCCCTCAGGTGTATATACAAGAATAGACTATTTTATAACATTTGGAAAAGATAAAGACAAAATAAACACCTGTGGAATTGGGACAATAGATGTAAGTGACCATGCACCTATATCCGTTATCTGTTGATTTTGACCTACAACCAAAGAATACTATTTGGAAACTAAATTCAAGTCTACTCAATGATCCCTATTTTAAGGAACAAATTTAAAAAAGAAACTGGTCTTTACTTAGAAATCAATGATAATGGAGAGGTTTCACCTCCCATCCTATGGGATAATCTGAAGACTGTTTTAAGAGGGAAAATTATAGCAATATCTTCATATAAGAAAAAAATAAAGTATAAAACATTAGAGGAATTACAAAATAGGCTGAAGGAACTAGAAAAAAAACCACACAAATCTGGCACAGGATACATTAGAGGAAATTTTAAAAATTAGGAATTAAATTAATAGTTTAGCTACACAAGAAATCAGGAAAAATTTAATGCTTCTGAAACAGAGACACTATGAAAGTGAATCTGTCTATGAAAATACTGGCGTGGAAACTGGAAAAAAAAAGCAGAAAATACAATTCATAGAATTAGGGATCCAAGAACAAAAATTATTTTAAAAAATAAGCTAAGTGAAATTCAAAAAGCTTTTGAAGGGTTTTACAAGACTCTATGTTCCAAAGTTCCGGGAGAAAGCTTAACCCAAATTGACACCTTCCTGAATTCTCTGCAGTTAACCAATTTAAGCGAAGAACAAAACAGAGCGATGACTGCTGATGTAACTGAAGTTGAATTAAAAGCTGCAATTAGTAGGCTTAAATTAAGCAAGTCACCAGGATCAGATGGGTATACAGCAGAGTGGTATAAAGAATTTAAAAATGAGTTAATTCCTGTCTTACTCCCCACACTGAACTGGGCTCTAAAAGAGGCACAAATGCCACCCAGCTGGAAGGAATCGATAATCTCAGCTATACCAAAAGAAGGCAAGGATAGAATGGAATGTGGGTCATTTAGACCAATATCCATTCTTAATGTAGACTATAGATTATTTACCTTAATCATGGCCAAATGATTAGCTGTTTCTACCCATACTGATACATAACGATCAGACAGGTTTTATACAACAATGCCAAACACAAGACAATATACGAAGGACACTTCACATTATGGATCATATATGAAAAAATGAAATCGAAGCGATTGTGATAAACGTGAACACTGAAAAGGCATTTGATTTGGTTAATTGGTATTTTCTTTACAGAGTTTTACATAGATTTGGTTTACATGACACAATCATTAAAGAAGGGGAGGAGGGGCATTAATGGAAGTTAGAGAAGTCAATGTTAGAGAAGTTATGGCATGAACATTGACTTCTCTAACTTCCGTTAGTTTTTTTTGTTCCCCTTTTTTTTCTTTCTCTCTCTGCCCATCACTCTGCCTGTTCTCCATCTCCCTCTGGTGCTCCCCTCCCCCTTTCTTTCTCCCTAGGCCTCCCGTCCCATGATCCTTTCCCTTCTCTAGCTCTGTATCCCTTCTGCCAATCACCTTTCCGGCTCTCAGCTTCACCCCACCCCCTCTTGTCTTCTCCTATCATTTCACATTTTCCCCTCCCCTCCTACTTTCAAATCTCTTACTATCTTTCCTTTCAGTTAGTCCTGATGAAGGGTCTCAGCCCAAAACGTCGACAGTGCTTCTCCCTATAAATGCTGTCTGGCCTGCTGTGTTCCACCAGCATTTTGTGTGTGTTGCTTGAATTTCCAGCATCTGCAGATTTCCTCGGGTTTGATCTTTAAATGGGAAATACCCTTAGAAAGTAAGACCATATATTTTAGGTATATACCTCAAGAATAGTTGAAAAGAGATAAATATTTAATGAATATACTGCTGGTGGCTGGTAAAAGACTCTTACTAGGAAATGGTTATCACAGGAGAGCCCAACTTTAAATACATGGATGGAAATTACAATGGACATTTACAAAATGGAGAAGATAACAGCATCTGTTAATCATAAGTTGGAACAATTTGATTCATACTGGGAAAAATGGTTTAACTACATAACACCTCATTGGCCTGATTTTATCCCCACAAATCAATGAACATGTAAAAAAAAGATCACTCCCTACTTGTACATAGTTTTCTCCTTTCGCTTGTTCTTTCTCTCCTCTCTTTTCTGTAAGTGTATACCTCAGATAAATGTTATGTGGAGATTTGTAGTATATATGATTATATAATATATATGTACAGTATCTGAAATACATCTTATGGAAATGTTTGTTTGATGATGAACTTCAATAAAAAAGTAAATTACAAAAAAAAGTGTTTCGAGGATGATGCCTGCTTCCAATAAAGACTTGTAAATCCAGCAGCTTCAGTGTCTCTTGGTGATTTCATTCACATTCACAACACCCTCCACATAAGCTCATGTCACCAGCAAACTTTTGGTAACTTCCACACTGTTCCCCCCTGCCAAGTCACTCCAGGAGTTTCATTTGACCTCCTACAGTATATAATTCCATGTTTATCAGGGTTAAGTTCCATCTCCCTTTGCTGTGCCCAATTCAGTGGTTGATCAATGTTCCCTTAAATGATTCTTCACAGTTCGACTAATTCTTATGTCATCTAATCACACCTTTGAGTTATTAATATAAATGTATAATAAACAGTCAGAGTCTCAGTACTGATGCATATGATACACCACTGGTAATAGGTTTCCAATCACATCGCAGCTCTCAATCATTACCCTGTCTCCTATTATCATGACAATATTAATGCAATTTGTCCTGGATCTGATAGGCTCCTACCTTATGAAATATGCTGTGACAAATACACAAATCTTTTATTTCCTCAATCTTTCAAAACAAATCCTCTTTGAAAGCTTGCAATGACTCAATTTTAGTAACCCTCTGGGGATAAAAATCTCACCGCACTTATATATCCTTCGGGTTGTTCCAGGCTGGAGGTTGGGCACTAGGGCCCCGGAAAACCAACTGGCAAAGATTCACCTTCACAGTTTGCAGTAAGTAGGGACACCGGGGCCCCACCAGTGATGAGGAAACATGGCTGGTATTGTAGATGTGTGGACTTCTCCAACCCGACACTGGGGCCCCACCAGTAATGAGGAAACATGGCCGACATTGTAGATGTGTGGACTTCTCCAACCCGACACCGGGGCCCCAGCAGTGATGAGGAAACATGGCCGACATTGTAGATGTGTGGACTTCTCCAAACCTGCACCAGGGCCCCACCAGTGATGAGGAAACATGGCCGATATCGTAGATGTGTGGACTTCTCCAACCCGACACTGGGGCCCCAGCAGTGATGAGGAAACATGGCCGGTATTGTAGATGTGTGGACTTCTCCAGCCCGACACTGGGGCCCCATCAGTGATGAGGAAAAATGGCCGATATTGTAGATGTGTGGACTTCTCCAACCCCACACCGGGGCCCCACCAGTGATGAGGAAACATGGCCGATATTGTAGATGTGTGGACTTCTCCAACCCCACACCGGGGCCCCACCAGTGATGAGGAAACATGGCCGATATTGTAGATGTGTGGACTTAACCAACCCGACACTGGGGCCCCACCAGTGATGAGGAAACATGGCTGATATTGTAGATGTGTGGACTTAACCAACCCGACACTGGGGCCCCAGCAGTGATGAGGAAACATGGCCGGTATTGTAGATGTGTGGACTTCACCAACCCCACACCGGGGCCCCACCAGTGATGAGGAAACATGGCCGACAGTGTAGATGTGTGGACTTCTCCAAACCGGCACTGGGGCCCCAGCAGTGATGAGGAAACATGGCCGGTATTGTAGATGTGTGGACTTCTCCAACCCCACACCGGGGCCCCAGCAGTGATGAGGAAACATGGCCGACATTGTAGATGTGTGGACTTCTCCAACCCCACACCGGGGCCCCATCAGTGATGAGGAAACATGGCCAACATTGTAGATGTGTGGACTTCTCCGAACCGGCACTGGGGCCCCAGCAGTGATGAGGAAACATGGCCGACATTGTAGATGTGTGGACTTCTCCAACCCCACACCGGGGCCCCAGCAGTGATGAGGAAACATGGCCGACATTGTAGATGTGTGGACTTCTCCAACCCCACACCGGGGCCCCATCAGTGATGAGGAAACATGGCCAACATTGTAGATGTGTGGACTTCTCCAACCCCACACCGGGGCCCCAGCAGTGATGAGGAAACATGGCCGATATTGTAGATGTGTGGATTTCTCCAACCCCACACCGGGGCCCCACCAGTGATGAGGAAACATGGCCGACATTGTAGATGTGTGGACTTCTCCAACCGCACACCGGGGCCCCACCAGTTCTCGTTCACCAGGACTTTGTGCCAGAGCAGAATTTCATGGGTGGTTAAAATCCTTCTTCCCTGCTCTTTTCAACGTGTTGGGTCATATTCACTGATTTCAAAGGGCAATGCCTCACACGGCAGGGTTGTTGGAATAAACAGCAGAACCTAACATATAACAGGTGAATGGTCCGTAAACGTTCGAAGCCACGAGTCGGAGCTATAGAGCTTCAGCAATATCAGCCCAGCAGGATGTGGGTACAAATGAAAGATCAGCAAAGTTGGGAACCGTAAGTGACTGAAAAATGTGGTTTATTTCTGTTAAACGCTGAGGTAGCATCTGTGCAGAGGAATATACAGCGGACGTTTCACGCATAGACACTTCACCATGAATAGACTGTTTATTCTTCTCCTTAGATTCTGCCTGACTTGCTGAGTTCCTCTTGTACTTCGTGTACGTTGTTCCATACGCATTTCCAGCATCTGCAGATTCTCTTGGGTTTTATTTCTGCATTTGTAAGTGGGGCTGAAGTTTGCTGTTTGAAACACTGTTGATACTGAGCAAACACGAGAAAATCTGCAGGTGCTGGAAATTCAAACAACAACACACACAAAATGCTGGTGGAACACAGCAGGCTAGGCAGCATCTATAGGGAGAAGCGCTGTCGACGTTTCGGGCCGAGACCCTTCGGCAGGATACTGAGTGAGTTGTTTGTGGGAGATTGCTGCACTGTTTTTGGAGCACGAGGCTTTGAGCCGCCGCTTGCAGACAATTAGACAGGCACCTCGCATCCCGGAGCTCACCGCGCTTCAGAAATCCCTAGGTAAGGCAGCGAACCGACGCGCATGCGCAGGTGTCGCAAAGTCCCGGAAATTGCGCATGCGCTGAGTGGACAAAAGGCTTGGGGACTGCGGCGGCAGGTAGGGAGCGGAGCGCCGCGCCGGGCGAGGGCTTTTGTGTTTTAAATTTAACAGAGGGGCCCGCTCCCCGAGTGAGTGACAATTTCTGCGAGCTGCGGACGCAACGTGATCCCGCACGCCGATACGGTCCGATATTTTTCCTGCCTCTCAGCCAAGCCCCACGATCCGTACTTGGGCCCCGGGGGGGGGGGGGGGCTTTCTGCGGCGCATGCGCATCGCTGGGACTGTGGCCGATAAGCCCGCAGGAGATGGGGCAGAATTAGGCCATTTGGCCCGTCGAGTCTGTTCCGCCATTTTCTTTCCCCTTCCCTCACCGCCCTAATCTCCTGCCTTCTGCCCTTATCCCTTCATGCCCTAACTAATCAAAAATCTATCAAACTTCGCCTTAAATATACCCAATGATTTGCCTTCCACAGCCGCCTGATAACGAATTCCACAGATTCGCCATTCTCTCGCTGAAGAAATTCTTCCTCATCTCCGTCCTGAGGCTGTGTCCTCTGGTCTTAGACACCCCCACATAGGAAACACCCTCTCCACATACACTCTAGCGATGCCTTTCAACATTCAATAGGTTTGAATGAGATGTGTTCCTTCTGAAGCCCAGAGCATTCAAACGTTCCTTATATGATAAGCCTTTCAATCCCTGGATCAATTTTGTAAACCTTTGAACCCCCTGAAATGCCAGCGCATCCATTCTTAGATAAGTGGCCCAAAGTTGTTCACAAGTGAGACCCCACCAGTGCTTTAAAAAGCCTCAACATTACATTCTTGCTTGTATATTCTACTGCTCTCGAGATGAGTACTAACATCGCATTTGCCCTCCTCACCACAGAATGAACTTGCAGATTAACCTTTAGGGAATCCTGCACAAGGACTCCCAAGACACTTAGCACCTCAGAAATTTGCATTTTCTCTCCATTTGGAAAATAGTTTATACTTGCATTTCTTCGACCAAAGCGCATGAGCATACACTTCACAACACTATCTTCGTGTCATCTGCAAACATGGCCACAAAGCCAACAATTTCAGCATTCAAATCATTGACATACAAGATAAAAAGAGGCAGTCCCAAGACAAAACACTGTGGAACACCACTAGCCTCTGGCAACCAATCAGAAAAGGCTCCCTTTATTCCCATTCTTTGCCTCCTACCAATCAACCAATGTCCTATCCATGCTGAATATATTGCACCCAAAACCATGGGCTCTTAACTTGTTAAGTAGCCTCATGTTCAGCACCTTATCAAAGGCTTTCTGAACATCCACCAATTCTTTTGTCTATGCTGTTTATTAATTCTTCAAAGAATTCCATTTGATTTGTTTGGCAACATTTTCCTGTAAGTAAACCATGCTGACTACACCCTATTTGATCATGTGCCTCTGTCGTGGTTTCTCGTGCCCCACAAACGACCAGGAGACACAGAAGATTCTTCAAGAAGGGTTAAACTTTAATTTGCAAATCAAAGCTGAGACAGTCATTGAGCTAGTCGCTGATTGCCCACCGATCCTTGTGCATAGCATTTTTTATAGCAATCTCCTGGTTTAGTTATATTAGCATATCCAATCGGTCTACAGTTGCGTATCACAAGTACATCCACCACTATTGTTTCTACCCATTTACTTAATCCTGTTCTAATCTACATCTCTTAGCTACCTCTCATTAACACACCATTGTCTTCTACATTCTTAAGATTTCATTCTCCTACTAAATTGGATACATGCATAGCAAATAGCAAGTTCAAAGCTGACGACATAGTTTTGGTTACACAGCAAACAATGCAACTTTTATACTCCAATATATCCCCCCTTTGAGACCCATAGGGTCTCACACAGAGAAAGAAGACTAAGAGTCCGCGCACAAAAGCCCCAATAAACTCAAGCACTTATTCCCAAATCTCGGGTTAAACTATAATTTTCTGCGCCAAGACCTCAAAAGTATTCTCTCCCTGTTACCCTGGGCCACTGAGCCAAAAACCTGTCCCTTTGTACCTGAGACAGGGGAAAAAACTCAAGAAGCCCTTACAATCTACTCCCACACTGTCGTCTTGCTCTTGTTCATCCTGCAGGTGTTGTAGGCTGTAACGATACATTTTCGGTGTATCTTTCTCCACTAAGCTTGCTTCAGTAATTGCCTCGAGCATCGGAAATTGTTTGGTTGCAGCACGCACTACAAGAGACCTGAGACTAGGAAGAAAACAGCACAGCACAAGCACACAGCTCAACAATACAATACTGACAGTTATTGCCATTTTAGTCAGCCATGCTCCCCATCCTCCGAGTCTACTTTCTAACCAGTCAAATAACTGATGTCCAAACCCTGCATTCTGTGCGCATACCTCGCACTGTGACAAGACAAAGTCCACTGAAGCCTGTAAATAAGGTGACCAAAAACCATCCTTCTTTATTTTCTTTATCACTTCCCCCCTTGCACAATGGTCAATCCCATGCGCTTCTGAAATCAGAATCGTCAGTAGAGGGGTGGACGCTACCAACAAACCGTCTTCCATGTCCACAAGCCTTCCGGGTTCTGCTTGGCCCCCCTTCATTTCCACATCGTCTGTTCTGCCAAAGTTGCCTTACCTTGTATTTCAATTAGGTCCTCTACCACATGTTCTGGAGCTAGGCTTACCTGGGGGGCAATGACAGCTGATGTACATCCAGACGCTTTTCTGGCTGCCTCGTCCGCAGCTTGATTTCCCTTTGTTATTACATCATTTCCCTTTTTATGTGCCTGGCATTTTACTATAGCCAATGCTTTAGGTTTCATTATGGCTTTTATTAAGTCTAGAATTTGCTGACAATGTTGTATGGGATCTCCACTGCTTTTTTTAAAACCTCTCTGTTTCCACACTGCCCTGAACAAATGGCATACTCCATGAGCATATGCCGAATCAGTATAGATGTCTACTTTCTCACCTTCCATCATTTCACACGCAGCTGTCAGGGCTTTGATTTCCGCTTGTTGGGCGGAACACAGTTGGGGACAGGACTCCACCCTCATAATCTTATAGCTCGACTGATCCTGCTGCACTACTGAGAACCCTGTATGATTTCCATCATAATCCCTATAACAAGAGCCATCTACGAACAGAATCTTTTTATCGGCATCCTCTAGTGGTTCTGACCGTAAATCTGCTCTCAATTTGGCAAATGCCATCGTCTTCCCTCCACAATCATGGGGTTCTCCTTCATAGTCCAAAGGAACAAAATCGGCTATATTACTGGTAGTGCATCTCTTTATAGTTATGTTTGGAAATGTCAATAGCATCTGATACGCTGCTATCCTGGCTGGCATCAGCACAAATTTCCCTCTTTCCAGCAATTCTGCTACTTTGTGGTGTGTGTACAGAGTCACAGGATAGCCCAGGGTTACAGATGATGCCTTTTCATATGCATAGTACAGCGCCGCCAATCCCTGATAACAGGGTGGATACCCCTGAGCCACCTCATCTAGTCTCGTCCTGTAGTATGCTATCGGCTGCTTTGCTTTTCCTGTGCCTGTCTCTTGTGTTGGAACCGCTGTAACATAACCCTCCTGTCGATTGGATACATACAAATGAAAAACCTTCTCGTAGTCAGGCAAAGCTAATGTTGGTGCTGACTGCAATTCCTGCTTAATAGTATTGAAAGCTATCTCCGCCTCTCCATTCCCCTGTAAGCCGTTCTTCAAATTTGTATGTCCTGCTTTTTTCATTATCTTTCTCAAAGGTGCCACAGTCTCAGCATATTCTCCTATCCAATCTGAGCTGTACCCTGCCATTCCCAAAAACGTCATCATCTGCCCTACAGTCTGGGGTTTTGGGGCCTTAGTTATTGCCTCAATCTGATCTAGTGCTATCGCCTTCACTCCCTTGGATATTACCCTGCCTAAGTATTCCACTTGCTGCGTGCAAAATTGCAGTTTCTTTTTGGATACTTTATGTCCTCCATGCGCCAGCTTCTCTAACAGAGTTATAGTGTCCTGCTCACACTGTTCCTCGCTGTGGGAGCAAATCAACAGGTCATCCACATACTGTAACAATGTACTTTCCAATGGTATGCCCTCTAGGTCTGCCTTCAACACCTGATTAAAAACGTGTGGTGAATGTTTAAACCCTTGCGGCATTCTGGTATAGGTATACTGAGCACCTCTGTAAGTAAATGCAAACAGATACTGACACTGGTCGGTCAGAGAAATGCTGAAGAAAGCCGAACACAAATCAATCACTGAAAAGTAACTTGCTTCTGGTGGAACATTAGTCAAAAGCGTGTGTGGGTTGGGGACTACCGCTGGCCAGTCCTCTACCACATCATTTACCGCTCGCAAATCGTGCACCAATCTCCACTTAGATTTATCTGCTTTTAAGACCGGCAGCAACGGGGTATTGCATGGACTGTTTGTTCTTTTAAGCACTCCTATTTCAAGCAACCCCTGCACTGTCGATGCTATTCCCTCTTCTGCTTCTGGTCTTAGAGGGTATTGTGGTCTCCTGGGTGGAATTGCTCCTTTTTTCAGCCTTATTTCCACCGGACTAGCTGTTTTTATTTTCCCTACGTCCATGTCATGCTGTGACCACAGAATAGATGGTAACTCATCTAACCTTCTATCTTTCTGCTGGCCTCTTTCCTTTCCCAGCAATGGCATGTGTGGTTGGGGAGTTATTTCGACCTCTCTCACTGTCCCTACCATATCTACACTTACCATTATTTTAATGCAATTGTTGTCTTCTGATATCCACACCTCTGGCGTGATTTTCCTCCACACTGTTACGGTTTCAGCACTCTTAACTAAGGGTCCTACGTCTTAAGACTGATATCCCTTGTTTACCAACAACGTTACATGGGGCGCAGCCTCCGGTATCCTGTACCATTTTTCTAAAAAGGTGTTCCACTTAACTTGTAAAGCTGCCCCTTGCTTTCCAATTATCCCCTTCCAGGTGCTGTTGGGTACATGCCTCCAGGTGCCATCTCTCCTCTAACTCCCTGTTCTGAGTCTTGTCAAAAATCACTGTACAATGTAGCTCAGATTTGGGCATTACAGCCCTGGGTAATATAGCCTGCAGGCCCTTTTTCCATTTTTGCCAGGTTTCCTGAATCTGATCTGCGATGTCTCCTATCCAAAAGACTCCTATTCTTCTTGTCTTCTCGCACTGTCAATTGAGCCCCTGCTCTTCCCACACTCAGCCCATTTCTGGTGCATTCTAATTTTAATTCCAGTTTCAATAAGGCATCTCTGCCTAACAAATTAATCGGAGTTCCTTTAAATACTAGCACCGGAAAACAATTCCTTTATTTCCCATTCTCAACTGCACTGGAGCCGTGCACTGTGTCAACTGTGTTTTCCCCGAGAACCCTACCATCTTAATAAACTTTCCTGACAGGGGAAGGTGAAGGGCATACTGTGGCTGTACACAAGTGTACGTGGCTCCAGTATCTATCATCATTGGTGTCAGTTCTAACATAACAAGGGGTTCCTCATCTGCCTGCCTTGTTATCATTGGGTAATGTCCCTTCCCATTCGAGTTCTCGGGGCACCCCTAATACCTCGCATAGGGGTTCACAGGTCCGCTTGGGCCTGTGGGGGCTGGTCCTTGGCTAAACTTTAGTTCCCTTCTTATCGGTTCCTGCTGGTGTGTGACAGGCCATGGTGTAAACGGACAATCTCTTCTCATGTGACCTGGCTGATTACATCCCCAGCACAATCTCTCTACCTCTCTTTCCCCCTGTTTCTTCACTGGTCCCCTCTGCCCATAGCTCCTCTGTCCCCCTCCTTGGGACTTCCAGTCCTGTCTGGGCTGTTTGAATTTAGTCTGTTCCTGATAGGGCATTTGTGGGAATGCTCCTCCAAAGGCGTTGATTATTGGCATGGGGTTTTCCGGCCCTTGTCTTACAGTATGATCGGTTCCTCCATATAGCGGTGCTTCATCCAGTTCGATGGCTGTACTCGGACCGGTGGTTGCTGGCAGCATCTTTTTGCTTTTCTCTTTTTCCTTTTTGAGTTCTTCGAGCTGCATTTGTGTTAACTTTCTTTGCACCTCTTCCTGCTGCTCAGCCAACCTTCGTTTGTCTTTCTGGTATTTCTCAACCGCATGGACTACGTGGTCTCTAAATTCTTGTGGGGTCATTGACGTCAGTCCAACCACTTCCTCCAGTTTGGATTTTACTTGCGGAGGCATTGCATCCAAAATGTTATATTGGAACAGTGTGGTGATAAATAAGCTATTTTCCACCTCTTGCTTAGTCTCCAGTCTCCACCTTTTCAACTGGTTTTCTACGTAGGCTGCTGGGTTTTCAGTGGATCCCCCTTTAAGGCTTTGGGGTCCACTCTGGGTGGATAAAGCTTCCTGAAGGCCTGCCATACCCTCTGCCTCACTCTGTCAAACCCGTCTCCATCAGTTCTCGGTTGTTCGAGTTTACTATGCCAGCCATTTCCATTAGTTCGTTAAATTTGGAGGTTCCCATCAACCTTATCAATAGTGCCTGCAAATCTCCCATAGCCAATAATCGTCCCGCCGTTTCTTCTTCTAAGGCTTTAATCCATTTTCCTGCTCCTTCATGTAGATTGGGCAGAGTGTTTTTCAGCCCTTCTAGGTCCTGGGATCCCCAAGGGATATACTGCACTTGTCCTGATCCTTTAACTAACAATGGCATCATTCTTCCTCCTTCTTCCCGCCTGCCCTGGCTCTCCTCCTCGCCTGACTCCCCATCTGTCTCAGGGTATGTCTTTACTGCCTCCCACACAAATCTCTCCAGAGTCCTCTTCTTCCCTCGGTCTCCCTGTGGAGTCCTTCCTTTCTGTCCTGATTCAATACTTGGTTGGCCCCTGGAGTATTTTTTGCATCTCCTCTGGTAATCCCCTCTCAGTAACTTATCTAGCTCTCTCTACTTCCGCAAGTTGCTTCTCTACCGCCTTCTTCTGCTCTTCTAGGCTTCTGCCTCCTACCTCTTCCCCACAAATTCTCGCATCCATTCTCTCTCCACTTAACTCTTGCTCCTCCAATGAGTCACCTTTCTTCCTGTCCGTGTCTGTACACCTGTGGCAGGGACTCCTCATGATCCTTACTCGTGCTTGATTCCCTTCTCTCTTGTGTTTCTCCAAGACTCTCATCTCCTATCTTTTTTCCACTTCCTCTTGAATGCCTCATCTCTTCCTGCCCTGATGAGCCACTTTCTTTTCTAGTCTGTTAATTTCTATGGTTTAACCGATACTCCTCATACTCCTTTTCCTCTCACAAGTATTTCATCCGTTCAATCTCTTCTTTCATTCTCTCATTGCCTGTTCCACCTTTATCCTTTCTGCCTGTATCTCCTTCCATATCGCCGCTTTTTCCTTCTCGTATTGTCTTTTTTCCTCCTCATTATCCCAAACTTGTACTTCTCCCTGCATGTTTACTGTTCCCGTCAGCAGGGGGCACTGCTTAGGGGTTCCTTCCTCATTATAGGGAGGGGGCTTTTCTGTTTCTTTCGCATCCGGGTACGGAGCTGAAGCCAGCTTCTCACTGTACCTTCCTCTCTCTCTCTAACAGGCTGTTTCTCCAGCACCTTTGTGTCTTCCTCGCTTGTAATCAATATTCTACCTGTTCTCCTCAGCCTTTCTCCCTCCGTTCTGAAGAGTTTTAGCACTTCCATTTCTCGTTCTCTTTTTTGCCCTCTTTTCTTAGATTTATCTTTTGCTTTGTAATTTTTAATTAGTGCCTCCATTTCTTCGCACAAGCTTACATCAAACGTTCCTTCTCTTGGCCATTTTGTGACCAGGTTTTTGGTTCTCTTTTCCCATTTTTCTGAAGTTTTTGTGATCTCATATTTATTTACCGGGATTTTTTTTGCTCAGAATCTCTACTGCCGTTCCTTTACCTGTCATGTTGTTCTCTCTTTTTAAGGTATTTCAGATTTCAGAGATTCACAGTTTGTTTACTGGATAATATTATTTACTCTAATTCTATGCCTAGTCTATCGTCTATCTACCAGCGCTTTAAACTATATATTGGACTGTCCTTGTTTCCTATTCTGTTCTGTCCGTACAGACCTCTATTCAGAGCGGTATCCACAGAACTTTCTCTTTGCACCTCATCTATTCAGACCTTTATCTCTTAAGGCGGTATCCACGAGTATTTTCTCTATTTTCCTTTCCCTGCCCGTTCAGACCTTCGTTTCATACAAAGCGGTATCCACAGGGATTTTCTCTATTTTCCCTTTCCCTGCCCGTTCAGACCTTCGTTTCATACGAAGCGGTATCCACAGGGATTTTCTCTATGTTCCCTTTCCCTGCCCGTTCAGACCTTCGTTTCATACGAAGTGGTATCCGCAGGGATTTTCTCTATGTTCCCTTTCCCTGCCCGTTCAGACCTTCATTCCATACGAAGCGGTATCCACAGGAATTTTCTCTATGCACCTCGTCTATTCAGACCCTTATCTCTTAAAGCGGTATCCACGAGGATTTTCTCTATTTTCCCTCTCCCTGCCCGTTCAGACCTTCGTTTTATACGAAGCGGTCATCCACAGGGACTTACCAACACCACGTGGAATTTTTTTTCACTTAACTTCTTATTAACTTATTTGTACTTACCCTCACTGCAGTGTTCTTGATCAATCCTCTGAGCCTCCAATTCTGCCAGATTCTTTGGACCGGAGAGACCCTTCGGCAGTGGTTCCACACTTCTGAGACTCCAAGATCTCCCCAAAACCAACAGAATTCTTAGTCCAAATTGTCGCAAAAAGCGCTTACCTTTTGTTTGGGTGCACCCTTAATTCTGTTAGCCTTGTGGGGGTCCCTAGAGGACTGGGAAGTGTCCCCAATCTGCTGTTTCCTTTCCGCGGGTCTCTTTCCGGTCCTGTCGCAGTCGCCAATTTTGTTGTGGTTTCTCATGCCCCACAAACGACCAGGAGACGCAGAAGATTCTTCAAGAAGGGTTAAACTTTAATTTGCAAATCAAAGCTGAGACAGTCATTGAGCTAGTCGCTGATTGCCCACCGATCCTTGTACATAGCATTTTTTATAGCAGTCTCCTGGTTTAGTTGTATTAGCATATCCAATCGGTCTACAGTTGCGTATCACAAGTACATCCGCCACTATTGTTTCTACCCATTGACTTAATCCTGTTCTAATCTACATCTCTTAGCTACCTCTCATTAACACACCATTGTCTTCTACATTCTTAAGATTTCATTTCTCCTAATAAATTGGATACATGCATAGCAAATAGCAAGTTCAAAGCTGACTACATAGTTTTGGTTACACAGCAAACAATGCAACTTTTATACTCCAAAACCTCCAAGTACCCTAAAGCCACCTCCT
Organism: Hemitrygon akajei; assembly: GCF_048418815.1. NCBI lineage: Eukaryota > Metazoa > Chordata > Chondrichthyes > Myliobatiformes > Dasyatidae > Hemitrygon > Hemitrygon akajei. Next base: position 33,892,504 of record NC_133147.1, read on the forward strand.
TAACATTCTACTCCAACATTGTTCCAACCACTGAGGTCAGAACAACTGGCTTTCTTCTGCCTCTCTCTCTCTTCTTGAAGAGTGGAGTGACATTTGCAATTTTCCATTCCTCAGGAACCATGTCAGAAACAGTTGATTGTTGAAGGATCTTTACTGTTGCCTCAACAATCTCTTCAGCACCTCTTACAGGACTCTGGGGTGTACACCATCTGGTCCAGGTGACGAATCTACCTTTAGACCTTTCAGTTTCCTTAAAACCTTCTTCCTAGTAATAGCAACTTTGGACAATTCTGTCCTCTGACACTCAAACTCTGGCATACTGCTAGTGTCTTCATCAGTGAAGACTGATGAAAACTACTTATTCAGCCCGTCCACCATTTTCTTGTCACCCGTTACTAGCACAACCACATTATTTTGTAGTGGTCTAATATCTACTCTCACCTCTCTTTTACTCTTTCAATTTCTGAAGCAACTTTCGGGATCATCTTTAACGTTATTGGCTAGCTTACTTTCGTATTCCATTATTATAAGTTTTTAATTGCATTCTGTTGGCTTTTAAAAGCTTTCCAGTGCTCTAGCTTCCCACTATTTTTTGTTCTATTATATGCCCTTCCTTTGGCTTTCATGTTTGCTTTGAGTTCTCTTGTTGGCCCCAGTTGTGTCATCTTCCCTTTAGTATAATTCTTCCTCTTTGGGATGTACATATCCTGTGCCTTCTGAATTACTTCCAGAAATTCCAGCCTTTGCTGCTGTGCTGTCATCCCTGCCAGTGTTCTTTTCCAGTCAATTTTGTCCAGCTCCTCCCTCAAGCCTCTGTAAATCTCTTTACTCCATTGTAACACTGATACATTTGACTTGAGCTTCTCCTTCCCAAATTATATCGTGTTGTTATCACTGAAAAGTGGCTGACAAGATTGAGGAGCCATTAGTAATGATCTGGAGGATGTTAGAGTCAGTTGTTAAGGATGAGGTTTATCTCTGATAGGTAGGATTAATGCTATTAAGATGGTTATTTTACCTAAGTTTTTATATATTTTTCAAGCGGTACCAACTTTTATTCCGAAATCTTTTTTTACTAATGTTGATTCAAAAATTTCCTCATATATATGGCAGAATAAAAATCCCAGGTTAGGTAAAATATACTTACAGAAGACAAAGAAGGAAGGTGGGTTGGCATTACCTAATTTCAGATTTTATTATTGGGCAGTTAATATCCGATATTTGTTATGTTGGTTGAAAGACTGGGATGGATCTTTTGGCCCTCATTGGGTGAGTTTGGAAATTAAATCGGTACCAGGCTATGCTCTGGGTTCTATTTTAGGGACTTCTCTCCCTTTTTGCTCTTTCTAAATTGCCGAAACAAATTGACAACCCTATAGTTAAACATACTTTACGTATATGGTTTCAATTTCGGAAATTTTTCGGGTTGACTCAATTCGTTTTAAATATTCCTATTGTATCTAATTGCTTTTTCCACCCTTCAATTATAGATCAAGCTTTTTCGGCTTGGAAAACTAAGGCATTACTAAGATTTTCTGATTTATTTTTGGACAATTGTTTTATGTCTTTTGAGCAATTATCTAATAAATATAATTTACCTAGATTTCATTTTTTTAGATATTTACAGATTAGGCATTTTTTAAGTACGGTACTTCCTACGTTTCCAAATTTTGTGTCTTCAGATATTTTGGAGAGTTTGTTTGAATTAAACCCTTTTCAAAAAGGGCTTATATCAAAACTTTATAATATAATTATGAAGATACGTTCAGAGCCCCTTTATAAGACAAAAAATGATTGGGAAAGAGAGCTTAATCTTATTATTCCTATTGAGAATTGGGATAGAATTCTTCAATTAGTTAATACATCATCTATATGTGCCAAACATTCATTAATACAATTTAAGGTCGTACATAGGGCCCATATGTCCAAGGATAAATTAGCTCATTTTTATTCTTATATAAATCCTATTTGTGATAGATGTCAATTTGAAACCGTGTCTTTAACTCATATGTTTTGGTCATGTCCGCTTTTGAAAAAATATTGGAAAGATATTTTTGATATTATCTCTGCGGTATTGAACAACGATTTACAACCCCATCCTATTACCGCAATTTTTGGTTTACCAATGATAGACTCACTTCATTTATCTTCTTCCGCCTGTCGAATGATTGCATTTCTCACTCTGATGGCTAGAAGATCTATTTTGTTGAATTGGAAGGAAATTAATCCTCCCACTGTATTTCATTGGTTTTCTCAAACTATGTTATGTTTAAATTTAGAAAAAATTAGAAGTGGTGTATTCGATACTTCTATTAAATTTGAAAAGATATGGAGACCATTTATTCAATATTTTATTATGATGTAATATGACCCTGTTCCAAGCTTATTTGATTTTCCAGCTTTAATCTTATTTACGTTGAGAGGATCGGAGTTGACGACAATGATGATTATGTATTCTTGTGAGATATTATAAACAGCCCTTTTTTTTCTCTTTCGAGTTTTTCTTTTTTTTTCTTTTTTTGCTTCTTTTTTCTTCTTTATTAGCTATTAGATTAGTAGTTTAGTTAATTTTGCAAACTTTTTTTTTCTTTTTTCTGTTTTTTTTTATCATATATTATGAAATACCTAGATTTACCTTGACTGTAATCATTGCTTATGTATTCTTTCATGTGCAATGGGAATTTGTATGTTTGTAATCCCTTTATTAATACCGTAGATTCCGGATTATAAGCCGCTACTTTTTTCCCACATTTTGAACAGCTTTGAACTCTGCGGCCTATAATCCAGAGCGGCTAATACATGGTTTTTTTTCATGCCGCCTCGTAAACATTTTGCCTCGTAACAGTAGACCAATAAAATTGATGAGTAGTTCACAGAGGTCCAATGAAATTGTACGATAAATCAAGCGCACTTTCACAATTAAATTATTGTAAATCAGTAATTTTACTCACCCTCATCAACATGGAAAATACTCGAAGAAAAGCAAGACCCGAGCGCGTCAGACCCGATTAGACCCGATCGCGTTACGCAAGCGCGTCAGACCCGATTAGACCCGATCGCGTTACGCAAGCGCGTCAGACCCGATTAGACCCGATCGCATTACGCAAGCGCGTCAGACCCGAGCGAAAACGCTGCTTTTAAGTTAAAGTCGATCAATAACTTTTCCTGGTAGGCTGCAGTATATATATTTTTACCAGTCGCTAGGAGATATTGGAATGTTGTTCGTGCTGTTCAGTAAAAAAGTATATGCAACGTAATTTGTGTTACCGATACGTAGCGATACGTAGCGGTGCGGCCTTTACAATTAAAAAATTGATTTTATTTCTAAAATTAGAGCCTGCGGCTTTTAATCAGGTGCGCTCTGTAGTCCGGAATCTACGGTATATCAATTGTATTTTGTTCATATTATTAATATTAATAAAAAGATTGAAAGAGAGAGGATGAGGTTTTGGGGTACTTGCATACACATGGTAAAATAGCCTGTAGTCAGCATGGTTTCCTCAAGGAAAAATCTTGCCTGACAAATCTGTTGGGATTCTTTGAAGAAACGACAAGCAGAAGAGACAAAGGAGAATCAGTTGATGCTGTGTTCTTGGATTTTCAGCAGACCTTTGACAAGGTGCCACACATGAGGCTGAGTAACGAGTTGACATGGTTTTAGAGGAAAGATATTAGCATGGATAGAGCAGATTAGGAGAATGGCAGATGGAAGTCATGCACTTTAGTAGAAGAAATGAAAGGGTTGACTATTTTCAAAATGGAGAGAAAATACAAAGAACTGAGGTGCAAAGAGACT